>NW_011369947.1:4381558-4397679 GCF_000735185.1 Notothenia coriiceps
GATAGGGAAGTCCATTGTTTGAAGTGGATTCTAGCAGTTACCGCGAAGCCAGGAAGGGAGCGGGAGAGCGGCGTTGGTGTGGAGAATTTATGGAAGTTGAAGACCAAACGAGCAGGCTGCATTCTGGATGAGCTGCACGAGGTCGGATGGCAGCATGCGGTAGGACCACGCCAGGGGTGAGTTGACAGTAGTCTAGGCGTGAGATGACGAAAGCCTGGACCAGACCGCGTCCTTTCTGGGTCAGCTGCGGGACGTTTTCTCCTGCATGTTGTAAAGCGTGTATCTGCAGCAGCGGGTTGTAGCAGCGATGTTTGCAGTGAAGGACAGTTTGTTATCTACTTACACACAGTTACATGAACAGTTATGTGTTAAACCGTAGTTCCAATAATAATGATAATGATAAGGTGGGGGGGGGGTGTTACCTTGGTTGGTGATTGGCTAATGATGTCACAAGCCAAAAAATCGTTATGACATCATAAAGTGGCAAAAATCTGATCTTCTCATTTTCTGACAGGTTTTTATATAAATGGATCAGAAGAAAAAGAGAGTGAGTCTTTGTTCCTGAAACTTTCAGAATCTCTTTACACAGAGGGGACACATGTTTATGTATAAAATGCATGAAAAGGTATATTATGCATAATAGATTACCTTTAAGAAGTGGAGTCTTTACCGACGTATTTATTGTCAGAAAATGAAACGTTAACATTCCTTAAGCTTGTATTAACCAAACACCTTACATCATGTATCTAACCAAAAACACAATCAAAAAATGGTTGAAGAGGAAACCAGAAGAGAGATACAATGCTAACTCATTCCAGGATCAAACCTTTATTTAATCAGATTGGTCCCTTGAGATCATAGATCTCTTTTTCAAGGGAGACCTGCAAGGATGTTAGGACTCGCTCCTGCACCACTGTTTGCCCAAAGGCATTTGGACTAACATCACAAGCATTAAGCAGCTCCTTAGACAAGAGTAAATGTAGAAACAAACACTCATGATAATCATACTGCACATTTCCAAGGTCTAAAATGTAAAGGTCTGCTTTTGCACATCATGAACAGTGATATTTGGTTTTGTTTTGCTCCGTGTCAGAGAGTTACAGAACAGAAGCTGCTCACTGTCACACAGCAGGAGCTTCGTGTTTTGGCCTCGGCCCAGCAAAGGCTGCATTAAACCAGAGTGTCTGTGGGCAAAACGTTGGTGTATATACTCATTATATTGAGCCAGAGATAAAGCCAGCAGTTTTCTGCTCCAGCTTTCTGCAGATTTAATTTACTGAAATGACAGAATCTAATTTGTGTTGTTTCACTAGATAACGGCCAGTGACTATAGGCATAGAATCTGCAATGAAAACTACAATACATATAATACAGTGTTTTCTCAACATTTGCACGCCCAAAGACAATCGAGACACACTGATGTTTTCATTCACAGCTAAAAGCCTTAAAAAGAAATTATGTAAATATAAGGAGAAGTTTTTTTTTATTTAGCAGTGAAGGATTGCGGGTGAACTCTTTGAGTCAAACGCACCTCTTCAATATCCTGGCTTTCTCCTTAATTGCCATCAGCTGCTGTTGACACTGAGGGGAGATTAAAGTTTCACTTTGTTACTGTCAGGGTAAGTGGAGCAGCAAATAGCTGTGCCTTCTGAATAGAAAAACCAATTCCTGCATAATGATATAACAAAACAGATTCTCTGTGCTGTGGGAATGAACAACGAAGCACAATGGGGCCATTTGGCTATGATTCAGACCGATGCAATATTATAAAAGTGTCTGTATAGCAACGGAAATAAATGCTTTATCTCCATAATTTGGTTGGACTTTTACAAATGCGACACCTTATTTTTTGTTTCCCCCGCATTTTCTTTTTTCTTTTGATTCCGTGTTGATTGAGTTTACATTTAAAACTGTGAGCCTACATAATGCTGCTTAATTTGAGTGCAATCCAACACACTGTCAAATGTTTGACCCCAAGAGGTTGCTGATAAAATCTCTGAGCATGCTTCAGACCTTTTCATAGTATTTCCATCTTTCAGATCTGACCTTTAATATTTTTTTGACATTCGATTGAATTGAGAGAAGAAGGAAAAGCCAATAACATTGAGCCCATCCGGCTTTGTCTTCCACTGAGACCAACATCTTTCCAGCTTCAATAATTCAGATTACTCTGGGGAACCAAAGTCTCTCCACTACCCACTCCAGCTCTTCTGAAGTGATGGTAAGTCTTCTGTTCAAAAAGGATTTGTGAACTGAGTTGAACTTGCTGCTGGTGTGACGGTAAAGGGTGAAGCACTATGAGGAAGTAGCCTCGAGATGTTTGTCCTCAAACCTGGAAAAATACTAACTCAGTGATGTCGGAAATACCTTGGAGATTTGCTTTTATTTATCCTTCAGCATCAGTTAAACCTCACCTATTTTATAATATGAGTATGTTTATTTATTCTGTCTGTATTGTGCTGTTTTGTTTTGTGTTAGGTGTATTTGAAATTTGAAAGTCAAACTATAGGGCATAACAAAATAAATGCTGTGCAGCTGCATTCATTTCTCTAGCTGAAATATACACCCAACTTAAATCATTACAATCTCTGTTATAGGTAAGGGAAAAACAAATGTATGGGTTTTCTTGTTTTAATCAGTGATATGCTTTCAAAAGACAATAACTGTTTGGTCATTAAAAACAATGATGTGGATGAAACAATGCAGAAAGCAATGTAATCAATTGCTAAAGGCAGTGGTGTGAAGTAAAGAGTACATTGTCAAATACTTTATTTTTGTACAATTTTAAATAACTAGTATTTCTATTTCATACTACTTCATACATGCAACATTGTATATTCTCTTCACTATATTTATGTATGTAATCAAGCTATATTACTTATACATTTTCTGAACCATTCTACATACTTTTAGTATTTAAATCCTATATTTAGTTGTTTATAGAAATGCATTTTTACTGTAGTAAGATGTAGAGTGCAAGAGTAATTCCATGTTAAAGTACTTTTACACTGTGTGTTGCTACTTTACTTAAAGGGGCCTTATTATGGTTAGCTGGCCAGCTCTGTTGTGATTGGTCCTGACCCCTAGCCTATCCCCTACAATGTGTTGGAGAGCTAGCCAATAGAAGCGTGAGTGTTACGTAGTGATGTCACTATGTGCAGAAGTAAACAAAGGGCTACAATGGATGCGTGTGAGGCAGGGGGAGGCTGGTTTTGTGAGAGAGAAATTCCCTCTGGAGGAAACTTTGGGATTTCAGCCTTTGCAGACCACTTACAGTACATGCACCAAAACCTGACTAACAAGCATGAGTAACCCAGACAGTTAGAGTGAAATGATGCCTTGGTGTGTGGTTGCTTTGGTGTGCAAGTCTGTTTTCTGTTGAAGGACTTTCCAGATATTGATTTTGTGTCCCACCTCTGCTTTGCATGCTCAGATTAGCTGTAGAAGTTGTCATCCCTTTGATTTAGCCGAGAATTGATGAGACAAATGACCTTACTGATACTGAGCAGAGCTTTGTGTTTGACCTGAGATTGATTACAAATAAATGTTACTCACATTAGCCTGCAAACTAAAACATTGCGTATTTGAAGCTATTCTTGGTATTACACATTGCTTCAGTGTTTGATGGAGAATTTTGGAAAGAGGCCAGACATTTCTTTAAAAAGTTTTTACAGGAAGAATCTGCTTTGAGCTGCAAAAAGCTTTACTTGGAAAACTTTTTAATGTTTTTTAAACCTGTGGCAGAACCTCATTGACCCCCTAATGAGCTGTTCGATTCCTCCACCATATAAAAAGGAAATCAATTAACCCTAACAAAAGATGGATAAATCAACTTGTCGCAGTGCAGTAACATTTAACCTGTTTAGCCCTGAGCCTGTTTTTCAGGTGTCAGGCTCGAAAATGACATTCCCAGAACAAATGACCATATCTTCCATTCTAAAAGGGTTAAATTAATAATCTTTATTCTCAAAGTAATGATAAACCTGTGAGTTGGATGTAGAAAAGTCAGAATCAATATAGATGTTTTTTATTTTAAAGAAAATTCAGATTGAACATGGTAAAAAACTGTAAATTATAGTGTCCGTCCAAAAATTCTTTTTTACTTATAGTGAAAACTAACCTTGGATGATGGGTTAGTAGACTAAAAGCTTTAGGAATCTAAAGTACAACAGATAATAAGTACCCTGTATCAAGATTGATGCAAAACAAGTGATATTTGACCTTTTTAGAAAGATTTAGCAAAAAAAACCACTTCTGGGGTCATTTGGGTGGATTTTCCATATCTCTGGCCCTCCTTTGTCGATTTTGCTGATTGACATCTCTTTCTGATCGTTAGAGCCAATAGAATCAAAGGGGGATTTTCCCAGACACACACATGGTAAAACAAAAAGGTGGGGGCTTCGCACATGCAGTTTTGCATCAGAGCAAACCTATCTCTAGCTCTGACATCTGGAAACAGAAAAGCAGGTTTATTGCTTATGGATTATCAGAAATCATTTCAAAGGGACACAGACACATTGGATTAACCTATGGATTAACTTCAGCAGCGTTTTTATCGTTTTAATGCCATTGAAGACCACTTTTGACCAGACTACAACACAGGTAAGCCATGTTAGCGTTTTTAGCTACCTAGCGCCACATGTTTTGATGTCTGTTTTTGTTTATAAAGTCACGAGTTCACATCATTGAGTGATAATGTCTGTACCCATCGATTCTGTGTCATCTCACGATCAGATCGATAGGTTGGATGTGCAGAATGGATAAATAATAAGGTTTTATGAGTGAGTTTCGGTGCAGTAAATCTGTTAGCATTTTTTGCTCGTTGCTAATTCAGAGGCTCAGCGTTAGCATTGTGGGTTTTCTCTTGAAAAAAAATTTAAATGATCAGTTAGATTAGAGTTTCTTCCCGTTACATGGATATAAAACATTCATAGTTTATTAAATGAACATGCCCTCAGACACTGTTTCCTGCAAGATGTTGCGGGAGGGCCCCGGTACCGGGGTCTCTCAGGCTTAACAGGTTAATATACTTTTTTGTTCGTGAATGCTGTGGCTGTTGATGGCATTCAGTAATAATGTGTCAATGCTCCGGCTTATATTCTTCAGTTTAAAGATATAACACAACAAGGGAAAAAAATCAAAGCAGGTACTTTTGTTTCTTAAACTGAAGAATATAAGCCGGAGCATTGACACATTATTACTGAATGCCANGAACCAATAGGTAACGTTAGCCAAAGTTTTGAGAACGTTCCCCGCTAGCTGGCTAAGTAAGGTTTTTTATTCCCTTTTACATACATTTAAAAACCTTCAAACATTTTCTGTCAATTAAAGTTTGAATATACATTTCAAGCTTTTCCTTTATCTCTCTAAGAGGTTCACACTGTGCTGAATTTAAGCTTTGTTTCTGGGTTTTATTGTGTGAAAAGATGCAAGCCTCAGTACTCAGAACTTCCTTACCTACTTTGGATCACAATCAAGACAAAAGCTGGTCAATAGCCTGATTTTATGGCTATAAATGAAAGGAGACTCCATTAGTTTGGGCTTTCAAGTCTTTTTACTGCTTTTTCCCTTGGCTTTGCAAACTCTGTGTGGATATTATTAACACATGCAGAGCTGCTGCCATCAGCACCTTGCATACTAATGAAAATCATGGAAACATTTTTATTGTCGCTCTCCCAATGTATTCACTATTAACAGCTAGCAGCTACCCAACCCATGAAAAGAGGAAAATAATAAATAAAGATAGCTTTTATACCCGAGGCTTTGCTTGCACCTGCATCCTCAAAGTGATACTTATGCTTGTGGAGCATACTCGGCAACGTTGTTTTGCTGAATTAATCAATCGGAGATGCATTCAGTGATGCATTTGTGAAGAAAAGTTTCTCAAAAGCAATACTTAGAAACCGGAGTGGAGGTGCAGAAGTGATGGCAAACTAGGTTTTGGGTGATTTAATTCAAAACAGGAAGCCGTTTTTATGAAAGGAGAAATGTTCAGACTAATACTGTAGCATGTTGTAAATGTCTGTAATATCACCCTATTATATTTCTAAAGTCCAGAACTTCTAACAAGGTCATTGTGCTTGTGATTTATCTCGCTGACCAGAAAGAGAAAAGCAATCACTTTCCTGAGTACAACCATACTTGACTACAGTCCCAGACCATAAATCAATACAATCGCCCACTGACTGTTATTGTGAAATTCATTTGAGGCAATTTATTCCAGTGGCGGTGCTTTTTATGCACTGACTGTTTGGATGTTTTATTGTTTTTGAACTCTTTTTTAACACTGTTGCCTTGGACACTAGAAAGACCGGTACCACTTTACAAAAAGACTACCCTTATAAAGGATTCATAAAGGGTTTATAATTAGGTTGTAAAAACTTTTTTAATCATTAAGAACCATTTATAAACCAGTTCTAACATAACATGTTGATGTACTTTGTTGTACATCAACACAGGCTCACTATTTGGCAAGGTGACTAAGCCTTATATTGGCTACTTAGCGAGAATCAACTCAGTGAACAACAGATACCAAGGATGCTGGCTGATGAAGAAGACGAAGTAAACTAGGTAACCAATATAAGGCTTAGCAGTACAGATACATGTGGGCTCACTATTTGGCAAGCAACCGGTCACAGTTGCCCTGTTTATCTCATGTCTTATAAAAGCTTATTAATGACTTATAAAGTGTTCACAACCTAATTAATAAATGAATTACAAACTATTCGTAAACCCTTTATAAGGGTAGTCTTATTGTAAAGTGCTACCGAAAGACCTATTATGGTACCAATTATAATATGGCAGATGATTTTATTTTTTTCTTAAAAGATAAATAATTTGGTCTATAGAATGTCAGATAATAGTGAAAGATATCCAATGTGATGTATATCCTAATTACAATAAAACCGAGAAAAGCAGCACATCCTCACATTGAAGCTGAAACAATGGAATGGTTTTGCAAAAAAAGAAGAAGCTCAGATTCGTTTAAAATATAACGCACTTTAAAACGTTGGTGTTGACTTATGGTTATTTACGTCTCAATAGCTTTGACAAACTCCTTCATAGTCTTCATAACATATGTTACGAGTCCAGAAATTATTGGAAATAAACGGAAACTTTATGATGGAATACAACTGCAAGGTGGTAATTATAATTTTTCAAAGTAGTATTCTTACATGGTGGAGAAAGGATTTGAGAAAAGTGTGTGGCTTATTAGATCATTCATCGTGAAAATGTACACTTGACAAGACTCAACACTTGACAATTACTTCATTTATAATTGACAGTTTCCACAAACTAATAGATGCAAATTATTTAAAGCCCAACTAAGTGTTTTTCTTAGTTTATGGTTGGTTGACTGTCTAAAATCGATTGTGCTTTGCTTTTATTTAATGCTATTCATTCATCAATAAACTCTGAATAAAGACACAATTTGAAAACTGCCAAGAGTCCCTCATAACCGAAACCAGCAGGCTGGATTAATGATTTATGAGCAATCATGCATGTCCAGTCATTTTTGGAGTGAACCATAATAGCTTATTGACCAACATTGAAGTGAGACTGATGTTGCTGTGAAGGCATTTATAATAGCAAACTCTCCATGTCAACCTTCCCATCTGTTATTTTATTTCACAAAAAGTCAAAAAATCGTTATATTGAATTGGATCACGACACAGTTTGCATGGGAGCTGTGCATACATGCAGTACAGTATGTCAGTGAAGTACTTCTCAGGGATATGACTGTTTGCCCTTTTTATCTTTGAAGCAAAGGAAGACTGTGGCATTTTAATGTTTGTTCAGGGAGAAGGCGCATTAACATTAATGCGCACAAAAGAAAATCACACACAATGTTAAAATAAACCCTTAAAATGCTGCCTTATTCCCAACTGTTGGGTAGAAAGCTGGAGAACTTACACAGGAGAGGTTTGGATGTAAGCGCTCACAATGGGGGAAAACTACAACCAGAACATAACCTGCCACTACTGATAAGGCTTAAGATTCACTCAAGATTGTGTGTTTTAGAGTCGCGCGGATTAAAGGATGACATACAAGCAACTGCCTTTTTGAAGGGTCAGTGAATGTGACACTCGGTGCGGCGTTGTGGTCTGCCCAGTTTGAGTGATATCATTTTAGGGCAAAGGCGAACACCCGCCTCTTCCTGTCTCTCTAATCCCAGCGGTGCAATCACTTTGATGGTAAGGTATTGATGATATCTCTGGGTCCTTTCTTTATGAGGACGTTCTGTGGCTGTGTTATCAACTGGCATTTTATTTTCTTTGGTTTTACTCTTGATGTGTTTTTATAAACGCACTGCAGAGAAGGGAACTGGCAGTGGGATCCCTCCCCCTCCCTTCTCCTTTTAAAAAAATATTTATAGCCGTTATTAATCTACCAATTGTTGTTATGTGTCAGTCAATTTTATTTAAGCTTGGAGTGTCATCACACTTTATGAGTTAGAATTTAGCTGGAAGCCGTTTGGCCTTCAGAAGCCAAAGAGGATGGAATTCTGCCTTGAGGATTTATCTTCAAAGTTTTGCTTCTTCCGTTCATCTTTATTGATTTTGTTTTGTCTTTTATCTGGCCCAAACTATCCCTAAAACGTCTTCCTCATTAGCTACCAGCTGTGCTGTGTTGGCAGAGGATGTGTGTGTTGGTGTGTGTGTTTTCTACCACCACCATATGGTTTGAAATGGACGGTTGTGGTGTGCTGCTGCGTGTCTCAGTGGACTCATGAACCTCTGCTGCTGCCGTGTTGGGCGGGGTGTTATCTTTTGTGCTTCTAGCTATTTTTCACCATGTGAGGCCCATATGGATGTCTTATGGGTTGCATCAGTGCGGGTGACAGATGATCAGCCATGCGACGTGGCTGGTGTCCATTTTTTACCCTGTCTGCTTGGATTTGTTTTGATTTGTACTTGAAATACTGGGAGAGACTTAAGCTTGTCTGGATGTTGTTTCTGTTTTTAATCCTGGCAAATAAAATGGTGTCTCTTGTGAAGGTGACAATGTGACCATGAAGTAGCTGGCCACTACACAAGTGTTTATATCACCTTGATAGTTGCTCTAGAAGCACGTCTGTTGCTAGACAGCAGGAAAAGCACAGGCGTAATTGATGAACAATAATAAAGGCTGTGTCAGGGTTGAGCAAAGCAGGCAGGAAGGCTACAAGTAACATACAGAGCAGAACTCTCTCCCCCGTGAACACAGTCAACACAAATACGGATCTCACAAAGACTAACAGAAAAAGTAGAACCTAAATGCACACAGGACTAATCAAACAAACAAGACACAGGTGAGGAGGGAGGCGAAAACACAGAGGCACAATGTAAACACAATGGGGTAATCAGGCAGGAGGGAACACAGAGACAGGAAGCAACAGACAAGACAGGGGTTGAATACTTTTCAAACTAACACAGGAAACCAAAAAGACAGATCTACACAGGACAAAAATAAAACACAATCAGATCGTGACAGGCTGCACACATTTATAAACTCATTTCAGGGCCCTGGCACAGCTCGTACTGACTCGCTGGGATGGCTTCAGCTGAGCTTTGTTTATTTTATTAGCTTACCTGCTTTCGTTGTAAGGACAAGTCAATATAAAGCCTACCCACCGTTTTATATGACTCATTTATAATAATCTAAATCAATGTCATTAGAATGTTCCTCTTTGAATAATTGTAAAATGTAACATTTGTTGGAAAAGAATGTAAATGTAAAATACTTAATCCTAATCCCCATTTTACATGCTTTGACAAAAGGGCTGTTATAACAGTGTAACATAGGTGTAACATCGGTATAATATGGGTCTAATTATGGGTCTAATTATTGTGTAAAAAGGCTTTAATATGGGTGTATTAATGTATAATATAGGTTCTTATAACAGTGTAATATGGATGTCATGTAGAAAATAGCCATTTATTAATTTTACATCATATTTACATGTAATTTAAGGGTTTGAAAACTTAAATGTCTTACCATTTCAAGATCAGGATTTTGAGGAGTTTGTTTAGATCGTGAAACTAAAGCAAATAAAGTAACCTTCTCAGAGTTCAAACTATACAGTATATACATTAAAATACAGTATTTCAAAAGTAATTTCAATAATAATCGCAACATTTTATAATCATGTGTTCAGTTTTTTAAAAGATTAACATTTGTACAGCCAATCTCAGCACTATTACTCAAACTGTTCTGTTGTGTTAAAAAAAAGAAAACATTAACTTCATAAAGACTATAATGTAATTGTTTTGTTTTTTTCTAAATTGTTTTGGAGAGGTGTTACATAAACTTAATGGTCCTTTTTGAGGACAAAGTCCTCGGAGCTGCTTAATTGCACGGAGATGCTTCTGATAATTAATTCAACCATCTTTAATCTTCATTGGATATGAATGATGGTAGATACCCCACAAATATGCATAACCTTCTATTTATTATATGTAATTAATAATTTCAGAAAGTCTAATTTTGGACGATCATCCTTGACATTAGCTGTGTTAAGCATTAACTCGACACGTTGGCTTTTCCAATGATGCAACATAAAGATCGTAGAAAACCCCCACGAGCTGAAAGCTGCTTCAGGGTTTATCTATTCTCTGGTTTTTATGGATTTGAAATGCTAGAATTCATCATCTTCACTAATATCTATACACAATCTAAACCACTAGCCTGGAGCTATCATGTAAATACTTCAGTGTCAGTAATCTCTTCATTTCCACTTTCATGTCTGAAGTCTCTGGCAGTGTCTGCCGATGTGAGTATGTGACAGTCCTGCTGCCAAACTCTTTAAATAAATGAACGGGTCAAACAGGTGTCTGTCCCAGTTGGCGTAAATCTTCTTTCCTTTTTTCCGTGCTCTGTTATCATGAAGGTGTGTGTGATGCAGTGCAGCCGGGTCTCAATAACCCCTTCTGAGGTTTGAATGACACGCTTCCCTTGAAGCGGCAGGAGGCAGAGCCATATCAGACTGTGATGGATGATGTGAGGAAGCTTTCAATGATGGCTCTGTAAGACTGGACCAGGACTGACTGCGACACACTGAGCTGCCAAACATGGGGCTGGAGTAACACTGGCTCTGGACAGATTGGAGACGTATTGTTGTCTCAAGAAATATTAGCAGAATTCCTGTGTTGTGTCTTCACATCAGACGTGATGTTGTTAACTTTTTTGATGATATCGTTCCTAGACAAGTGTGTAGTTGTTTTTGGCTCTGTAAAACGTCATTCAGCTCTCTAATGAGTCATGGATGTATTTTCTACAAAACTTCAGCAGCCTGAAAAGTTCACTAAAGGTGCCATCTTTGGTGCTCCCAGGGAGGAGAACAGAGAGATAGAGACCCAGATAGCAGGGACTCGATTCCTCACACTCTGTCATAAGGTCTTTAACAGATGGGGGTGCTATATTTAGCACGGGTGCTTCTAAGATCCTTGGAGCCTCTTAAGTATACAAAGAGGTCTGAGATGTTACACTTGAGGCATGTTCCACCTCATCTTTCATTGTGGATCTCTGTTTTTACACCAAATGTTTTTTTATTAAGATATATGAATGGGTATAAAAAGGGTGAGTAATAAGAGACGTTTTCCGCTTTTAAAGTTGGTGTCCAGTAAAGAAAGTACATTCAAGCCTTCAAATCCTAAGTGCAGACTGAAAGCTCTTCTGCAAGAAAATCTGTTACACTTCCTGCACCCAACAGCTTAATTTGACATGCAATGTAAATAGATAGATAGATAGATAGATAGATAGATAGATAGATAGATAGATAGATAGATAGATAGATAGATAGTAAGATAGATAGACACATTTAAAACAACCTTCAGTTGACCAAAGTGCTGTACAGGCAATAACTACAATATTAAATAACACAATGGGAGTACAATAATAAAACAATAATTAAAAACATGATAACAAGCACAATAACTAGAAACATATAACAAATAAAATAAAAAACACATACAAATATAGAAATGTAAAAAGAGGTGAAGTTTTAGCTGAGATTTAAAAAGTTCAATAGACTCCGGATATGTGCTGGGAGGCTGTTCCACAGTCTGCAACACTGAAGATAGATAGATAGATAGATGGATAGATGGATAGATGGATAGATAAATAGATAAATAGATAGATAGACACTTTATTTATCCCAAATTGGAAAATTCTTGTTACAAGTGCAGCAGTGTGTTCAGGCATTCAAATATTTACAAGGTGGAATAAAGTACAGACATAATAAAAACAAAAAAATAAACAACAAATCAAATATAAACTTATCTCCAGTAGAAAAGACATATATCACAATATAAAATATTCCGGATAAATTAAAATGATTTTTTAATAGACCGAAAACAGAAATGTAGATGTATACTCCAGAGCAGAGACATATACATAATATCAATTGCAGAAGTACAATGTGGCTGTTGTGTGAATTGTTCATGGTTATGGAGAGGGAGAAAATAAAACTATGGGGCGGTGAGTTCTCTTCCAGCCAGAGGTGATGTGTTGTACCGGGTTATGGCAGTTGGCAGGAATGATTTCCTGTATCTGTCCTTGTGACATGTGGTGGTAAGGAAGGACTACAAACTACTTAAGCGTTGTCTGGGCAGTCAGGGGATGTGCTCCAGACTCTGCTCAAAAACAGATCTTCCCTTAAATTGTTGTAAGTTCCATTGCCTAAGTAAACTTAGAAAACGTCCTTTATCTCTTTACTTGTATTGCAAACAAAAAAATTAAATGCTTTTCCAAATAAGACGTCAGGAACGACTCCAAGAGCAAGAAAACTTCACTTTCCTGGTCCATAAAGGCACTTCTTGCTTCAATTGACTACATTTACCACTAACAATGGTTGGAGTTCCATTTGGGGGTTGCATCATTTACCATTTCAAGGTGTTTTTGTCTTGAATACATCTTGATTAAACAAAAGATAAGACCACTTTCAAAGCATGGAGCTTTCAAGCTGGGTGGGAAGGAGTATATTCTGAGAAGCTCAAAAATATTGTACAGCCTCCTCTTCATCCTTTGTTTGTTTGAGTTTCTTCCCTCCAGGCGGAGATTTAGACTTCCTGGTCTAACAGGGCGAGAAATTCTTTCATCTCCCAGGCCACCAAACTGTTTAATACTCATGATGACTCAGCCTTCCCTTTAACTACTGGGGCCATGAGGTTTCTGGTGATGCCTAAACAAACTGTAGGTTTCTAGTTCTACATTTGCATACGTATCTATATGTTCTGTATCTCTTTTACACTAAACATGGAGTTCAGATGATTATTATTCTTTGTGTGTAAATGGTAAAATAGTGCTGATGTTAGAAGATAGGCTACTTGTAAAAGTTTACTTATGGTGTGTATGGGTGTATTTTAACATAATGAACTCTTCTAAAGACAACTAAACAACATTTGGTCTCAATGACAGGTCCACAAAGTGCATTCAGAATGTAACCATTGGAAATCAATGACCATCATTTCTTGTGTATTCTTTCTTTTTCTTTTCAAAGCTAACCCCTCCCCCCAACCAACCATCCCCTCCCACCCATACCTTAAAAGCCCATAGAGATATAACATTGATTCCATACTGAAAAAGAAAACAGTAAAAAAGTAACCAAATAATATAGTAAATAAAAACAGAGAAATAAACAAATGAAAACCAAATGGTTTTGAAAATAAGTGACATAAAGTAACAGTGCTTGACAGCAAATACAACTAACATGAAATGTGTTATATGTGCTTGCAGGTTATTAAAAATAATCTACAGTATCAAGCACTTCCATTTCTTATAGAAAGCGTAGGACCATATTTTCGAAAAAGGAAACAGATTTAAATCAAACCTCAAATATATATTATATGGATGTGCTGTAAATCCATAACATTATGCTACTGTATAATTTTTTTAATATTGTTTTCAATAAAATGTGTAAATATACAAAGTAGTAAATTATATACATGAACAAGTACATCTAAAAGAGAAACAAAAGTACCTGCTTTGATTTTTTTCCCTTGTTGTGTTATATCTTTAAACTGAAGAATATAAGCCGGAGCATTGACACATTATTACTGAATCCCATCAACAGCCACAGCATTCACGAACAAAAAAGTATATTAACCTGTTAAGCCTGAGAGACCCCGGTACCGGGGCCCTCCCGCAACATCTTGCAGGAAACAGTGTCTGAGGGCATGTTCATTTAATAAACTATGAATGTTTTATATCCATGTAACGGGAAGAAACTCTAATCTAACTGATCATTTAAAAAAAAATTCAAGAGAAAACCCACAATGCTAACGCTGAGCCTCTGAATTAGCAACGAGCAAAAAATGCTAACAGATTTACTGCACCGAAACTCACTAATAAAACCTTATTATTTATCCATTCTGCACATCCAACCCATCGATCTGATCGTGAGATGACACAGAATCGATGGGTACAGACATTATCACTCAATGATACGAACTCGTGACTTTATAAACAAAAACAGACATCAAAACATGTGGCGCTAGGTAGCTAAAAACGCTAACATGGTTTACCTGTGTCGTAGTCAGTGTTGTGCTAGTTACTGAAAATCAGTAACTAGTTACCATTACTAGTTACTTCATTTCAAAAGTAACTCAGTTTTTGGTGTAAGTAATCAGTAAAGTAACTAACGCGTTACTTAAACAAAGGGCTCCCATTAATGCCCTTATAGCCTTCATTTCAGTACTGTTACTGCATTGGAGAATAATACAATCTGTTGATCAAGAAATAGAAATAGTAGAAATAGCCTGCATGTGTTCTACAACATACCGTGCAATGGCTTTATCAACTTTTCCCTGGCTAGCAGTCCCTCGGTTCAAACCCAGCAGCTGTTGCTGAGGTGGAGGTGGAGTGGCGTCGGATGAGTCTGGGTCTGTGGTCTTAGCTACTAGCTTCGTCCCAGCATGTTGTTTCTGCAGATGTTTCAACAGATCTGAATTGCTGTTTTGGGCAGTAGATAGGATCTTTGACCCGCCAAGACACAACTTACATTTAACTAAAACCTTCTTTTCTTTGTGCTCGACAAAAGTGAAATAGTGAGAATATCTCCAGGCGGAGAAACTCGACTTGAGCTCCTCCGCCGCCATGATAGTCTTGTTAGTAAACAGAAACACGCCCACAGCGCGTCTCCGCATGTGACACAGGAAGTATCTAAGTACATTTACTCAAGTACTTAAGTACAGTTCTCATCTCTGTTCGCCTCGCTGTTGGCGCCGCTCACCAACGTCTGGGAGCCGAGACTATATAAAAAAAATAACGGAGTAACGCACCATGTNTAGGTCCAAGCACTGAGCCCTGTGGCACTCCATGGCTAACTTTGGTTTGCATGGAAGATTCATCGTTGACACACACAAACTGAGAGCGTTCAGATAGATAGGACCTAAACCAGCCTAAAGCAGTTCCCTTAATGCCAACTACCCAGCTAGCGGGGAACGTTCTCACAACTTTGGCTAACGTTACCTATTGGTTCTAACAAGGTTTTAAAGAAATGTTTTAATCTGATGTTCAAATAACCTTTTTAAGATGTTTATTTGTTCAAATAATGTTCCTATAAGGTTTAAGGTTAACTAAGACATAACGTTTTAACTGCAACATTCAGAGGATGTTTTTAGGATGTTATTAAGGCCTGAGATGACAGAAAGTTTTTTTATAAAACGTTCCTTTAATGTGATATGTTAACAAAGGTGGAACGTTTTCCTTGCAACATTCTAAGGATGTGTTTTGGACACTCTTGGGGTAACACATTAAAGATGTTCTTTATAAAACGTTCCCTCAATGTTACATGATAACAAATGAAGAACATTTTCAAAGCAACATTCTGAAAACATTGTCAGGATGTTATTGAGGCCTGAGATGACAGAAAGGGTTTTATAAAATGTTCCTTTAATGTTACATGATAACAAATGAAGAACATTCTCCAAGCAACATTCTGCAAATGTTTTCAGGATGTTATTGAGGCCTGAGATGACAGAAAGTGTTTTATAAAATGTTCCTTTAATGTGATATGTTAACAAAGGTGGAACCTTTTGCCTGCAACATTCTAAGGATGTGTTTTGGACGTTGTTGGGTAACACATTAAAGATGTTCTTTATAAAACGGTCCCTCAATGTTACATGATAACAAAGAAGAAC
>NW_011369947.1:4397724-4403250 GCF_000735185.1 Notothenia coriiceps
AAGAATTTTACAAACCCAATATTGTTACAATCTTGTAATACGGGAGGATAGAATTTTGCGCAAAACTCGTCCCTTCAAAACCAAACCAAGGGTCTTGCAAGAAGACTTTCCATCCTATTGCAAGACATTTATTTGTAAGAGAATTTTACAAACCACTATTGGAAGGTTTTTACAAAAAACTATTGTAACAATCTTTGTAATACGGGATTGATAAGAATTTTTGGCAAAGTCGTCTTCAGAAAATAAAACCAAAGGGTCTTTACAAGAAGACTTTTCCATCCTATGTGCAAAGAGATTTTGTAAGAATTTTACAAACCACTATTGGAAGAATTTTACAAAAACTTTTGTGTAACAATCTCGTAATACGGGATGACAAGAATTTTTCAAAAGTCGTCTTCGAAAATAAAACCAAGTCTCTCTTACAAGAAGACTTTCCATCCTATTGCAGAGATTTTTGTAAGATTTTACAAAAAACGACTGTAACAATCTTGTTAATACGGGATGACAAGAATTTTGTAAAAGTCGACGTCTCATCTAAAAAATACATCGGTCTTACAATATATAAAATCTCTTCCTATTGTACCAAATACCAATTTTTTTCATTACGTTTACACAGACACATTGTTTAAATGATTTTTATACAAATGTGATATAATCTGTGTATTTCTGTATTTATAAGGACAAAAAAACCTACAGTTTAGTTTTAGGACCCATTTCACCTGACTGGTGACACCAGTAATCCTACTACTCTATCAAACTGAATTGATAACCCTTAAACTGATAATTGTGTACATTTTCCTACTGCCTTAGTCGACCACTTTCTATTAAACAAATAATCTTTTACCCTCACCCTCACCTCCAACAATACCGCCGTCACCTTTGTCAACAAGGTCCCACCCATCTCTCGTACCGACCTGAACGGCCTCCACCACCTTTCCGAAACCTAAGGAGGACCTCTCTGTGTTTTTTACTCACACTCCGTTGTCGTCGTTCAACGTTCTTATACGGGACCATTTTGTCACCGTGCGTGTCCCCAAAGTCCCTGCCCGGTCACTATCGCAGGGCAAGAAGGGATATGACAGACAGAACCAAAAGGATTCACAATAAGCTAGGTATACTGTTATCTCTAAACGTATTTGTATGTTTTTGTGAACCCATCATTACAAACTTGTTCAATTAGTGGTTTGTAAATTCTTACAAAAATCTCTTGCAATCAGGATGAAAGTCTTATGTAAGATTCCTTGGTTTTATTTTGAAGAGCTACTTTGGTAAGGATTCTTGTTACTTACCTTATTATTTTTATTATTTTATTACGTAAAATAAATATTATTCGCGAAAAGTGTTGAGTTTCTGGAAATGTTATACTTCCTCCCATCTTATTGTTCCTGTCCGTTTGTTCATTCTATCATTTTATTTTTTTATTTTCGGCAGTTCTCCTTCAACTAACTCTCCCCCCCCCGAATACCATCTGTCCACTTTTCTAACAAAACTCCGCCCTGACTTCTGACCACTCCCTGAGTCTTTCAGTGTCTCTAGAACCCCCTCCCTTAAGGTCTCGTAATCTCAGACGGTAACTCTTCCGGGAAGACAGGGTTTTCGACTGCTACACCATACACCCTTACCTATCTCAGGCCGACGCCACCTAGACTCCTGGCACCCCCAACTATTCTTACGCTTCCACGACTCTATTCCCCCTCGGTTTACGCACTTCACGAAACTCCACTCTGGATCTTAAACATTCAACCTACGCTACCCTTGTCTTCGGTACACCTCGAACTCCTGACCCCACTAACTACGGTACCTAAACATTACGCACTCCTCTGCACGTCGAGTAAAACTTGGCAACCTCGGGACAACCCCTACATCACGCTACGGACATTTCTTCACTCAAGTCTTCAGTACCGCCACTCCTTTACTTCCGTACCTATCAGCCAGCCGACGTCGCTCGCCCACTCTCTCCGCATCCTAAAACGTTACTAACGCTTCCACCTTTTTTTCTCCAAAAACTGACAGAACGTTATCCTACCTTTCAGAAGAACGTTCTGGGAACCAAAAAAAAACTTCCCGCTGAAAACGTTTTAAGAATAGGAGGGCATAATGTTCTAACACTGTTATCACCAAACATTTTAAGAATGTTTTTAGAGAACGTTATCCTACCTTTCAGAAGAACGTTCTGGGAACCAAACAAAAACTTCCCGCTGAAACCTTCCTAGAACAATGACTGTAACATTCTCAGAATGTTTTTAGAACCAAACATTTCTAGCTGGGTAGCCAATTATCTTCATCAAGATGGCAGTTATCGCCGGCCCAATCATCCATACCACACCTGTCACTCCTCTGGAGAACCTGTCCGCTGACCGCAAGAAACATAACTCCCAGAGTGTAAATAATAAAACTTGTTTAGTCACACCTCCAGCCTAAAAATCAGCTCACCATAAATATTCTCGGTTCTTCTTTACCGACTTTGCTTTCCTTTTGTTGTTTAATGAATAAACAGCTCAATTATTGATGATCTTGGAGTTCCTTAATAATTCAAATGTGCCTGCAGTTGAAAGCAGTGCTGGGGTTAATGCAGGTGATATAATGTCTTGGAGAAAAGAACGCCTCCTGCTAAATTGGGATGATTAGTGGGTGCACATGGATCTGGTTCATGGCATCACGAGGTGGAAAACCAGGAGGAGGGAAAGTGGAAAAAAGGGATGCAAAGTAACCGTGTACAGCTAGAATTAAATGTTCTATGTGCTGTGTTTTTTCATTAAAGGATGGATGGATAATGGTTGTGATTGTGTTCAATAAAAACAAAAAACCTGCATTCATTGATTTGTTTAAGGCTACTTGTGGGAACAAGCACAAACACTAAACTGCCATATCATCACCACACGGGGTTGGTATAGCGAAACACGTTTGCAAATGGTGACAATTTACAAATAGCACGGAGCGACATTAGCATGAATTTGGAGTAATGTTTCTGCCCACCTGATCAATTTCAGTCCAATATTCATTCCCTTTCAGCTCTGCTTTGCTCTCCATTAACTCCTAAGGGAAATATGTGGCTCCTCAGTTGGTAAATCCTATGTTGATAAGATTGTCCCCATAATGTAATAACAGTTTATCAGATTCTTTTCAGAGAAAATATCTACCAGTTGCAGTTGGTTATAAAAAAAGTAATAGTGGATACTAATACAGTAATATATGGTAATATGGCATGCAGAAATTGAAAACCATTAGCTTAAAGAGGCTAAAGCGTCGTGCATGTATGCTGTATCATAATATAACTGTATTTCTGGCTAACGCTGTTGGTTGTAGCATAGTATTTTTAGCCAGTGTTACTTTGTTCTGAGAGCAGGCAGGTGCTCTGTGCCTCTGCTAATTGGCATTTTGGCAGCATTACGAGCCAACAGGCAGCTTCTCAATTACTGGGTAGTTTCCCAGACAGACCTGCCAGCAGGATACCTGAGAGTATTTAGTTTGCCTCAACATAAAAACGTTTGCAACTAAATATTCTCTCTTTCTTCATATTAAAAGTGTGTCACCACAATTCAACACGCTCATAGTGTATATGACAGGTATAGTGAAATTAAATTATACTGAAGCAACAATGGCCTGTCTCTTTGTGTCTCGCTTCCGACACTTTAAAGCAGTGGTCTCAAAGTCTGGTCCGTAAAAAGGTTTCACATTCATTTGTTTAAATTGTCACAATTTATTTTGATTGTTTTTTAGAAAAGGCTTCATCGTTTAATATTTCAAATTCTAAATCTATAATAGTTCACAGACAAAAAATGTATGATCAACGATTGTAATCTAAGAAGTCCATAACTATTTGAATTTGAAAGTCAATATTTAATACTTTTTCTTCGGAAATTCTCTTTTCATTATAATTTTCAGGATCAATCAATCATTGATAATACCAATCAATATTCTCTTTCAGCTTTATGTAACTTACAATTATAGCACACAACGTATCACAGATTCTGAAAACAATACAGATGACTGCTCAGCCTGTATGGGACTTGGCTTGGGAACCAAAGGGCTGACGGTTCAAGTCCCATCCAACACAGAGTGTGGACTGGTAGCTGGAGAGGTGCCAGTTCCCCTACTGGGACCTGCCGAGGTGTCCTTGAGCAAGGCCCCAAACCTTCAACCACTCCCGGAACAGTGGCAGCCCCTTTGCTCAGACATCTCTCTGCTTATGCATGTGTTTATACAGTAGGTCCTGTTTGTGTTCATGTGTGTATTTCCTCCTATGTGTGTAATGTAAATAACAGAGTGAAGAACTTAATTTCCCCTCGGGAATTATTAAAATTATGTCTTCTTTAAAACATGTTTTAAAAAGATGCACAAGGTACAAGAACCACATATGAAAGAACAGGGTGGTTGCAGTTGCTCTTTCACATAAGACTTAAATAAATAAATGTATAGAAGTATAAAAAAAAACCTACCTATATCAAATATTGTCAAGTTCCAGTTCATGAGCCCCCCCCCCCCCCCCGATATATTCTCTATCTTGTGAAGGGCCCTAGGCTGGAAAAATTGAGAACCTCTGCCACATCAAAGCGGATAGAGACAATATTTCAGAGTGGCAAACAAACACCAGCGAGCAGCGCCGACAATAGCAACCAGCAGCCTTTGAACGGTGGATCAGGATGCTGGATTTATCATGCTCTCAACATGACCTCCTTGGACTTGAAATACACAAGTCCTTTGATTGCTTCAGCCTCCCCAACACGAGCTTTCAATCAGACCCTTTGAGAGCAATTCCGCGGCCTGGCTTTGTCATCTATATTTTCACAATTGTTTTGGAGTCCTGATTTTGAGTAGCACTCAGGGAACAATCGGTTTTACTTCCTCTGACCTCCTCTCTTGTCTGCAGAAATGAAGAAATATCCGGTTGCTGTCAAATATGACATGCAGACTTAATTAATCTACAAGAGCGTTACAGCACTCCTTTGTACTTCAGAGACAAATCAAAGAGTTAAGGCCAAATAGTGTTTTGATGTTTAGATGAAAAAGAACATAACTCAACTGATAAAACCTTCAACTCTTAAAGCAAAGTTATTTGTTTTAACTCTGTATGATGTCTAAGTTAAAAGCTGAAGCTTGATCCTTTATTTTGAGTAATTGACTCACATTCTTAACGTGTGTGTGCAGAGCGAGGTGTGGGTAAAAGAAAACAATAAAAAGCTGCTATAAAAAAGAAATGGAAAGAAGCATGACGTCAGCAGAGGCATGTTTAAGGTAGATAAGGTGACGCCAATTGACGCTTCCTGCTCCCTCCCAGTGGTAACAGACATTTTATTGGCAAGTCAGGGAGATAACGTACGAAGGGAACGTACCGTTAACCCCCCCGGTTAACCCCCCCCCCCCCCCGAAAACGTAAACCTAAACGTAGTAAGTAGTTAGTTACGTACAACGACGTACGGTAAGGGGTAAAAGTAACGTTAGTTACGGTACGAACAACGACGAAACGTAACGAAGTAAAGTAAAAGTTAGTAACGTACGTAGACGTACGTACGGACCGAACGGACC
>NW_011369947.1:4403280-4422344 GCF_000735185.1 Notothenia coriiceps
CCCAAAGAATAAGATAGAGTATTGCAACAGCTGGGGAAAATACTATTGGTCACAGCAAGACATAGAAAATTGAAGTCTCCGAGCTGTGAGCCTTTCCCATGAAATGCTCCTCTTTAAGAAAAGGTGTGGCATATTTCCAATGAGATCTCTCCATCATGGTTCAAGTCAGAATTCACAAATTAATGAACACATTCAGAATGACGTACAGTCACTTCTGCTCAGCCTGCTCAAACTTGTCGAGATGTGCGAGTTCACATTCTCGTCTGCTCTTCTGGGACTGCGGTAAAACTATCAGATCACTAAATGATTCCCCTGAGCATGATTTTATTTGAGCTCTTAGTATAACCCATGACTATAAGGCTAAACATTCTGCACACAGCAAGCCTTGCTGCAGTTGATGACAAGTCAAGTCCATTTTATTTATATAGCCCAATATCACAAATTTGTCTCAAGGGGTTTTACATTATGTGCAGTTTACAACACCGTCTGCCTTTAGACCCTTAACTCGGATACGGACAACCCAAAATAAAACGTATTTGGACAGAAAAATTGAAGAAACCTCAAGAAGAGCAACTGTGAATCATGTTCCCTGAATAGACAGATACCAAATTGATGTGTGTGCTGAATAACCAACATAGTATATTTCTTTATATGTGGCTATATTACCCAAACTGCCTCCTTTTTTAAGTGTTCTACTAATTCCTAAAATTGATAGTAGCTGGAACGTTCAATAAAATGAACAAATTGAATTTGTGAAAACGTTTTAAAGTCCTGGCACCTTCATCCTGGTTTGGTATACTGGCACCATTAACTACATTGTTTTTATAAACATAGACAACTATTAACAAGGGATTAGGGACCATTTGACAATGCACATGTCCTGTTAATGGACTGTACTGCCATCACTGCTAACTCAGTGATGGTTTGTAATTTGCTAGTTAGTTTTACCTCTGCTGCTTGGATATCATGCATCTCAATTCATATTAACATAACAATGGTTAAATGACAGTCATAAGAATATTAAAGTATTATAGTTGGATTGAACTTATATAGGGATGCAGAGCTGACAGTATCCATAACATCTTATCTGACATTAGACAGTTTACTGAAGGCAGGCATGGAGATGTGTCAGAGTCCCTCACACAGCCCTGGGACGCTGCCCCTGGACACTGTCCCTGATCAGTAGGCCTGGGCAGCCTGGCACATGGTGCGAGGGATTGACAGTTCACAGCTTGCTTTCGAACTGGTTGGATAAATGATTATAACAGCATGATGGGCAACTTTACAACACAGACAGGGTCACACAGGGCTGGCAAGTCACTTGCTGGCAGGAAGAAGAAGAAGGAAGAGAAAAAGAAAGGGTCCACTTAGAATGGCTAATTAGATCTGACGGCCAGTAGAAAGTCTACTTAAATGGGATTTATTCATAATTATAATTTTAGGATGGGTATTGAGTTTGACATGTTTGGATTCAGCCAATGAAAACAAAACTTAGTAAAAGTCACAACAGAAGTCACCCTACAAGGTAACTGTAGATATTACTGAACAATGCAACAACTCTTCCTGTGAAAATAACAATAGTTTGTTGTCATCAATAATCTTGTTACTAGCAACAAGGAGTCAGTTGTGTTTAGTTTGGTTTGTCTGTTTGTCAGCAGGATTGCAGAGCCAGAGTTTAATTGAACTGTTGGCAGGGCACAGGCCAACGAAGAAACCATTATTTTGTAGAGTGTACCAAATCACGGGACTGACACAATCATTATTTTTCCATTTCGTTAACAACATTGCAAAATAGGCCAATATTTGGCCAAAACAACTTTGTATATGTAAGGTCTCTGGGTTTTTTACTTTATTATGTGGTATTTTTCACTTAATATTGGTTGTGGGCGTGCACTGGGGCAGAGTGAGGGGTGGTTTATCCTGCTCACTGGGGTTTTGCATGGACAGAGAGAGGGGGTGAGTCGGGAGGCAAAATGTTCTGTTGAACGCAATTTATACACAAATTCCACTGGAATCACCATTGGACTCGCACTCATGTAACTGGTAGGCTACTGGATGTCATAGTGTGTTGTTCCCACATTTAGTGGCTTTTATAGACAGCCACAATACACATTACACTATAACCACACTGATCAGCATCCTTTGTTCAGCACAAAAAAAAAGTAAATGTACTAACTGTAAGCCACCTGAACTGTATCAAACAGCAGACAGACAAAGTTAACAGTTGAACATATTGGAGCATTTTGCAGCTCAAGAGACAGTTTACTCAGAAGTCGATAGAGACCAAAAGCAAAGCTAAAAAGATTTAACGTCCATTCGTTCATCGGTTACAAACACACTTCAAATGAATCCCAATGTTGCTTTGTTACTGCTGGATTTGTAATTAAGCCACCGTTTGCTAACACGTTCACCATATCATCTCAAAAGATAATTGTCAGTGTTATGTTTACGGCTTGTTTTCATGACCCCAACTAGATTAAATCTTTTTTTAATCCAAAAAAACATTGATCAACACTTTTTCGCTTGATTAATACCATTATTCCAATTTCTAAATGGTGGCCATAGATTGACTAATCAATTAACTTGTCTGCCCCTTATGGCAACATGTCATTTCAAATCATAAATAAGAGGTGTTTTAGTTTAACATTGTTGGTACTTTCTCCTGCATAATTCAGGAGATGCTCTGAAACAATGTTGTGTGAGTGATAAATATAACCTAATTACTCTACCTAATTATGCAGACTGATTTTCAATCTTGCCGTTTTTGACCCTCCCCCACAACCCTGTCTTCCAATCACTCTTATTGTATCTCTTCCCTGTCTAATTTGTTAGAGACAGGAGGGGGGGAGGGGTCTGCGATAGTTGTCAGCTGTGACACAAAAGGAAATATATCCAAACCTCGAGATAGAGTGTAGTTTATCCTCATATTTAATTTAATATCCTACATCAGCTCAGGGTTGGTTCATTAATATTGAGCGCAGTTCCTGCCAGGAACTTATGATTTTCATAAGCTCATTAGCGATTGGACCACAGATCATAAGGGTGAGCGATTATTACTATGTGCTACAAGTGGGGAAGCCAGTTTATGAAAAATATGTTAATCAATAATGGCTTTAAGCAAACTGGCTCAAACTTGAAATGACTGATAATACCAAGAATTAGATTTAGTTACATTTGACCACATAAATTAAATTAGGATAGAGGATATAGATGCCCTAAGGCAGCGGTTTTCAAAGTGTGAGGCGCGCCTCCCCTGGGGGGCGCCAGAGAGCTTCAGGGGAGGCGCAGCGTAAGACACAAAAGAACGAGAAAAAGACGAGTAAAGTGACACTTGCCCACTTGTGGCTGTCTGTGGAGACCGAGTTCCCCCACCTCGCCAAAAAGGCTGTAAAAGTGCTCATTCCCTTCACCTCCACCTACCTGTGTGAGTGCAGGTTTTCCGCATTGACTTTGATCAAAAGCAAGTACCGGTCAAAGGCTGCAGCCAGAGATGATCTGCGTCTATTCCTCTGTGCATCAAAGACGCAGACTCATTGTTCCCACTAAAGTAGGGGTGAGTGTAATAAGGAGGCAAAGTTGACGTTCAGTGTGTTACCGGGAGCATATAAGGATTTATCCACCATGTTGAAAATGTTAAAAAAAATATGTCTTGAGAACACGGCGTGCGGAAATATACGGGTCGTGCTGCAGCTAGATGTGCCTGTCCTCTGTAAGAAGGTGTCGGCGACTGACATGCAAGGAAGAACGGCTGTCCACAGGCTGTTCCAACTTTAACAACTGTATTAACTTCCAGGGTAGTGAATTGAACATGCAATTGTAATTGGGTGTGTGGTATATTTTTCATGCACGGACACGCATGTTCCACAACACACAAACTGAACAACACTCAATTTTCCGATCGCTGCCAGCGTCCTTGCGATCTTGTTATAATAACAAGTGCACGTTACTGATGCAATATGGTTGAGACCATTCGGGCTTATTCTAGAGGGGTGCAAGGAATAGTCCAAGTAGTGGGGGAGTTTTATACAATATGTTTAAAACATAAAAATAAAAAGGTTTAAAAAAGTTATTGTTTAATGTTTTAAGGAGGTGACGCTAGTCAGCCAATCAAATCGGTGCAGTCAGCACGATAGATTCAAACACACACAGAGACACGACAAGAGGAGAGAAACAGTCGGAGTAATTTCAAATGGCGGAAGGTAGACAGCGAAAACAGAGCATTTAACTACATTTTCTCTTACTGGACCTCTTTGAAATGCAATTGAATTCCCCTGCATTATAGCAACAATAATAATAATAATAATAACAGCAATAATAATTGGGAGGGGGGGCGCGGCTGTTCTTATGTTCTCTGAGGGGAGGCTCACCTACCCACACTTTGAAAACCCCTGCTCTAAGGCAACCCTTAAACTCCCATCGTTTAGCGTTACTAGAGGAACAATTATCAAAATGAGCATTGTACAATATGAGTGGCCGTGAAGTCCAAATTGCAAGCAGTAAGGGCATTTATTTTCCTTTTTTAATTCATTTAGATAACATGGCCTGGAGAAGGGTTTAAATGAGGCACAGCAGGATCATGGGAGGATTTCTCCTGACTGAATGATGATTGTAGGTGGTCAGGGAAACACTGAAATTCCTCATGGCAGCTGAACCTGATTAGATGGTAAAAAATCTCTTCTGTGACGTCATCTTTCTTCATTGTGTCTCTAACAACCAGAAAATAGTTCATGACGGCTTCTGGAGCCCGAAGCAACGCTATGAGTAGTATTTGGTTAATTGGGTATTTTATTCTTAATGCAATATGAGTGTTTGCTTGGGTATAAGGTAACATGAGCAGATTGAACACAACAGGGTTATTTTTGCTGCTGTTTCCACTTTTAAATACAGGACGCTCAATGTGGAGAGCATGTTTCTTGTATTCCCCATATCAGTGGCTCATCTTTTCTCTGCTTGTAAATGAGAACACATTAACTTTTCATGAAGATGAACTGAAGGGTAAAAAACTTGCAGTTTGAAAACCACAGTATTTAAACAAAAATAAAAACACCCAAATGTCTGATGAGAATTTAATCAGGAAAGCCGATTACTAACGGATTGCCAAGACCTGGAGAAATAGTAACATGGTGCATGCAGCATTTCTGTTTAGTGTAGTTTTTTTTTACAAGTGATGCAACTTTATACATTTTGGAAATTAGTCTAGGTTTAATTTCACACCTAAATGTCAGTTAATTTTGTTCAGACGAGGGACAGAAATTATTATTGTTTCCTTTTAGTTCTGATCCAGTTTGTGTTCACACTGCCATATACAAATTGTACCAAGATTTGTTGGTCTTCATTTGAAAGTATGTGTTTTCTTCATTGTAGTATGTGTCATTACAAATAAGACATTGTGATCTTAAACAATATCCTCAGAAGCTTAACCTTTTTTTTTTAAATGCTGAAATCGCATGTACAGTATAGCTTAATCTTTATTACATTTCCATACGCTACATTCACTGAGACTGAGCTCGGCAGGAGAGCCGGCTCAATAAGGATATTTAATACCAGCCATGCAGCACTGTAAAATGGTTGTTCCCATGTATGGTAGTTACTAATCTCATTACAGTTCATTCAGCCCTAAGGTTCATATAGATACACCCACCAGCTCCAGTGGGCTATCTCCAGAGATTTGGGCTGAGAGAATTATAGAGGGGCACTTAGCTCTGCTTACTCACCCTCCTCCCTTTACTGTCAAATCCCAGTACTTTAGAAACACACTGTGGAAGATCAGATGACATAATGTGAAGACCATAAGGCTCTTTTTGATTCTCATCTGACAGCATCTATTAAAGCATCACTGCTTCTTAATGACTTTTGACAGAATCTCATCAGGAATGAAAGAGGAACTGTGTAAGACTTGCTTTTATTTGATGCTCTGATGAAAATAACATTTATGATTCGTATTAAGAGGATTGTTTAAAAGGCGGCCGAGCTACGTGTCCGATGTCATTACAACACACAGTTTTACTGGAATGCTGGTCTCGGAGAATGACCATGTTCTACTTTCTCAGGGCCTGGCTCCTGCTTTGACAGTTGTGGCTGCAGGGCAGAACCATTGATCCGAGGCCTGAATGTTTGAAATGGAAAAGATCAATCAAAAGCAAAAGGGTTATCAGATTGTATGAAATCTAATAATATGACTCGCACAAGGAGAGCTCTCTGCACCATGTAACCATCGATCGCTTTCTTACTTGCTGTTTCAATTAGACAGCTCTTATCAATGGCCTGCCTGTATGGAATAACACCAGCCTAAATAGATCAGTATCTTTTATGTGCCGTCCAATATTACAAATATGTCCAATATTGTGAACAGAGCCACCTGGGATGTAAATCTTTGAACAATATTGTAGACTGTGTGGTACAAACATTTAGCTTGACAGAAAATATTGGCAGGTGAGAACTTTCCATTTTGTTGCCGTGTCCCCTGATGTAACTTTAAAAAAGATCTTATCCTCAGAGTGACGGGAAGCCTTACAGATGTGACAGGTTGCAGGGCTCAGGTTGCAGAAAGACTTCTTATGAGGGTATAATGTGTCTTTTTGTTCTAGTTTTTTTATAATTTCTTACCGAGTAGACATTTTGAAAGCCAATACCTGAAGATGGTGTAATGAAATACAAAATGGAGCATACATCACCAAGCAATGCTGAAACACAAGATGGGACACGATTTCTCCAAAAGCATTCAAGTGCCTTTTGAGATGTGCCACAATAACATGGCAATTCATAGTTGTGCAGAAAGCCTTATGTAAATCCCAATTTAATGTGACCTTCTTCCTGTCATGAACAGGGATGAGTCACCAAGAAAAGGGCGGTTCAAATTCCAAGACAGAGGAGGCTTTGGGCAAAAAAATATGAAAGCCTGCCAACACCCAGACAAAATGAGTCCCAAAAATAATTAGGGTGACTCGGATTACAAAAATGTGAAAATGAGGTACTTCTTTGAAAAATAAAACAGTATATTCATGACACTTTTTTTCACCAGCTGATTAAAGAATCATGCCTGACAGCTGTTCTGTGCTCCCTTTGGTAAAATATGCATTATTTTACATTTGGCAAAAATGAAATGTTGCGTTTGACTGTTCTAACAATAATAACTCATCATCTCTTCTCCCCATACTTTCATAATCTCGAGTTAATTCTACTCTTCTGACCTCACTAACTTGCTATTTGATACTTTAAAACATAGTCCTGTTTCATTTATTTCACTTTCATGGAAAACATCTGGCACAGTAACACCCAATCGGCTTTCCTCACTTCCTGTAGATACTGCTTGTATTATTCTAAGACTGGACATGTTTCAAGTTCAATTTCACAAAACTATTTTAGGTTAGTGAACCACAATAATATTAAGCTGAACCAAATATATATGTTTAAAACTTGATATTATTGCTTTCAACTAACCTAATACAGTTACGTGAAATCTGTTGGCATAATACCGTTATTTAAAGTCAATGTTTCAGTTGTTTCAGTGTGTAAATGCAGAGATATTAGCTCTCGGTCAGGTTAAAATAGAGCATGAATATCAGCATTAGAGGGCTTAACATCAAGCCGTGTATTTGCTTGACTCTGCTTTATCGACCCCCCCCATGTGCTGTGTCGCCCCTGTGATAACTGTGACCGCAGAACAGCATAACAGGAAGACATTACAAGAAATAATTGATTGTCTTGTTACATACTTTAATCGCTCAATTGGATTTAGAGACCCATGTGTTGGCGAATTCAGGAAGAGGTTGAAGATAGAAAGGTCGTATTTCATAAAGCGTTGTGTAATTATAGTTTTAATCGGCTGAGCTTCACTGAGGGAGCACAAAGCAACATGTGCCACTCTAGATTATGGCAGAAACCATCTTCATCTTCTGTCACTGAAGATTGATCAGACACTATCGCCATTGATGATTTGCTTTTCGTCTTTGACTATCCATTAAATAACTAAGGACTACATGGGCATGCCATGTTCAAAGGAAATAATCATTTACTCTTCTAGGGGTTTTATTGGGCTTTGTCTGAATGTTGATTTCATTCAGTAAAAAAGACCACTAGACTCAGTTGAACTCCTGAGCTCTGTGCCTTCACGTCTTCACACCATTCATCTGTTTGCATCTCACATACTGTATGTATCTATATTTGTCCTTCTATTTGTAGCTCATCTTATTTTGCTGTTATTTCTACTCTGCTTCTTCTTGCACCATTTGTTTTAATTATTTGATGTCATATCTTCGTTACCATAACTACACTGTAGCTGTGCATATGACAATAAAGCCTTTGAACCCTGATCTAAAGACATGAGGGGAAGATGCAGCCTAATTATCCCTGATTTAGCATGTAGCTGGAACAAAAGGCGGCCTGAGTGTTTCTGCTTGTTCTTGAGGTTTCTTTACTTCAAGTTGGAGTTGCAGCAGGGAAACATACCTCTTGAGGTTCCTGCATATAACAGGGCCTGGGGGACTGTGACCAGCCCCACTGAGTCTGTAATATACATATAACACACTCATACGTTCAGATACTCCTCTTCCTTATAGCATCGCTGACATATCAGACCATTGTTTGTCACTGTCATATTTTCCGAGCCTCAGCCTAAGGGAGCATCCATGTGCACTCTGCACTCATACATTTTTCATGAATACCCAACGGGGTTCCTTTGAAAGACGACGTTCTATAGCCAGCCGTCAGAGTTTGGTTTCTGTGCCTGTGATATGTGGGAGAGTGGAGAAAATTACATTGCCCCACTGATAAAGGGCACAGTAGATGAAAACGCCTGATGGAAGTGGAAGATTAATTAGAATGACTGTACCCAAGTATCCCAAATTCATCAAGTCATCTTCTTTTTAAGCATAATCACTCCTCTTCTCTTAGTGGTGTATTTCAAATAGTCCCCTCGCTGACACACCAGACTTTTATTATTTCACAGCAGGAGCTATGGCTCAACACATGCGATCAATCTCTGTAATACAGTGGTCTGCATCAGACGCCCGCTCCATTGCCCGGCCCCCTCAGAGACTCCTGAGCTGAATGGGACGTAGTCAGCAGTAGAAAGTGAGGATAACACAAAGGCAGTGAACTCATTCAGCAGCCAAAAGCCTGATCAACTACAACATGAAAAATACGATGGAATAGAAAGAGTGAGGGGGAGTCGATTTAAATGTAAAGGGAAACCGACAAAACAGATATTCGGATAAAGACAACAAAAAGGTTGACATGAAAGGCACAACAAAATGGAGATGGGAAATAAAAAGGCAGTGGTGGGGGAGTGGAGGCTTTTTCCTTTCTCTAAAAGTTAAACTCCTCATCTTTTTACTCCCACAGGTTCAGAAACATGCTGCAAGGACGGGACGCTTAATTAACTTTGTCTTGTTCACCTCTGAGCTCATTTTTTTTAAATAAGCTCTCCCTACAAAAACGTCAAAAATACAATTATATGCTACACTTATTCCTGACAATTCAATTATCATCAAACATAAAAGGTCTTAATTTCACACCCGGAACATTTTCAACAATGCCATCGGTTAAATGCTATACGATGTAGAAAAAGCAGCCAAATTGGATCTAGAGAGCCATACCCGTCGGCAACACACTCGTTAAAAAAGTTCTTCCATGATGTTAAGGCCTGTATTTTCCCAGACTTACAGCACACAGCTTTGAGAGCTGTCTGCGACTGATAGCATTCCCAACTCATCACTTTCACTCATGTCAGAGGAAGCCAGTGTTGGGAGCAACTTATGGAAAATCTCTTTCCTCTGCATTACATCCTACGGAGATTTGATTCACTGTTGCACGTATCTGCAAGAAAGTGATAAACATTTCTCCTTCTAGCTATTCACAGGTCTGCTTCTATTGTCCTTATGAGGGGAATTGAAGAGGAACATGTAGAATGAGCAAAGGGCTCATTTGAAACTGTGTTGTGTTGGAGGCTAATGGATGCTCTCTGAAGAAGACTTATCTTAATTTGGTATTTCATGTATGCGAAATTAGAATTTTTTAGGAAAGTTTATAAAACAAATCAATCAATAAAACAATTATTACAGCAAAGATAGGATTTTCAAAATACCTGAAAGCATAGCTTTAAATTACATTCCGCGCTGGGAAGGTGTAACTCCAGCTGATAAAAATAACATTAGTTCAGAAGCAATAATGAAACAATGTAATATTTAATTGCATACAAATGTAAATTGTATGTTTCATTTAATATATAAGCCGTTCTGTTTTAATCACTCAGCATACAAGATCTGAGGTTTGCATTTACACAGTCTACACAAACTATTTTTATTTTTGCTAATGAGAAATTGGAGCAGTATTTTGGACCAACAGCCATTAACGGAAAGAAGGTTTGCTTGCTTCCTCTGAGTGAAGTAGAGTGAACTCTGTCTATGTTAAAACATGCAAAACAGACGCACACAAACACACACATACTGTACACACACACATCTTTGGGAAATGAGCAGAGACTGTTTCAGGCACACATTACTAGGCTACATTCCTGCACCATTAATTGGATTGCATTGCAAATTCCTAAACTGGACACCACCCATTTGTCATGTTAATAGTTACAGTTAAAGGGGAAAGCTGGCATTTTTACACATATTTCTTATTGTCAACAAACATAACTCAAACTCATGCACACATTAGCACATTACAGGACTATTTTCATCTGTGAATAATTAACATGTGGTACACTAGTGAGTTTATATGGTGAAATTTACCTCAAATATAATACAATAATTGAGTGACATGTCACCCAGTTCAACAGAAGAGCTAATTTATGTGTTTTCAGCACATTTTGGAAAAAAAGCGAGGTCGCTTCGTTAGCGATAGAAGATAAATCAGGCTTAAGGTACTCAGAAAATTGTTAATGAGTTTAACAAGGCTCATCCTTTAATGTTACGCATATAGAACAACAAAATGGCAAATTGTATGCAAAGGGTTTAAAAAATGTTCAAAATCTTATTGGTATGAGTTTGAAAGCAAACAAGTTGCGAGTGTGCACAACCAATTTAAGGATTATGTGGATATTTTTAATATCTTGGTTTAGTTTCTGGGTGTTGTGTTTTTCTGTGTAGAAAATGTTAAGTTGAAAACGTTACTTTCCTTGACTGAGAAGAACCAAAGGGTGGTTGTGTTGGTCTTTCTCAGAGCGCTAGCCTGCGTCACTCAGAGAAATAGTTAGGAAGAGCAGCTTGTACCTCATGGCTTTTGTTTGCCTCATGAATAGGCTAATTATTTTTTGATTGCTTATTTAGCTTTAGTAGAGCCAATGTTTAGCTTCCTCTTGTTCCGATGGGCCTACCTCTGTATTCTTCGGATAGACTCGATGAGTTTGAAGCCGCATGAGTGGGATGTGGGATTGTTGAAGATGTTTGCAATTCAAATATTTATATTTATCCTGGTTCAATATTAACCTCCCGCACTTGTTGAAGTTGTGCATATCAATAAAGTGGTACAGAAGATAGTTTTTTTAACTCTGTCACAAGGATGCAGTTATTGAATACGTTGTGGGTCAACAAAAATAAGTGAAAAAACAGACCTTACATATTGACACAACAAGCTCGAGAATTAAATACTTCAGCATCTCACATCTCAATAAATGGAAAAGCCATTAAATCAGTCTAAACAGTCAAAAATAAATACAAATAAAAGTAAAAAATGCACGAATGCTTATGGTTTCAAAAAGGGCAAGTAAATTGGTTTGGGGGATATGTAACATATTTCACATTTTAAACCGTCCAAGTGGACATTTGGGTATTTGAAGATAAAGTATTCCCCTATAGGTGCTTTCACACCAGAGTACTTTTACCCGTACTTTTCACGTTTAGTTCCGATAGTGCCCGGAATTTTGCGTTCACACCAAAAAGAGAACTTAGTTCGGAGAATTGTTATCCCCATTTTTAGTGCCTGCTAGAGAGGTGGCACTATCCTGGGGAGAAAACAGTACCAATTTCTGATTGGCTGGGCGAATTGCAAACCACACCCGTAAAACTCTGAAAAGTTTTGTGAAGCCGCCATTGTATTTGCTGGCATTAGCATTATTATCATTAGCATATGCCCAGCGCACCAACGGAGAGAGAATAACTTATGGCAACACAAAAAAAAACATTGGAGCGGTGGAGATGAGGAGGTGTCTGCGTTCTGGCGATTTACCCGGAAGGCTTCAGAAGCAGCTGGGAGTCCCATCAGCTTCTAAAATGCCTCCTGCCTTTCCTGCATGGATACATTCCTATCAGAATACCCAATTGTATCTCTCAACCTTTGTATACACATCTATCTGTCACCATACTCACACTTGTTAAAAGTCAGATTTAACAACCATGCCTAGTCATATTTCTGTCATGTAATCTTAACGTTCTTGTCACATATTTGACTGGTACAGCATCATCCAACCGTTGCTCTATGAATACAGGCCTACATTCACATGAAAAAGTTTTATTTAGCTCACTTACAAAGGCTTTTCTTTTTTTTTCTTTTTTTTGTGAACAATTGCACACCCTGTTGCGTCATCCTGCAGCGCTCTGCCAGAAGGATGTGCTTGCAGTGCTAAAAGTCCTTGGTGTGCCTTGGGTGTTTGACTGTGTGCTGAAACTGAGAATCTGAAACACCTTTGATGCACAAGTTTATTCACACCTTTCAATTAACACTTGGGAGAAATGATGACAAGCTTCACTGTGGCAAAAGAAGATAGCGCTGTTTCATCAACATGTTCTTATGACTTTTAAAGGATAATGTTGGTTAAAATACATATTTGTCTGGTTGAAATTCAAATATAAACTGTCCAATGTTTAATCCTGTTTCCACCAAGATTATTATCACAAAGATAACTCTAAATTCCTTCTAAGACAAATCGATGGCCGAGTCCAGTTTATATCTGATGATTTGTGGGGTTCTTTTTCTCACAATTGGCAACTTCTGACCCTCCAAAGGCTTATAGAGACCTATACATGGTTATCATATTCGTAATCATCCATTTAATGGGGAAGGATGGCATGTTTCAGTTTGTTCAAATACATTTGTCAATGTACTAAAATTGGAAAGGTGTCAGGAAAATAAAACTCCAACTCCTTGATTCTCTGGATGCAGTCCATTCATTTGGTTCGGTGCTTCAGATTGTTGTTTGGTGAAAAATGAAACCATTCTTCACTGCTCATTTTAGTGCAGAGGGCAGCAGATTTTTTCTTTTTTACAGCTTAACGTATGTTGTTGTTTGGAGGCGTTCATTTCTCTCTATAGCCTGACCAAAGCGTCTGTCCCCGCTAAAGAGAAGCTCACAGCATGATGCTCTCATCATCCTGCTTACCAGTAGAAACTATATCCTGTGGATTTGAAGGGTGTGAAGTGATGAATCTGTTGTTCTGCACCCACAGAGTCACACCGAGCTGATGGGCTACAGTATAGTAGTGAATATCAAAAGTAAGGGTAAGTTATATATAGTATGTATATTAAATAACACAATATTTATGATCAAATACCTCAATATTAAGATTACTATTGATGATATAGGGTTGACTACTGGTGCTCCAAAACATATTTAATCATTTATGTAGATATAATGGCAAGGGGGGATAGGCAATATTAGAAGAGCCTATAGCTAGTTCAGAAAATCACAGTAGTGCAGCCTTTAAAAACGAGAAATAGACACTAGATAATGATAATATATGAATATAATGTCCAGCCCTAACCAAAGGTATTTTATCATGGTTTCACCAGACTGTATCAAATGCTCCTCGAGATGGAAAACATCTCCTGTGTGATTAGGGCTGGACCTGGCTATTTTCCATCTCACCATTCAGCCCAGAACAACAAGACACTCAAAAGGGTTTTTAGCCAGAAAGGCCAGACTCCAGCATACAGTGCTGCACTTGTTTTAAGGAGGCTGTGGCCTCTTCGTTTCACTGATGAGCCTCCCTCGTGCACTATCATCCATCTTGGAGCGACAGTGTGATCCATGTGAGGTGAGGTTGCGATATATTTTTTCCACCTTTTGTGGCTCACTATATTCCAGGGTTTATTTTTGTTCAACAAAATCATTGTCTATATTTCTTCTAATTGAACACATAAGATCAAAAACATGTTGTGCTTGCTCGAGTCTTGACTGCATGCTGATGCTCAGCAATATGGTGATTTTAAATATTCTATTAATTAGTCTCGTTGATGTCAGCTGAAATGTGCAGCTTTCCACATGCTTCGGATCATGACTAGAGTCCAATATAGAAGATTTGGTTGGACATTATCAGGAAATGTCAAATGAATCCGTTTTTGTACTAAAAGGTTGGGTCAGTAACTTTTGAGAAACCAGCAAGAGTGGTTAACAAAAGGTTTCCAACCGAAAAACCCAGCACAGTGTTGAAAAAACTCTCTTCCAGTGGCAGTAAGCAACACTTCCTGAACACAATGTGAACATATTCCAATAGTTTAAACCACCATTGGCACGCGGGATCGTAGCCAGTGGCAGACTAGGAATAAGCAACCCAGTCTCAAGGCATTTCGTGTTATAGTCACGACATTTAATCTATTGATTCGTGTTCACCAACACGATTTTTCCCTTTTTTTCGTGTCACACAGAACGATTTTAAAATCAATGTATTTCTATTGGTAGTATGTTTCGTGCCTGCACCACGTCTTTTTGTCCAGTCGGGTCTTGGAAGACCGGAAGCTGTGTGATTCATAAAAACATGTTCTTACTCAATATCAAGCCACGATTATTGTTTTTATTTTAAATTGTATCATGTCGGATTTTTTTTGCCGTCCGCGAGAAAAAGAAATGGGGCTCAGAGCCTCAGAATACTGAAATCCGTATTTTTTAAATCTTTTTTTCCTTTTTTCCTTCTAATTTGTTACTCTTTTCCAAATAACACACTGTTATTTACTCAAAAATAACACACAATTATCCTTGTTTTTATTTATTTGTTTAATTGTATAATCTCTGACTTTTTTGGCATCCGTCAGGAACTGAATTTCAAAATAAAATAACCGGAAACAGATACACAGCCACTGAACTGATTACCCAAGATCCTCAGCTATGGTTTAAGGTCGGTGATTGGATTGTTTAGCCGAAATGCACGTTGGGATATGGTGTTAATGCAATATGAAATCCGAAAAACATTTTGTTTAAAAAATAAAAGAATACTTTAATCCGAGTGTTCTTGCTTTTCTCTTTGAAAGTGATCACATAACGGCATTGTAATACACAGTTCGGCTGCATTAAATATTACAAATCTGCCGTAGTTCTTTATTTATAGAGCCCTGATTAGTAGACATTTGGACAAACTGGAAGAACTGCCGCCGAAACTGAATACGTGACGTGGATCATAAATATATCAACAATTAAACAACATCTTACATTTATTTTCACAAAATACGTCTCCTTGCAGTATCAACACTAATTCGGCTGACTTTTATATTTGATCCAATTGGTAGATAGGTTATATTTACTAGGGGTGCATCGAATGGGAAATTCTTGGCCGAAACCGATACCGAAAATAGGAAACAGTTGGCCGAAAACCGAATGCCGAAAGGCCGAAAATGATTAATAGAAATATATATATATATATAATAGTATACATTTTTACCTAATTGTTGTTTCAGCTGCCTGATTATGGAAAAAAGACATGATTATGGCAAAACTTAACTTAATTAAATAATAAATCACTATTGATGGTCCATAAAAATTTATTCAGGCACTTTTGAAGCATAACAGTACAGTTAATTCCAAGTCGAGTGCATTTCCTTCTTTCTCTGTAGGATAACTACAACAAAGAGGATTCAGCAACAACGCTAAGGTGCTTTAAAACTGTATACCCCAAACATCTAGCCAGTAGGCCTACAAAAAATAGTGTAAATAAAGACTGTAACAGCCAGGCTTCAACAAACAACCAACAACAAATGAACCTACTAAAGTGGCATGCATACAAACTGTTGCAAGACCTGGATAAATCCACAAGAATGTAACTATTTACAAATGAAATTACAATTCAATTTCAAGAATCTGTAAATAAGGCTGTCTGTCCTCATAAGCAAAGTATAAACATTGTATAAAGATACATAAAGTGAAAACTGGATACAAATCCACAATCAATTAACAAATGAAATTACAATTTCAAGACATTCTCCCAATAAGGTGGTCTGCTCCTCATGAGCAATGTAAACAACATTGTATCATTTAGATACCGAAGTACATAATACATTGAACACTGTGCTGCTGTCATTTCCCCCTAATGATTAACCTGAGATGGTGAAATTATAACTCACAATGAAATTGTTCAGGAAGTGGGTTAGAGTAGACATGTAGACTAGATAAGCTTATGTAAGCCAGCCTTGTCTACTTATTAAGGAAAAGTGGGAAGGTTCTTTTCATGAACAGTAGCTTCTCTGCCTGTACCGCCATAATGCCTGGTTCCTCTCCTCATGAAGCACATGAGCAGGCACCCTGAACATCTCTCAGCTGTCAGTTGCTTGGGATTTGATCTTACAGTCCGCTATTTGTCCGGTGTTTTGATTTCAAGTGTGGAGTAATCCGAAGTGGTGAAGTCTTTGCCAGTTACACCCCTCGAGAAAATGTCGCTGAACCACGTTTTACAATCGCAATCCGCGCCTCTTTCCTCTGATCATCTTTGAAATATCTCCAAGCGCCAGAACATGTTGGCTGTGAAGCCAGCCGCGAGCATGGTCGCGCGCCGTGCTTCATCACACAACAAGTAGCATTACCAACGTAACCCTGTTCCCTGACATTCGGTGATATTTTTTCGGTGCTAAAACCGCGGCGAAAGCGAAAGGGCCTTTTTAACCATTTTCGGCCAGATATTTTCGGCGGCCGAATATCGGTGCATCCCTAATATTTACACCATAACGTGCATAAGCTGATAGAAAAGGACTTTGAATATAAGAATGTAAATCTGAGTTTGAAAGAATAGTCCAGGGATGTGGGTGATGGGAGACACATCTATGGATCAGAATTTCAATAGTTTACCCGATGACGGATATTACATTTCTGCTGTGATTTTTGTTGTGGTTCGTCAAATGTGTTGTTATGTGTATGATTTTGTCTGTCACGTCCTGTTTTATTTTGGTATTTCTTTCATTTCGGCCTGTTTTATTCCTCCCCCTGTGTGGTTTTTCTCCGGCCATCATCAGTTTCTGCCCCGCCCCTGATTGTTTCCACCTGTTCCCACTCACACTCATGTTTAAATAGTCCTGTCCTTCCCCTGTCCTGTGTCAGTTTCGTCTTGTTTGCTTCCTCGAATGGTTCCGTGCCGCCCCAAATCAGAAAGGATTGCTTTCTCTCATGTCAGGTTTTGTTTATGTATTGTTTATTGTTGGGCCTTAGAGTTTTTATGAAGTCCTTTTTTTGTTACGCCTAGTTTTTTCCTGCTTGTGAGCGCCTTTTGTTATTTTCACCACCTATCCTGTTAAGAGGGATTACCTGAACTGTAAAATAAATATACATTTTTTATATTCAAGACTTTGTCCTCTGGGTCGTACATTTGGGTTCATCAGTTTGTGTCGAGGTCCTGACAATGTTTTTACAAATCAGATATTAATGTGTAGAAGTAAAAACATGTGAAATATTATAGCAATATCCTGTAAATTATGTGAAAAAATGATAAAATGCACATCTTCCGATGTTATACTACATAAAGTGTCCCTACACTAATTAATAACAAAGTTATTATTGGTATTGTATGCTGTGTGTACCTTGTGTGCATCCGCCTAGTGGCTTAAAGCACGTTATTGAATTATTATTTTAACTATTTTATATTTGATGAAAATAATATTAGGTACATACTTTCATAGGGGGAAAGTAGAAGGTCAATTATAGAAGATACTGTAATTGATCGTAGCAATAAAACAGTTTAGTGCAGGATGTTACAAAGAATATTAATAAGAAGGATGTGCATAAACTAATTAGGCTTTTATTCAACATTAAAGAATACTTTAGGTTAAGGTCTTCTTTTAAATAAGAAAAAAGCTTTTGGGGGTAAATCTTGGTAAAAAATTTAAGCCTTGCAAAGTACTTAACGTTCTAATATGTTGCTTCCTGCAAATGTTACTATGTTGAAGCACTTATTTTAACTTATATATACAAATAGCCTTATATACAGTCTTTAATTAACTATTATTAGAGAATAACGAGTATGAATATACTTTATTAGGGATCTGGCAGATAAATGTTTAGTCTTCTCAAGCCAACTAATATCTCGCCTGATTGTTGGCATTTGAACAATCACCTTCCCTGAATTTTACTTCAGGTGTAAACTAAAGTCTGATTTGGCGTGTTATATTTCACATCATTAATCAGAAGTATCAATAAATGTAGTGGAGTACAATACCAGTTAACCTCTGAATTGTAGTTGAGTAGAATTCAAGTAACAATGAGCTGTCATGTGGGTATATTAATGCTGCCCATTATGAACACAAGCGATTTCCACCATTTATTAATCATACTGTTTTTCGCGGAATGTCAACCGGGGGGGTGCGGTGCGCGCACCGTGCTCAGCGATGAACAGACCCTTCAAACGGCGCTCTTACAGTTCTTATGCAACTTCGCAAATATCTCTCTTCTTCCTTTTTTTTTTTTTCTATCTCTGCAATCTTCTCTCATGTCTCTCTGTCTCTCTCAAATGTTGGTGCGTCAAATGCTATTTTTTCAATGATCCGGTGCTCCTTTTTGGCTGTGGCACCTGCGCACAGTTATGTGCAGCCCTGGTCATAGAACATTTTGCCAAACACAATAGCCAGCATGTGTAAGTTCTGGGTGGGGGGGGGGGGGGGATAGTCAGTTTTGGCATAGTCCTGTCGTGGTTTTGTTGAAAAGTGCTGTTTACGACTCGGCATAACCTTGGCGCACTGCCACTCCATCCAATCCCTAGAGCTTGGAAGTTAATCACTTGGGTTTGGGCCCTTTCCACTTCGGTTACATGGATTCCTTGGCGTGCCCCTTTCACGTTGCGTCGTTTCCACCTGGCACTAGTAATAACACAAAAAAAAAAAAACACACACATCCCATGCAGGGACGGCATGGAGACATGAGTGGCAAGGAAACC
>NW_011369947.1:4422389-4456481 GCF_000735185.1 Notothenia coriiceps
GCTGCTACACTGCCTGACCGCGGAGTGATCCTGACCTGGCTGTGTGACGCTGCCCATCACAGCACGCTGGGCGGCAGCCACAGCGCACCGACATAAATGCTGGTCCACTTCCTTATGTAAACAACAGCATGTAACAAACACTCATGTAAAGGCATTTATCGAGGTCCAGAAAAGTTATCGAGTTCATATTTTTATCGTACGTAAGTCAATTAATTGCTTATCGCTGACAGGCTAGACCCAGGCAAACACCCATTTCTGGACCTTTAAACTGAACATGTGAAGCTGCTTTCTTGTTGAATGTATGCTGTTAATAATGTATTTTCCTAGAGATGTATGGCTTGTCCTTTTTACCAGTTTAACAATTTTCAAGTGAATAATATAATGGTGCAGCCCTTCTCACTGAGTCTGTACGCCTGATGATTGTACCCACCCCACCTAATATATGTCTATGACCCGCCCTGGTTTTGGTCAAATCAGGAATGAACGTTACATTATATTAAGGCACATAAAATGTTTGCCCTAATCCTCTCCATTAGTCAGTCTTTATTGATTTGCAAAAGGTTCTCGGAATATTTAATGTAAATCCAAATATAATAAAACTACCAGGACATAATAAACCTTACTGTTCCAATGCATTTACCATTATCCCCTTCACCTGTTCACATAAGTGTGACATATTTAACTTGAAACCCAGAGATGTTATAAATAACCGACAATAATAGCTGGTGACTCTCCGCTAACAGTGAGGTAGGACAACAGAGAGGGTGTGGACATCACAGCCTCCTCAAGCCTCAGGGAACTATGGAAACGGCTCAACCCACTCACGACCTGCAGTAGCCCCTGCTGCAGCAAAAACACTCACTCTTCTTATTCACTCTTATTCCAGTGTAGGCTACACGGAACATTGTGGATTTCAATTTAAAAACAAATAAAAGAGACAATGAACAAATACTTAAGACGAGTGTGTTTTTTTTCCAATTTGTTCAAATAATTGTTGAGCGTTATCAAATACACGTTTATGGATACACACAGATGTGTCCACGCGTAAAACTAATGGCTTAAATACGAAGCCCTGATGTTGGAGATGTGGACTAGCAGCTAGCTGTAGAACAGTACCCATTCATGTAAACACACCCGCTGTGAACTTCCTTCCTCAGGATGAAAACGAGCTGTATTTATCCGGGAACTCCAAACGTTAGCTAATAAACACATTGTACACAAGCTAACGTTAGCTTCCCGCAATCTATTGCGCTGCTGTGTTTTGACAGGTTTCGACAGATCGAGTCTCGAGCTTTGAGTAGCTTTTAATCAAACTTGGTGTAAGTGTACTGAAAGCTTGCACCCAAGCTCCGACGGAAAATGTTTAAGAGATAAGCTTTAAAGATAAAAAAAATGTACCTGTTCGCTGATCTGGAGTATTTCAATCGCCTGACAGACAAGAGATAAATGTCTGCTTTACTAGGAGTCCGTATCCAACCACACTTCCGCTTTCAGAAAAAAGCTCGTTCACCTAAAAATCGTAAAATCACAGAATTATGCAATCACACACACACACACACACACACACACACACACACACACACACACACACACACACACACACACACACAACACAAACACACACACACACACACACACACACGACACACACACAACACACACACACACACAACACACACACGTATATGATCCCATCCCAAAAATGGCGATTAAAAACAAACAAAACGTTTTTTTAACGTGAGGCTTTTATTCTGGAAATATGACAGGAAGTCTCAAGTTCTCGATCCGGCTACTGGTGGATCTGGAGCCAAAATGCACATCTTGAATCGCTACACTAGTACGAGTGAGTGTTGTTTTTGTCTTCGTGTCTGCGGCATCTGAAAGCATGTGAACTACAGCTTAGTGGGCGCTATCGTCTAACAGCTAAGTTATCGTGCCTGTCTGCATAAACATAACGTTACAGCATACAATGCCAACCTTTCCAAATCAAAAAGAGGTAAGGTTTACGCGTGGCAAAATGTGCACGCCCAAATTTGGTAATCAGAAGAAATGGAACCACAGTAATTGCAGGTATAAACCATGTATACATTGCATCACTTTTTGCATTTTCACAAAAATTGGTCCATACGATGTTCAGTCACTTTAGTGCTGAGAATTCCAGGGTCTGGTTTCCAGTTGCGCAGGTTAATTTTTTTAAGAGATGTTTCTCTTCCCTGCCACAGACGTCCGTTGTGCTTCTCTCCTCTCCGCGATACCTTGATAAAGTCATGATCTGCTGTCCCACTTGGCTTACAACATTTTTCCCACTGCTTGGTGGGCTTCTTCTTCTCGGGAGTTCTATTCATCGTGGAATTTCCATATCAAAACCTGTAGCTGTGTGCAGGGCCGGCCCTGACCAAATTGCTGCCCGAGGCAAGATTTTAGCTTACTATAGTAACGCAGTGTAGGCGGGGCGATCGGCTTTTTGCGGGCGGGGAGCGACGCTGCATACAACTGCCGTGACGTCATCTTCAATGCGACACAAATCACAAAACACACACAACAATGGATGATGTGGAAGCCATCGTGTCCTTGCTTATGTGTATGTGTTTTTTTATCACTGTTTCAAAAATGCTGCAAGGTTCACTGTTTTCAAAAATGCTGCAAGCGTCCCTTAATATATGCGACACTAGGGATTAAGTCGCGCGAGAATTGTGACGATTCTCTCTGACCAATTGGCAGTCGTCACTAGTTTAGCATATTCCACCCGGTTGTTGACCCCGCTTGTTGGCCTCGAGAGAACCACAACTTTGTCGGGCCAGAAAAATTGTGAAAAAGTACCCCCGGGCCGGAACTAGGCCAAGTGGAAGCGCAACCAAAAACAGGCCCGGCACGGCTCGGCACGCTTAAAGGGGGCTCCGCGCTGCTGTGTGAATGCGCCATAAAGCTCTCCCCCCCCACGGCCGCTTACGCAGTAAATTCCAATGTTAATAAAAGCACACAGAAGCTGTATACGTTTTTTGGGAGTTTGATTTATTTTAAATTAACACAAATACAAAATTAAATTGCACACTAAAACCATTATTTCAAAAAATGAATTTCGCATAAACCTCTGTTTTTTACTGGGGCAGGGGCATTTTTATTTTTGTAATCATCTCTGTTACTTATGATGCTTTTAGTGTGCGGTAGCTCAGTGCTCATGGTGTCGCTGGAGCACCCTGCTCCTCTGCCGAGCACCCTGCTCCCCCGCCGGAGCACCCTGCTCCCCTGCCGGAGCACCTGGCCGAGCACAGGCTCTACTCCTTCCTGGGGTGTTTCTTGTTTTCATAGGCCAGGCCCCCACGAAGAGCGCCAGCCTTCTTGCACATTTTTTAGTGGTAATACAGGTGCATTTCAACTAAGGTGTCTATCACGTTGTGTCTTGAAACCCAAAAATAATAGTTTGTTTCTCTGTTGACTTACATTGGGAAAGACTGCCCTGTAAATCTTGAATATCCATTATTTATGCCCTAGCCACACAGTGACGAAACGGGTCGTATCCGCTACAGTTCTCTATCTTATAGACCAGGGGTCGGCAACCCCTGGCACGCGTGCAGGACCGTAACCAGTGGCACACTAGGAATAAGTGTGCAAAATATTTAAATTGTATTTTCGGATCCTGAACGAGACCGCCGGCAGAGCGCATCTCCCCCTGCAGAAGGAAGCCATGCACGCAACGCAGCGCAGAAGGATAACTTATAGGCCCCGCTCTCTTTAACTCCAGTCGACTTTCTGCTGCTTTCCTCCATGGTGAATCAATCAGGGGTGTAGCGCACTTCACACATTGCAGTATTAAGGAGCTGCACATGTCGCAGTTTTTGCGTGGCTGTGTCTTTAGTTGAAAGCCCAGTGAAGATCTGCTCATCTGTCATCGAAAATAATATGCTACAAAGGGGCGGACTGTGTTCTGGAGAATCACAGTAGGCCTACGTCCGGTCGTCAGCGAACCGAGCCGGTTGTCAGCGGGCAGTTGACGACCGGGCTCGGTTCGCTGACGGCCGGCACCGCCCTTTATTTATTTAAATGTGTTTAAACGGCATCATGTAAGTTGCGCTGACAGGCGACAGATAGGTCCACAGCTTCCCCGCAGCGAGGCTCCCCCTGCCCTCCAGTTGACAGTTCACGAACCCCCAACCCCCGTTTACAGTTCACGAACGTCGGCACACTAATCAGATTTTATTTTTTAAATGGCACTTCATATCAAAAAGGATGCTGGTTTAAACCAATGTGTTTTTTAATAAACTGTCATATTTAGCAAAGAAATGCTGAGCCCTGGACCAAACCAATCCAGGAATACCACAGTGAACAAACTGTAAGCCTTTGTTTGTCACACGCAACTCCTCCTGTTCCTCACCCTCTGGTAAGTTGATTTGAGTTTTTTTAATTGAAACTGAGGCCAGCGCGAGTCCACAGCTGTTGTATCAGACTGAGCCCGTGCTGTCAACAGCAGGCAGGACTGTAGTTGGTCTGTTTCTCCATCTTGTCCAATCGTTTGTATATTCATGACGTAGTGAAAAACGACGTCTCTGAGAGACAGCTGAGCTGCGTCAGTCGTCATGCTTAAGACACTGAGAAAAGCAGCGAGTGATGACAAGGAAGCAGATTGTTGGAAAATAAGTTGATTCTGTCTGAAAAAGACAGCTGCTCTGACTTTGTTAATTCAACGTGTTTTATTTATAATATTTCCAGAACGGAAAACGTAATTTTAACTGAACAGAAGTCAATACGCTAATAGTAGTAAATGTAAATCTGCAACATTTAGGCCTATGCTTTTTTTAGTCGCGGATTGCCAAGTCATTTATTTCTTAAGTCATTATTGTTTGAAGTGAAGGATTGGTACAGTTTTTTTAATTACATTTTTTTTTTTTTTAAATCTATTTTCTCACAATAGTTTCTTCAATATCACCTTAACCATTAAGATGTGCATCCAGCAAACTGCTGCTTTAACATTGAAACAATTAATAAATATTGGATTTGGCTGCCTTCCAAAAAGTTTGAGACTTGATAACAGCCCACACTATTAACTGTTGTGTCCTTATGTTATGCTGTTTGCTGCACGTGTAGGCATTTTGTCTGTTTTGGGTAACTATAAAAGTGTATACCAGTATTTGGTATTGTTAGTCTAATTGTTAAAAAACGAATACCAATCATCATGCATCAAGATCAATGAAGAATCTTATTTTGATTGTATCAAAGTGCACTGAATTTAAATCAAAGCGTGAGAAACTTCAGGATTCCCACCCTTTGTGCTCACATCCACAAAGGACAGATGTTGCCTCTACTGAAGCAGCTGACAACTTATTGGTCAGAATTGATCAGACAGACACGCTATGTGACTACTTAGCACACCCGAGCACTCAGAATTACCCTAATTGCCTCATCGATGCCGTTCTCTCACACAGAGCATGAGGCTGGCATTTAACGTTACCATAAAAGTAAGTGAAACCCAGGAAAATGTCATAATGGGTGTTATCTTTTCTTCTCAGCACTTCATCATTCATCATCACTGTAAACAGGTACGGTAATACAGTTTCAACGCCACTGTATAATTACATCACTATAAAGATGATTCTAGCTGTCTGTGACACAAAGATATTTCTCAATGCTCTCCGCCATTGAAGCCCCACTAATTCAATATATTTGCTGGAGCATCTTTGAAACCCCCATAAAACACACGCTTTGTATTTCCATTTTCTTCCTTTGGCACAAACACTATTTAACACTCGAGTGTGACACAGGGCTGTCTCGGGGTAGCTTCCACCATGTGTGTGTTATGTTAGCGGAGCCTGGCAAAGCTTGGCTGCGGCCTGTATTCACTGCATGCACCATCTTGGCCAGAGGCACTTTCCAAGGGAGGATGGGTTTCCAGATCTCTTCATCATCACGAGTGTGCCAGACATGTGTGTAATGGTGTCTCTCATGCCTCACTACAGACTGTCTCCACTTCGCAAAAACGACATACAGCATTGTAAGACGCAGGGTTGACAAACGCTCTTTCCTGAATTCCCAACAGGTCCAGTGGCCTTTTCACAAACAGATGCCCAGACTGCGAACACACACACAGTTTGAAGGCACTTAAGCACAGAACAAGCACCTGACTGCCCACGTACATGCACATTTGCACAGGCTGAAAGGCAAAACACACAGGTTAAGTTTGTTTTCCGTTTGTCTGAACTCAACTGGCATTTTTCGACTTCAGTGTGGGACTGACAATCACTATAGGTCAAAGCAAATTGCTTTTTGTCCAAGGTGTCTTGAAAACAAGCCTACCTAAATAATTACTCACTCAACCACCCTCCAGCAGCTGGAGGAGAAACACTGGGTCCTTTCACGTTTAGAGGAAGATATGATATGTCTGATTTCATGAACCAGATGCCACTGTGAAACAAAGTGCCATAACAGGATTTAACCCGTCTCTTCAATCTGACATTACAGCATCTTGACAATCGATCTTTGCTGCTCAGCCAGGCTGCTTGATAAGAAGTGCTCAGATCATAGACAGCTGATTATACTTTGTGTGCACAGCCTGGCTTTTTCCCTGTGTGACACCAGTCTATTACAGCAGCGCTCTCTAAGGAGCTGTAATCAACTGTATAGCTGTTGCAGGTATGATAAGGATGAAAAGAGCATAGTTAAGCCACCAAAGACTGACCCGGGCCATCAGAGATCAATACATCATCTTGTCCAATAATAAACCACATTGACTTTCCCCTTGTCAACAGATATATTAGAGCAAGGCGTGATATGGACTTTCAAAATAAAATGGCATCTGCATTCAGTAGTTTGGCCATGTCCGAACCATTCGATACCATGTGTTTACTACGATAAGCTATGATGGAACACACTACATGTTTTTTGTATAGTTTTTCAGTAATACTTGGACAGACCTTATGATGCAATCACATAGTTCACTGATCCGTAAATCCGGCCATGAAAATATTTAATCAAGCTGTTGTAGTTCAATATCAAATCGATAGTCTTCTCACAGGCAGATTAGCACATGCCAAAGATCGCCATGGCTACAGGCATTTTTCAGAAACATAGTTCAATGTGGACCATTTCTTTCCTAGCTTATATTGGTTATTGAAGAGTCAAAGTAGACCTACTGTAAGTGGATGACTTCAATTACAGAATCACCTCTTTATTTTCTGCATCAACTAAATACAAGTTGTTACTATAGCAATAGGAAATTATAAAAAAAACAGTCTAAAAACGTATTTAAATGATTACATTTAAGATTTTAAAAACACTGAATGTTAGCATTTTTACTTTTGTGACAAATAATTAATCAATTATAAGGAGACCCTATTTTGCTAATGTTTATGTTTCATATTTGTATTTTGTGCCTCTACTGTGTAATTTGTCATACCGGTACTTTAATGTTCAAAAAGCTCTTTATTTTTCTCAAACTGCCTGTGCTGCAGCACCTCTTTTCACCCTCTGCCTGAAACCAGAGCCCAGTCTGCACTGATTGGTTAGCTGGCCGGCTCTGTTGTGATTGGTCAACTGCTTAGAGATGTCACGCCCGTTAGCCTGTCATATCCAATGTGTTTTATTGCTATCCAATAAAAGTGCAAGTGTTACATGGTGATGTCACTATGTTGCGGTAGTAAACAAAGGACTACAATTGAGGTGTTTGCAGAAGGTGGGGAGTGAGGAACTCCCTCTGGAGGGAACTTTGAGATGTTAGCCTTTGCACACCTTTTATATGCACAAAAACCTATGAAACACATTACAGGAAAGCAGAAAACCCCAAAATACTTATATTATTGGCCCCTTTTCAAGTTGATCAGATCGTCTAATCAATAAATCTAAATAATTCAGATCTACGTTTTTTTTAAATGTTGCATCACTTTGTTTTATTTTGCTGCAACAAGGAAAGTACTGATAAATTCAACTTTAGCAAATCCAACAGTAAGTGGCAGCAAGTGTACTCATGGCTTTGTAGATTAATGCATTTACTGCACTGTTAAATGTTAAAACATCCCTTTTTACGCTGCTACATTGTTACACATCAATAATGTATGATGTTAAGAGCATTCTGTGACAAAGCGTAATCTTTGTTTATGTACAGTGAGCCCACTTTACCACAGCCTTTGTCTACCTCTACCTCATTTTCCAGAACAAATTTCACAACAATTCTCAGAAAAAATTGGTTTTCTCTCAGTGTATGATGCATTTACAGTATATAGATAGAAGAAAGTATGTTCATTCTTTATGAAATATTCTATTGAAGCAACAATCAGTTTAGAAATAAATAAATCAGCTTTTCCCTAGAAATCTGGGTTATTTTAAGTAATCAACAATACATTCCTTTGCTGTTAATTACTATCAAAGAAAGGGAAAAAGTGTGCATCAGGCATATGGCAGAGAAAATGATCTAACATAAAACTGGCAAAGGCTCACACTTTAGACAATTGAGAGTCAAGAGGTGTCTTTTGACATGTGGGAGGAAAACTCACACCAGCATGAAGTGAACGGGTTTGAAAGCACACAAGTAAAACAGACTCAATGTATATTATTTTTGAAAGGAATTAAGTATATTCTCATGTTTATTCTACCATGTTTATAAGAAAGTTTCAAAACCTTAGCAACCATAAATAGTGTCAGAAATGTTCTGATTATCCACATATTTCTCCAATCAAATGTAGAGTACATGTATTAAAAAGGCTATTAGACTATTGGCAATTCAAAATCTAAAAGTTATTTTTAACTGTTAGTTAAATAATTTAAAGTGAGTGTAAAATGTCTCTTTCACCGACTGATTAGGGGCTCAAGGAAAAGTATAAAGCTTTATAATAATTGTTATGCTTCGTTTGAATTATGCAACTTACAATATTACTTATTGATGTATTCGGTTATAAACTTGACTTGTCCAGTAGCTTTGAGGCTTCGGTGAAATTTGCATTCACGAAATATCTTAATGTATGGTTTAAATGTACAAGGCAGTCTGCAGTGCAGCCCGGTGTGTGTCAGTCATTCTGCCAGCTGCTGTGCAGGATCAGCTGGAAGCTAATTGGTCCAGTTCTTTTTGATGTGTGCTTTCAGCATTTTGTGTAGTCATTTATCAAACCAGATTGCCAACATCAGAAAGTTAAAGTCTTAAAAAGATACAAATCTTAAAGTGATGCTACATCTTCTGAAATCTTCTCTGGTGTGTACTGATGAAGAGTGACAGAACCATTACTTCTTAAAAAGGGAGCATTTGATTTCACAGTTTGTGCTAGAAATATATTTTTTAAAGCTGATATGTTTCCGTGCAACACTAGTTTTTAAAGTGACGGATTACAACAAAATTCTGTTTTTTTCAGACTTATCGAAGAGATGCAAGTAGACGGCTATTATAAATCGTGTTATTATATTTCGAGTTGGATTTTTTCTTGAAAAATTAGAGAATGCTGTTGCTAGGCTGTCAAGTTACCATTTGAATATAGATAAAAATGTACTATTCATTTTATAAGCAAGTGCTTTTATATTTTGATATATGATTTGCATTATATTGGAAATAAACCGACAGGAAAGGGCAGAGGAAGGTGATAACATACAGTCATTCAGTTCACATTACTAAACAGATATACGGAGTTAAATATGTAAATACACAGCCTGTAAGACACACATGCACATATGTGTTCAAACGCACCCTCCCACACACATACAGACAAACACAAGAGTTTCTGGCATGTGAAGAGAGCTGACAGATGGTGGAGGGTCTGGACTCTGATTCTAGATGGACGTTTGTCAAGTATTGAAGAAAAAGAAATGTTGTTACGTCTGATTTGTAGGGAGAGTCAGTCGCTAAGGATTGTGCAGACGAGATCACAATTAAGAATTATATAATGATAGAGTAGAACAATATAATTAAACAGGAAAACACAGTCTGCAGCACAGAGAATTCCTAAAAAAGGAGGCCAAAACCTGTCAAGATGCATTTGTCTTAGGAGCAAAACCAACAGACTGAAGAGAAATAAAAATACCTTCCAGAATGAATCCCATAATACTTCCTAACTTGAGAATCATTTCAATCACCTCTACGTTGTGAAACCTTTGAGACATATTTCTCATGCATTATCAGAGTTGTTTTTATTAAGTGTCTGTCTTGCAGCCTTGAGTGTCTTTAGAACTTTTTCACACAAATGCGTCACCATGACTCAAAATGTAGTCATCACGATGCAAAATAAATAACCCAAGTGGAAATTAAGATTGTGTGTCTCTGTTATACGCTTGTGTTATAAAATAATAACAAATAGTATAACTATACCCCAATCTTCGATTTAGGGATAAGGACTTTAGATTTATCAACAGGCGTATCTGAACAACACTAGAATATTGTTCTCAAAATAGAAAGGTTGTTTTCTGGAAAATCCATCATATATGCAACCATTGGCAACGGTTAGTCACAAAAACATATCAACCCAAATGTTATATAGTACCATCAGTTCCATAATATATCCGTTTTATTTTATCAAGACTCCAATTACTCCACTAACACAGGATAAAAAAACAGAAAACGCATTCGGCTGGTAAAAAAAAGTCACAAGAAGACTTTGCTTTTATTGATCGTATAAAAGATCAAAAAGATTGGGAACCACTGAATTGAAAACATTAATCAACAGCCACGCAGGACCAATACACAGTATCAAACTGCTTCCCAGGTCTAAAAGACCTGCAGCACACCCATCCATCAAATCTGAGTCATTCTGTAAAAAGCTGAAGTATTTGGGGGGTCTCATTTAGGATTTGACCAAATCAGTGGAAAAAAAAACGTTGCACGAAAGGTCCCTATTGACAGAGCCTCGCACTGTAGGAGCAAGCAGAGCGGGCATGAGCAGAATTAAATGACACGGATGATAGTGAAGCCCCTGGGCTGGTCAAAGAACAAAGAGTTACCCAAAGAAACTATTTCTGAATCAATACTATTACTGTGGATTAAATATCAAAGAAGAGAGAGGCAAAGTGTTGACTTAATAGCGGCATCAAACAGACAGGCAGCATTTTGTTAATGGAGTAGTTTTAGGACAGAGGGCAGAGAGGTTTGGGAAAAAAAATATAGCATACAAAAATACAGAAAATGGAAAAGTATCACCTCCCTGAAATGAGCATCATTATTTGCAGCTCTCACAATGGATGACAGTAGACTGAATGGATTTCATTTCAAAATTACAACGTAACAATGCCTCATACTATCTTTCATTTTGTGCTACAGCTTCCGCTATCAAAGGAGGCCTATTTTTTGGGTTTTTCCTTTACTGTAGTGTGTTGAATAGGTTTATTGTCTTTGCTTTTTAATGACTGTTTTTAAATGCTATTTTATAACATGTTTCCGCTGCACTATTTCTTAATGCTCTTATCGGTCACCTATTATGCAAAATGCAATTTTTTATGTCTTTTATAAATAAATATGTGTCCCTGGTGTGTAAGGAGACTCACAAAGCGTCGGGAAATACAACCCTCTCTTTTCCTCCTTACCCACATCTCTAAAAACGGGGGTAAAACGGTGCTGATCCAGATTCGCTGCGGTCATGACGACATTACTCATTTGTGGGCTGGCTTTACATTGAACTCCTGGCAATGTTCCGCCCACCCAACCTATCGTCCACAATGAGACACGTTGCAGTATCAGAAACAATGCGCAACGTGTTTTGGAAGTAATATGGTCTGTGTTTACATTAGCAAGCTTCGCTAACACTCTGAGCTAACTCGCGAGAGAGAAAGCGTTCGAGCACCATACTGTTTCAAAAATAATGTTTGATGTGGTTTGGAACATAAAATTGCGTTTAATCACAGCAGCGTTTAGCTTCAGCCGGTGGAGCAGACACTCTTCTCTTCACAGAGCTCACCGCTTGCATGCGCTCCAAAGGGGCGTGGCCAGCAGCAGCTTGGGTTTCATTTGAAGCCACTGACCCAGAATCAGCACTTTAGTAACAGGGCTGAAATAGAAGGGTATGAGGCAGGCAGAGGTTGCGCTAGACTTTTTCGCTGCCCGTCATTTTGACGGACAGGATCGTAAAACCTCCGTCAAAATCCAGAATTACCCGTCAGCCTTTACACAACTCTGACGAGGTGGGGGGGGGGAAGCATGCTTGTGAACTGTGGGGGACAGTTCACATGCGCCGTGTTATGCATGGCTGCTGCACCTCGTGGGAGCGTGCACAGCGTAAAGCCAAATATCACAGACATTTCAATGATTTGTACGGCACAGTTAGGTTTGGAAACGGTATCATTTCCTTTTGGAGGGCATGCATAACACGGCATAACACCGGAGCCTCGCTGTGGGGAAACTTTGCCGCTGTTCAGTTTGTTCTAATCTGTCAAAATGACGGACTGCTTTCAGATTTGTCCGTCATTGTTAAAAAAAAATCTGTCATAGACGGAAAATATTCGGTTAACGCGACCTCTGGAGGCAGGCTACAATGGGTGATCTGTTAGGTATTTTGAGCAAAAGACTTCATAGACATGTTTTGTATAGATGTGGTCATATAACATATTGTTCAAATATAGCATAATAGGTGAGCTTTAATGTCTTTCATTTTTTGTAAAGCACTTTGAATTACCTTGTAATTACAGGTGCTGTATAAATAAACGTGCCTTGCCGTGTGCATGTATATGGTCTTCCAAGGCTGAAATCTGAAACTTCTCAATTGGACTCCTTCCTGAACATAGTGACGTCATTGTGTAACGCTTACCATTGGCTGACACTTCAACACATTGCACATGACATCTCTGAGCGGTTGACCAATCACAACAAAGCTGGCCAGCTAACCAATCAGAGCAGACTGGGCTCTGGTTTCAGACAGAGGGTGAAAAGAGGTGCTGCAGCACAGGCAGTATGAGAACAATAAATACCTTTTTGAACATTAAAGCATTGGAACATGTCACAGTAGAGGTAAACAATTTAAATATGAAACCTGAAAATTGGCATAATAGGGCCCCTTTAAAGGTCCCATGTCATGCTTTTCCGGTTATTACCCATCCCCTTGTGTGTTATGAAGGTTTTTATGCATGTAAACGGTCTGCAGAGTCAAAACCCTCAAAGTACACCCTGTAGCGAGTAAAACTCTAACACAGAAAATACCTCCCCAAAACGCCTCGTTGGAGATACGTCACTGTCCATTGATTCTTCCGGGTACCGCATGATGTCATGCGTTACCCGGAACGAAATCCGTGGATCCGTGGAGCCGTTACGTTACGTCCGCGGAGCCGTTACGTTAAGCCCCCGCTGATTGGTCCAAATTGACCAATCCACGGACTTCCTCACACACACACTCAGTGCATGCAGCTCTGCTGATCTCTCCTCCCTGGCTGCAGGCTGAGAACAGACAGTTGGGATCGCGGCGAAATTCTCTCTGCAGACCCATTCTCACAGCGTTTATCAACCTTTTTCTTACTCAATATCAAGCCACACTTATTGTTTTTACTTCGGCTGTGACTTTGTGTGTGCTCAGGATGAGTTTGGCTGTGTTTCGCTGTGTATCTCTAAAAAAGGAAACCACACCTCCACGGAGCTCAGCGCGATTCACCAATCAGAGCATACTGTGCTCGTAGGGAGGGTGGGGGCTGGAGCTATTGGAGCTACAACGAGCCGTTAAAGGGAGAGAGTGAAATTCAGTGAATACACATAGTTTACAGAGAAACCAAAGTGATTTTGGAAAATTGCACAATATAAATCTATTCTAGTATACCTCAACAATGGAATTATGATCAGTGGAAATGGCCATGAAATGGGACCTTTAAGCAATAATGGTACAGTCCTGTCTAGAGAGAATGTAATTCTCATTCTATTATTGAAACCGGTAGGTAAGTCTAAAAATAATTGCTCTTTATTTTAACGGTGTGACTTGAATGTATGTTTGTATATTGTACACCTGTGTCACTGAAATATGTAGTAAATGGCAAATCGCTGACAATAGTAATTCTGACTTGTGTTGAAACATGACACCAACTTGCATAAAATTAAGGTACATGCTTTTCAAGGAAGAAAACATAAAAGTATTTAATGGCTTCATAGTGAAGCAGTCAGTGTGAACTGTCTCTCTGAACGAGTGGGTTTGGTTGAAGTTAAATGCCTCGATGGGCTGATAATAGTTTATCTTGATTTAACTGTCATTCCTCTAAATGAGCTGCTAAATCAATCGTGACACAGGGCCGTCATTTTACTGTGTCACTGGAAGGTTTATTTGGGAATAAAAAACATCCGAACAACGTGAGATGAAGCATGAAATTTCATGGCATGAGCCTGTTTTTTGTTCTTGTTTAAAGAAGTCCCCGAACGAAACCCTACAAGGTTAAAATTAATATAAATGTAACAGATTTTATACGATGACTGCCATAAAAGAAACCATATTATTGGTCAGAGTCGCTAAAAGTGAGGGCAACCACTATAATGAAACGCAATAAACAAGGCGACTAATTTTCAACCAAGCATGGAAAAAAGACCTTGTGAAAGAAAAGACAAGGCGTCACCACTCAAATGTAACCACTCATGCTCGATTTAAAAACGCTGTCAAAAATTCCATTTATTTTTATGGCAAAGAAAAACAATGACCAGAAGAAACATAACTCTGAAGCTAGATTAATGATACCTTGCTCTTCAAAGGGATTTACCTCTGATCTAATTCTGTCCAGATTCTAAATTAACACAAGATGCATGCATTTAAATTAGAAGATTAGATTAAATTGTGTATAGACGCTCTGCTCAGGTTATTGCTTCACTCCAAATAAGTACAAGCCTAGCGACTAAAACATAAAATGCTCGAATTACATGTTTTGAAAATCTGATAAGCAGGTGATGATTCTAGCAGAAAATGTATAGTGACAATAATGTTTATTTAAACATCATTCAAAAAGTAAATAGATAGCTTTTCAGGACATTGTATTTTAATTTGAGTGGCAAAGACAAACAAAAATAGTGTTTCTTTCTTTTCTAGACCCAAAATAATCACCTGTAAAAAGAAAAAATGTTTTTTATTCTAATTTAACAGTCACTGATTATTCTACAAAGGTCTGAAGCTAAAGTGCCAACAGGAGCAGAGGATCAACTGGGGGGAAATAACCATTTACTCGCTCAAAGAAATTGCAACCAAGCAGATGGTGAGCACCTCAGGGAAAACGGGATATGGTGGAGCTTTGACCACAAAACAGAGGATCGGCTCGCTCATTCAAGGAATCATGAAAGAAAGCGTCAAGTGCTAATGATATCTGCCCTCCTCCGCACACACTGCTGTGTGGCCGGGTTTCTGCTTTATGCCTTAACCAGTGGCGGCTGGTGGAAAATATTCTTGGTGGGGCTATGGAAATGGTGACCAAACCATGTGTGTGTGTGTGTGTGTGTGTGTGTGTGTGTGTGTGTGTGTGTGTGTGTGTGTGTGTGTGTGTGTGTGTGTGTGTGTGTGTGTGTGTGTGTGTGTGTGTGTGTGTGTGTGTGTCATACTTGCCAACCCTCCCGATTTTCGCGGGAAACTCCTGCATTTCTCCCGATTTCTGACAAAATCAGATTTACTCACGACTGTTTCCACTCTGACTTTAATACAGCTACACCATTGTTTGGTTTCCATGGTAGCGCGTCTCTTTAGCAGCGCGCGCAACTCAAAGTCTGAGAGGGTGAGGAAGATGAAAACTGAACAAGAATCGACAACTCGACCCTCTGATCACTCCTTTCCTGTAAAATACAGGTCCAGCCCACACATATGCTCCATGGTGCTACAGGCATTGCCCTTACAACTACAATAAGCATGCAAATGTTAATCTACAGCTCCGGCGATCCACTAGCACCGGAGTCTACACCTGCAGACGCAGCCATCCCCCACTGTAGCGTCACCTTGGATACGAGTCTAAACAACTCACAGACACACAGGCCAGGATGCTGAAAGGGCGCCCTTTGAGCATCAGATCTGATGACGCTGATTGGCTAAAATTATGTTTCGGCGGCATAGTTTACAGATAGCAACAGTCAGCTTGTTGGCTGCTGCTGCTCTGGCTGAGGGCTCCTTTCTACCGCCCGGACGAGAGAGGGTAATGAATGATACACGCTGCGGCCAGCCAGGAAACATGTGACTTATCAGTAACTTTAGACATCGTAAAACAATTTTAAACGAGATTTTATTGTAGATTATACATTTTACTGATACCAACTATATAATATTTACCTTGTTCTTTAAAAATAAAAATAAAAATAAAAAATATATATTTTTTGGAAATATATTTTTTTATTTATTTTTTATTTTTAATGACAATCAAATATGTGGGAAGAGGGGGGGCAGCGCCCCTAGCGCCCCTATGGGCCGGCCGCCACTGGCCTTAACCTTAGACTGGGACTGACACAGCTTTTAGCTTACAAGTTGTCATGTAAAAGTAGCTTCTCTGAATGGTTTGTATTTATTTGTTAGGTAACAAATACTCAGAAGAGAGTCACGATAGTAGCAAATGCTGCGGTAAATGCAAATATTAGCAACTTAAGACACATTATAAGATCTACATCCATCCAGTAAAGGTGTGTGAATAATAACAGCAAGGATCCCTATAGAAAGATATATATATTGCTGCTGAGTATTCTTTCTGATCATGTCCTTTCTAGTTTAGATATCTATCTTTATTGATTTTATTATATATATTTTTCCACCTTTTTAAATATTTGTATTTTAAACCCTGAACACATTGCTGCTGTAACACCATAATTTGGGAAGAATAAAGTATAAATGTCCCTATTTATCTATCTATCTATCTTAAATCTGAAATGTGTTGGTCCATTGTATTACATTGCTGTACTTGGATTAACAGCCAATATATTCATGCTTCCTTCCTAATATGCCTTAAAAATGTATTATTCAGCACGTCGTTCATTATTTACGTGCTTTCACAAGCAGTGTCATGTGCAAACCCTGTTGAATTCTCGAGAAAATAAAGGCTCAGTGATGGCAGCTCAGGGCAATCTTTAATCAACTATTCATAATCTACGGTGTTTATCCAGCACTAAATGTTATTTGCTTTCCTTTTTTGCCGTTAGCTGGAAGCACTTAACCCATTAGGGTTGAACCCAATTTAACTGCAGAGCACTAATTACAGTAATGCCACGCGAGACCAAAAAAGCACAGGTATGGATCAAAAGTGAAATAAATTACTATGCAGGTTTAAAAGTTTTAGTTTTCTTGAGACCTTTATAAATCACCAGATAAATGATTCGCCATTGTAAGACAGTGGAGAAGGTTCCTACACGATGTGAAGGCGCATAAACAATAACTCGTGGGTCAGTGTCTCCAACGTGAATCATAAAAACGAGAGCATAAACTGAGGGCAAGAGAAAATGTCAAAACGAGTGGGATGTTGAAGGCCTGTGTGCTCTTCCATGAGAAGAATCATTTTCCTCTACTTTTCTTCCTCTAAATGGATATTTTCTTTACTCTTCTGTGGCCCCCATATTACCGAAACTAGCCACTTCAGTGAATGTGAGACGCCTCGCCCGGCCGACACAGTAAACTGTAATGTCAGAACAAGGAGCCACCAAAATGCTTTCCAGTGAGCATTAAAGTCTAGAACGCTCTGAGCTTCTTATTCCCGGGTCACTGCCTCTCTTTTGTGCTACTCATGTGCACCACCGAATGAAACAAATGACATTTACCAAAAATACATTTTCTTCTCACTGAACAAGGGCTGAACATTTGCTGCAGTCGAAGTAAGAAAGGAAATCCCTGTCAGGATCTCCTGTGGTTGTACTAGACGAGACCTAGAAGCACAATCTGTGTCGCAGGTGATGCCTGTTAACTTTACAGGCTGCTTCACAAAGGAATAATGTAATCATCTGACGTATCCTGCCTGAGATCATGAATTATATTTTCCCTGACTTCTTGTCAGAGTGGCTCTCACTTCTTGGGTATACACCAACTTTTTTTGAGCTGCAGCTCCTTTGTTACTGTGTTACCGTTACATAAGGTTAGAGTAAAATATTCATCAAGCTGCTCCGGAGCACATCTGTATGCAGCTGAGTGCTGAGGAAACACTTTTTCTGTAAACCTGCTAACTACACCAGGGTGGCTGCTGCCAGCTTTAAAGTGGTCTGCGTGCAAATGTGCTTGATTGCTTTTGTGTACGCTTGTGTAGTGAAATTGATACACACATGGCGTGTGAGTTTGAGTGGTAAAATGTTACACATGCGGGTGCTTACACAAGCATGCTTTAATGCACATGTCTAAGAGTCGGTCCGTCTTCATCGGTATGCTGAGTTTGTATTCCTGAGCAAGCATCGCCCTCCTTTAAAGCAAAATGTCTAGCCGCAGTGCTCGTAGACGTGGACGTCCCTCGTCTCTCCGTATGCTAGATCAAGCAGCAAACGATGTCTTGCTGGCGCAAGGGCAGGTTATGAGGTGGTCATAAAGTTAAATTGGTTACCTTCCGGGGCCATCAGCTGCTCCATCCTGGCCAGGAGAAGCAGCTGGCATCTGGCTGACCTGTGGATCTCCGGGAAAAGCCATAACTCAAGACCCCACATAATGACCAGTCTCCATTAAAGGTTTACTGTTAAATCCATATAACTGACCGGACCGCTTTACATCACTTTAGGAGCTTTTTCTCTTTTTCAAATGTTGTAATGACCGTTATTCAATTAGAGTGGATGTTGAATGATTGGCGACTACCTTGGATAGAGTTTGATTTTCAATACATTGGCTCAGAAACCCCGGTGATAGTAGAGAAGATCAACCTGTAGGCTGACTGAAGCCTCTTTCTTAACCTCCGGCTGTCTTAATGTAAAAAGGAAGAAGAGGGGAATGCTAATATATATATTGAGGATAAAGAGAAAGGAGATCAGAGGAATCTAAATTAAATATGCAAGGACATCGCTTGCGTGCATTAATGAAGAGGGAATGAGCACGGTGCTAATGACGAAGGATTTAAGGCTTCCATGTGAGAGAGGGATCAAGCGCACGCTGCAGGAGAGGCTCATTACTGTGGCCCACACCAGCTCCTACCTGTGAGAGCGTGCATATAAGCATATTCTGTGTGTCAGTGACAGAAAGAAATATGGAGTTCATGCACCGGGCTTTGCATGCTCCACTGGGTTTATCAATGGATTAATAATCCCCTGCAATACGCTGAAGGAGAAAACAACATACGCAAATAAGACATATAAAAGACGAATAAAACTGTGTTCTGTAACACTAAGTTCACTCTGGTTAACGCTGGAGGCGTCGCCATGTGGGATACATCCCATGTGGTTTAACACTGTGGAGGCAGGATGCTTAACACATCGTTTTTGAGTATTAGACTGACTAACCAATACAGACAAAAATAAATACAAAAGTAGGGCTGTACAATTAATCAAAATGTTATCTAAATGGCAATATTCAAATTGCAGTATATTTGGTGAAGGATATGTGAAAATATTTGAATGAATCATGGTGCTGCAGAGTCCCAGCCTACAAACTGTATTCTGCAGACTTAAAGGGGCCCTATTGTGCCCTTTGGGGTTTTCCTTTTCCTATAGTGTGTTCTACAGGTTGTTGTGCATGTAAATGGTCTGCAGGGGCTAAAATCCCTGTTCTCTCCAGAGGGAGTCTCTCTCCCCCCGCCTGAAACGCCCCCATTGGACTCCTTTGTTTATTTCCGTAACGATACGATATACTTTATTGTCCCCGTAAGGAAATTTGTTCTGGACTCTGTCCTGCAGTTCCGCATACATGTACATATACAAACATAGTAAACATTCAAATACATACAAATATCATCACTCATACACCGTTTGAACAAACACAATACACAGACGCACATACATGTACTGACAATGGCGACCTATTGCACAACCCTCATGGCCAACATTCAAAAAGTACATTTCATTATATGTGAATGTTAAGAAGCTTAAGTAGGTAGGAATGAGTGCTTATAGCGGTTCAGCCTGCTCTTGGGAACCCTGAATACCAGAAGGTAGGAGCTGGAATTCTGGATGGAGTATGTGGGTGGGATCACACACCATTTGTTGTTCCTGTCTAATAATAGACTGTGACATCACTATGTAACGCTAGCGCTCCAATACATTGTACATGGGGGTATTGAGGGTTAAGTATCTTGCCCAAGGATGAATCGACATGTTGACTGCACAGTCTGGGATATAATCCACAATTATCTGGTTCAAAGACGACAGCACTCCCTCGCAGCCACAGTCGCCCAATAAAAACGAAAGCATCGTATCCACCTAAAGAAGTTCTGGGAATGAGCCAAATCAGAGCCCTCTCCCATTAAGTTGATAATTGGCGGCGATAAATAAAAATACTTAGAATCTTACCTATGACTAATGCTGTAGTATTCCTGGCCTCAGCCCAGTTAAAACACAGTGCCTAAAGAACAGAGCACCCACACAGAGAAACGGCCTACACGTGTATCACTACTCACTATTCTCACACATATCATGATAATTATCAGAGATGTGAAAACACCAGATGTCTGCAGTCAATGAAATGACTGAAAAAGGTGTGTGTCCTAATCATGGCAAAATCATAATATTATATCACACACTCTCTCCAGCTTGACATTGGCAAAGTGTTGATCACACTGGAAGGCAGTAGAGGAAGCAGAGCCAGAGTCTGGGCTGGTTCAAGAGCAGTCTAGCATTTAGCTGAAACGCAGGGGAGAGCGGAAACAAGGATAAAAAGAAATATGGAGCCTGCATCCCACTGCTTTACCTTCAATTTATGTTACCTATGGATGCAACTAACTGTTTACGACTGACGTCTGAGGCTCAGGCGGTACAGTGGTCGTCCACCAATCAGAGGGTTGGTGGTTCGAAGTGTCCTTGAGCAAAATTGCTCCAGATGGCATGAGGAGTGTGTGTGTGTGCGTGTGTGCGTGTGTGCGTGTGTGTGTGTGTGAGAATGTTTATCACTCCTGTATGGTAGCCTGTAAATGGCTGAATGCTGACATGTGTTGTAAAAGCTCTTTGAGTGGTCGCAAAGACTTGGGGAGCGTTATATAAAATATATGGGATTAGTTTTGTGTCATAAAGATAGAGGAACACTTTCTCAGAATCAAGTAAAACTAAGAGTTTAAAAGAAAAAAGAAACCGAGTCAAGCTAAATAAATTTAATTTAAAAAATAAAACTATAAGTTGCAAACAAATCATTTGTGTAATCATGTAAACTATAAGTATTTTTTCTTTGTTTTAACATAGGTTTTTGTTTGCAGTTCTTGTTTCTTCTTTCTCAATGATCAGACTTTTGCTCTCACTGCAGCTCTCAGCTGCACTGTACAATCGCCGGAGGAATGGGCTGTCACTCAAAAACTAAGTAGCCAAAGGGGACGCACCCCTGAAAGTCCCGCCCACCTTGGATGTTTGTGTCATATACAGTATATGGTCATTACATTATTACATTACATGTCACCTGTTAGACACTTTTATCCAAAGCGACTTACATACTCAATACTGTGGAGAATCCCCACAGGAGCAATTTGGGTTGAAGTGTCTTGCCCAGGGCGTTGGACACAACGACATGCTGACTACTGTACTGATATTTTCAGACTTTGTTCTTTACTTTCTCCGTCTTTATATGTAGAAGATATTATGTTTTCTCCGTCATGTTCTTTCCATAGCAACAACAACTTTCTGTCAACTCACCTTCAAAATAAAAGCATCTAAATAAAACAGGAAGTTAACCTAAATTACATTTAAGACATACAACTACAACGAAAGTAACAAAAACAATGTAATGTTTCAGTTTCACAGAACACAAATTGGGTTATTTACATAATATGTTTACATGATTTTGTTGTGCAATAAAACAACCAGATGGACACACGATAAAGGAAATGTTCAAATTCGGCTCTGATCGTAACAACATCGGGCCATTCGTGAGGGCATCTTAAGCCATCATATGACCACCGGTGGAGTTTCTCAGGCTCCGGCAGCAACTTCGTGAGCGGTGGCAAAATCTTTGGCATGCCAAAAAATTTACGAAGGGCCTTGCAAAGGTTCATTTTCGTGTTGAATTTGTGTGTCCATTTTGCCCTTCGTAAGGCACTCGTGAGGGCATCTTGTCAAATCGTGCTATGCTGTTAACCTGGTTTTTGTCTGTGCATAAGAACAAGTATTTTTGCTTTAAATAACAGTAAGGAACAAATCTGCAAGTCTCCAAAGAATTAACTATTAAGACCAGCCCAATCAAAATCCACAATTATTTGGGTAATGTCAAGTAGGTATAGGGAAGAGTCCAACTTAGCCACAGTAAACCACTGGCATGCAGAGGTTCTTAAGTAAAGCACTGAATCAGCTGCAGGGATAGTTTTGGTGTGACTGCGCCAATAGTTGACCTCAGAAGGAACCCAATAATACACAAGATCCACATGAATTTTCATGTGGGATCAAGGTAATGTGAATTTTGGAGATTGTATTATATTCAGCCCTGAGCCTCTTTTTCAGGTCTCAGGCTCGAAAATGGCATTCCCAGAACAAATGACTATATCTTCCCTTCTAAAAGGGGTAATACCCCTTTTAGAAGGGAAGATATAGTCATTTGTTCTGGGAATGCCATTTTCGAGCCTGAGACCTGAAAAAGAGGCTCAGGGCTGAATATAATACAATCNCTTAACACAGACACTTTCTAGGACACGCTTGACATTGATGGCTTGTGACATAGTCTGTCTTTACATTCCAGCTGTGTGAAGCTGTTATTGTAGCTCATATTCTTAAAAAAGAAACATATTTGACCCGCTATATGAAGTATATGCTATGCATCATTACCATTCAGCGCTTAGAGTCAACAGGAGGCTGGAGATGGTTCACATCATGCCATCTTTTTACTGGACCATTAACCAGCCTCACAGAAGGGGAGCTAGTGAGAGAGGGCCGCCCTTCAGAGGCTTCGAGACACCAGGACGCTTGGATATATCTTAACCTGTAGATTCAAAATTCAAGCCAGTCCTCTGAATCATGTTCAATCCAGGGCCCCAAGGTGTGCATGTGATGATGGGCAGGAATTGAAAGCTTTGTAGGGAGGAGACCTGGTAGTGGTGATGAATACCAAGTAGAGATGTCGCTTCTTCTCCTCAAAAGGAGAACCTAAACAAGAATAGGAGCCCTCTGTGAATAAAGGATAAGACTGTGTAGACGAAGGCTGGCAACGGAGGAATATAGGGGAGTTTGTTTCATCATTATAGTGAAATGTTAGTCATTGAATCAGTCATGTCAGTGAAAGAGAAGTCAACATTTTGTATACCCCTCCGACTCCCCCTTAGAGCATCTTCATCCTGTTTAAGCAGCATTAGATTTCTCCCTCCGCTCTTCTTGTTCTCACATTTCAGTCCATTTATCTCCTGCTAGATGCAGCTCAGTGATCTTAGCCCTCCATTAGCCTGCACAAAAAGCATCCAGTGCATTGCAAGTAAACAACACAATTGGGATTGGCCTATTTCTTCAGCTCCCTGCACTCTCTTTTCCTCAACCTTGTCTTCCAAATGACTTACACTATCTTCAAAACAAAGGCATCATATCTGCTGTGTTGGAAAATCCCAGCTCTGGCCTTGGTAGTAATACGCCTTGTTTGCATGTCCTAACATTTCTGTACAGAAATAGAGCGGCTCTCTTGTGTAGTTGTCATAAAGTTGATATTTTAGGAGATGAATTGCACCTGTGTTTCCTCAGGGTTCTCAGCAAAGGGAAATCAAACAGCCACCCTCAGCTATTGCATAATATCATTTCTTAGCAAGATTTACCACATATCTGGGTTATAAATAAATCACAGCTGCCAACTGCATTTTGCTGTTTCGGTAATTAATATGCCCCAGAGGCAAACTATTCAAGGTCTACATTCCCATCTCTCTTCCTATCCAAAAGTGACAAAATACATCAGATGTCATGGGAAAAAGATTGGGATCATTTCAATAATGTTTTTTTTCAGTAAAAATGCTTTAAACACCTGGCAGCAGTGCGGAAAATATATGCATCATACTGGACATGATCTCATCAATCTTTATCTTCCGGTTTTATTACTTCATTTTTGCGGAACTCACATTTATATTTAGTTTTTTAGATTGTACTTCTTATCCTTCTCTCTTCTTATTTGTAAATATACCACCAAACCTGGTTTATAGAAAATTAGGAAGAGAATTTTCATGATTTTTATGAGAAAGCTCTGGGGTTTTTGCCTTTACAGACCATTTACATCTACAGAGCCTATAACACACTACAGGAAAGGGAAAACCCCCAAAACCCTTAACAGCATGTGACTAAATGCCTGCATATCTAATCCCCATCCCCTGTGTTTCACCCCCAAAAACACAATAGGGCCCCTTTAAGAATCAACCCTTTTGCAGAAACTAGACAATAAACTGTTTTCTGTATTGAATTTCCATTTTGAAAATGTCTTGACATCATAATCAAAAGTTAGATTCAAGTGTGCTAGACATTTTCTGAAATTGATACTGATACAGTGATTATTGTTGCAATAGAAACACTTTTCCTTGCTGATTTCCCTCAGGATTGTTATGATGATCACACTGAGTAAAAGTTGATCGAGGAATTACTGTGTAAATTGATTCTGATTTGTTGTATTCTTGCTTTTCTACCTGCTGGTGTAGAATAGAAATGTGGCCACATTGAACCAAACAAGTGTAATAAGAGCTTACTGAAATCCTCAGGTGATAGGACAATTGTATAGAAAGCTTTACCTTAAGTGTAATCAAATCAAATCAAGGTAATCGGGACATCCCTAATATATTTTTTTCCTCTAAACATAATCATTTGTGTTTCAAAGTGTGTGCCTGAGTGCACCGGAACCACCCTTTTTCCTCAGGAGATTTTTTTTTGCGGTTTACACACTGGTTTTTCTACGTGCTCAAGTCCAATGTTGTCAATGTACACCTGCGATCATTCGGCACTACGGCTGTGCCCGTAGTAAAAAACAGTTCAACTTTTTCAATCGGCCGGTGACTCGGGCGTCTCTCTCTACTTCATAAGAATTCAGAATATGAATTAAGTGTTGTGTGTAGAGCTCGGAGTCTATACTGTAGCAGCATTTATGGTTTTAGCCGCGGCTCAGAGGCTGCCTCCTGTTTCCTCTGGTGGTTGCCGCAAGTGTTCTTCATGACTAATTGGAAAACCTGTTATAAAATGTAATCTTTCTTGAAACAAACATACTTCCCAATAACAGAAGAGCTGTCTTTTATTTATTTATTTATTTTGTATCACTCGTCTCTCTCCCTTCACTATGTTCCGCTAACATTGGCTTTACCGGCTCGGCCAATAGCCTGACTTCTATATGGGGGGACGGGACATCTCGAGAGCACTAAGGCTTCATCTGATTGGCCAAATATATTAACAAGAAGAGCATGAATGCTTGGCACATGGTATAAGCTATCATTTATCGCAGTTCGAGCAGTCTTTGCGATGAGTCCATGACAAATGTTGATATCGCTATAACGATGAATTAATTGTGCAGCCCTTCTTCTCAGCTGCAGGCGTGGCTGAGGGGCTGCAGCTTCAAAAATAAAACAGTGTTGAAACATTGGAGAGAAGAAACCCCACGTTGAGTTTCTGAGATCTGAGTGAGTGGAGGCTTCTTTCTTTTTTGAAGTCTTACACAAACTGGTATCAGGATCGCTCTTTGTCTCAAATCCACAGTGTGACAGTTAGCAATAAAGACTCTGTTCATCAAGACTTTTTTTCTCCAGTGATGCGTGGAGGCGTATGAAGGCCTTCAGATTTTCTCTGGCGAAATTATGCACATACTGTAGCAGCAATTGTGCAGTGATAGAAATGATTATACTTCTTGATAAATTAATATCTTAAGAAAAATATAGACCCATGTAAAATGTCATGATTATGATTGATTGACATTTTTATTCCATAGGTGTCATTTCAAGCAACAGCCACTGTAGTTTCTCCAATTTAAGGATTTGCTGCGCTTCATACAGTAGAAATAGCTTTCAGTGAGGTCTAGTGTTGGAGCATGATGATGTAATGATGATGATGATAGATTAAATCTCTTCCTTATCGACTAATTAGGTTAGATTATATTGACTTTATTGATCCCAATTTGGGAAAGTGTTGTGTCTCAGCAGCATGTAAACAAGTCGTTGAACTAAAAATTAAATGAACATAACATTAACATAACAGTTAAAAAATATTTATTTGCCTTAAAAGATCAAGTGGTTACTTTTTTTTTTACTTAACCCTGTCAGCTTTCCAATGGGCTACCTGCGCCTGGTGCTTAGTACACATTAAAGGTCCCATGTCATGCTTTCCCGGTTATTACCCCTCCCCTTGTGTGTTATGTGGGTTTTTCTGCATGTAAACGGTCTGCAGAGTCAAAAACCCTCAAAGTACACCCTATAGCGAGTAAAACTCTAACACAGAAAATACCTGTCTATGCTGCCCCAGAACGCTTCGTTGGAGATTTTTTGTTTATTCCGGGTACCAAGTGACGTAACGACGGCCCAAATGGAGCTATTGGTACAAATGGACCAATCCGTGGAGCTACTCACAAACCAGGATCCCTTGGCGTCACTATCAAACGCAGAGGGGGACCTTTAGTGTCGAGCATAGAGCTCCCTGAACGTTGGTAATAGACAAGTTGGGATCGCGGAGAAACACTCACTCAGCCGTATCTTTTCTCAGCCGCGATACTCCACGGAGTTTCGCCGGCACACTCAGCTTTATCTTTATAGTTTCGCCGTGTCTCACTGTCTCGCAGACCCCACACAGCAACCAGGAAACTACACCAGTAATACAGCTCACACTGTCCGCTCCTCGAGGGGGGGGGGGACAGGAGCTCCAACAAGGCGTGTAGGACAGAAAGTGAATACACATACTATACAGAGATGCTGTATGAGAAACCAATGTGAGTTTGGAAAATTGAACAATATAAATCTATTCTAGTAGACCTCAACAATGGAATTATGATCAGTAGAAATGGCCATGTCATGGGACCTTTTAAAGTAATGTCCTAAAAAAGGAAGTAATTTTCTCTTTGACCAACACATTTTCCTCAAAGCTAAGAAAAACTACCAAAAACAATGGTCCTAGATGCAACAACAAAATGAAGAGTTTCTCTTGCCACTTTGTGTGGTCTTCAGAAAATAAATGCGTGCAGAGAACATATATCTGGGGTTGGAGCCACACGTCAACGTCGTCAAGTGAATTGATAATGGTCCAGTAATGCCTGTGCCATTGCGAGGTTGTCCACCTCCCTAAATACCGCTAGAGCCATTCGATCACCATCTAGCACAAGGAACGGGGAGCTGTGTCAAATGGCAGCTGGTAATCTGCTGAAAGGGGGGAAAACCTCACGCCATGCGGGCCCGTAGCTAAGGACAGGGCGCAACAGTTGGCAGCACTCAAGCAGCACTGCATGGTTACTTTGTATTCATGTAATATTAATACAATTGTCAATTCGGTCAAACAATCGGCATTAGAAATACAGAAAAATATATTTATTTGGTAACACCAATCAATGAATCAGTACTAATATACTAATCAATTTCCAAAAGAAGTGATCATAACAAGGAGTTACCACTTCAGTTTTGATTATTGCAAAATCCAAGGCAATTCTGATACTGTTGAAGATAAATATTTGCTTGATAGTCGATGGCAATACCAGTGTTCATTTCGATGGTGTGTTTTTTTTGTAGTTTCTTGCCATTATATGCCAGGGAAACAACAAAAGCATTATTTAAAATACATAAAAACTAGGCTCACCTGATGCTACTATGGAGTCTGAATACAGATTGGCACATAGATACAGTATAACGCCATTTGTGGCAAAAACAAATTAAAGTGACGGTCAAAAACTATACATTGAATGCTTTCCTATCAGAACAGTGTCAACATGTTTCAGGCTAGAATAGCTGAGTTAATTTTCTGAATAAGCAGATCAGTGACATATCGCTCATTTGAGTGTGCTAATTGTCTTGCAGATTTCAAGACAAAGAGCAGCATGAATAGTGAAAACCATTCTTATAATGCATCCTTTTAAGTGTCTTATCACTCAGTTTCTTTCTTTTGCTGGAAAGATAGTGACAGCCTCTTCTAAGCTCTGCAGTCCTTGTGCACAGCTTAGCCCCGCTCTCTCTATTCGTTTTCCTCCGGGCAGCCTTCCTCCACCGTCCTATTGATCTGCTGTGCAGCATCAACATGCTGGAGTGTCAATTAGAGAGCCCCTCCTGCCCATCTGTGAGAGCACGGCGAAAGCACATCTCCTTGGCTCCGGCATCGAGCAGCTGCTCAGGTCTCAAAAGATGAAGAGGGGATTAATCTGCTGAAAATAAATATACATTTTTATTTCAGATGTCCTTGTTTGTATTTATAATGTCCCTTTTGCCATACTGATTGGACTGTAAAAGACTTGGACTAGAGCTGCAACATTTCTAACGAGGAAGTGCTATCACATTGTGTGTTTCAAGATGTAGGGGCTGGTCCGGAAAGCACATTGTTTTTTCAAGGAGAGTATATCAGTATTACTATTTCAGGTAAAGTGCATTTGGTCTGGTTTAAGTGGATTAAAAGCAATACATATTTCTTAGTGAACAAATATTCGGTTTGTATTACTCTTAACACACTATTTCCCTTCTGTTAAAACACAAAGTTGTCCTTAGACCTCCTTCAAAAAATGTTGCATGTTGCAACACTTTCTTAAATATCAAAAAAGGTCTGTACACTTCAAATATAGTCATGGTGACAGATGTGTAGGCGAAGCGAGCAAACAAGATGTAAGCAAACGCCCACAATATGTCTCCTTCTGCACATTAAAATGTTGTTATTTAATAATAATTCAGTCGAGAATACTCATTCAATTCAATCTCCATTATTAAAGTTGCAAAATGGTCACCTTTAATGTGCATAACACATTTTATAATTGTAAGTGGTCAGGTTTTTGGCTTATCAAAAGGTGTTACTGCATATGTTGCTGCTGCTGTAGCTTACGTATGTACACCCTTATTTGCCTGAAGGTTACTGTATGGCCTTTTGAAATGAATGCATAGTCCATTCAGAAACTTAATACGCCGCACCTGAGGAAAGGCTGTTCTCCTGATACAAATCTCAGTAATTCTCGCAGCTCTCTTTGACATTTTGTTGTTGCTTATTTTCCGTGTGTAGGTCTGTGTTGTACATGCTTATTGAGGTATGCCATTACATGAAAATACAATATACACACGCATGTTGTTTTCTCAATGCAGTATCTCAAAAGCAAACTTAAACTGAGGTTGGATACAGTGAATCTTGGAGGATTGTAATATGAGACACAAGTCAAGTCTGAGTTACATGCAGTATTACAGCTGAGTTCTGGAAATAAGATCTACAAAGAAACAGTGATAATATGGAACCAGATTTCACTGAGTATGCTAATACTGCACTTTGTATTCAGTTACTACATCACTACATGTCATGGTGAATAAAGCTCTGAAAGGTCTTAACACTGATGCTTGATTAAAATGGGATTCATGGGTTTCAAGAATGATGGTGGTATTTTGAAATGATTTATTCAGAGGCTACAACCAGCCCTCACCTAAAGAACAGATCTTTTAGATAAAAAAAAGATTTACTTACACCCCGGTCAAAGAGGAAACACTATAACGTATCTGAAAGCAGACAAAACCAGCTGATTAACGCGATAGTGCTCGATGTAATCTTGTGAGGTGTAAGATGTTTTTCCTTCAGTTGCATCTCGAGATACTCTTCAGATTGGCTCGCTGTCGTCAGTCTGACGGAGACAGACTCCCCGCCAGCTCTTCTTTTGTGCAAACACAAAGTTTGATGACATCTGTCTTGAAAAATGCAGTCTTGCAGAACTGTTTTTCGAACCCTTCAATTTTTTACAGCTAAACTTTTTTTTCTTTCACCTATACCGAGGTATGCTGGCAGACTCCTACGTGTCTGTGTGATGTTAGATATGCTGGTTCCTATTTGGTGTTGGGGGCTAAGGTGAGTTGGCTGGTTTTCCAGTTGTCATCTGCTCTGCAGCAGTTGAAGTGAACCTGCAGTGAATCAACTCTGAAAAATTACTTCTCACTCAGCAGGAGATAGTTGGGTGTATTCAAAGGACCTTGTCACTTCCAATACACTCTCAATGAATCTCAGCCGCTGCTGATCCGAGGCTTCAACCCACTCTGCTGGAAACCAATGTCTACAGCTCTATTCTGTTACCGCGTGGAGGGAGATTGTTCCGTCAGAGCCTATTTCTGCTCCGGGAATTAACAGGGTGTAGATATGTACATACATGATTGAATAGCACATTTTGTGTCTATATGGCATGCATGCATTGTGTGTCTCAGAAAAAGGAAAAAAAAAAGGGAGGAAATGAGAGTGTCAAGAGTGTGGACTGTAGTCAATAATGAAACGAAGTTGCTGCCCTAGTGACGTCCGTCTCTCAAGAGATGAAATCTTCATGTCTTCAAGGCATTGAAGTTCTTTTTTCTATATGTGATCAGGAAGTGTAACATCTGTATATCCTTCCATGGGAAATATTACAGGCATCAGTGATCTGGATGACGTTTCATTGATTTAGAAAATGTGCAGTATCTTCAGTATTCATGTATGCCCAGAAGACAGCTTGCTTATTGCAGTGATTTATTTTTAAGGCGGGTATTTTTTCTTTTTGTCAACTTTGGATACAAAAGCCATTCTCTATTTGTAATAGCGTAATTATAATTTCTACTTCTTTTCTTAGAACATACCCCCATTGGTTTGTTGTACTTTTCTAGCCTTCAAGGCACAGACCTAGACATGCTCAGAGTCTCTGAGGCCCACATAGGAATCCCATTAGAATATATGTAATTGATTTTGGCTGTAGTAAGCAGAGATACCTGGGTAATGGTGGAGAGGTCCATTCAGCGCAAAGCGACATAATCCTTATCTGTAGTTTATTCAGTCTTTTTGAACTTCCCTTTAAATTCTTAATTTTCTGATGAATTGTCAGGCTTTGAAGAAGTAAAGTGGCGGCAATGGTGATACATTTTATAAAAAAATATAGAACACAAAACACCAACCTAACTACTGCTAATGCCAACAGCACTGTTTTTATATCACTGTAACCATAATACTTAGGCAGCAAGGTTGATTGGTGAATATGAAGCGTTGAGATCTGAATCTCAGCCTTGTCAACCTTGAGAGCCTATGGAAACCTTACAATTTCAAATGGTAGACGTAGGAAGACTATATAAGAGAAAGAAAAGAGTTTCGGGCAGAAATGTCTCTTTATTCCACATAACGCTACACTTAAAAGGTTAAGCAAAAAAGTAGTATTGAAAAGCTCTCACCACAACAAATCCCTCTACCTTTTTTTTCAATTTTCTCTGTGCACTCGCTCACTACTCTTCTCTTTTTCATCTTTCAGGAATTCACTCTGAAGCCTGTGGACCTAAGCAGGCCTGAGGGCTCTGACATATACCAAATCCCTGCCCAGGGGAACAGGGGAGATTAAAAACTTCTGATTGAGGTGGAGAGGAAAGAGCCGGAGCAAGAGAGGAAGGAGAGACGGAGAAAAAGGCTTATCGCTCACCTTTGTTCTTCCTAATGCCCCAAGTGAAGGATCTCCATAGGTAAGTCTATGAATAACAACAACAGGCAAAGGAGCAGCTGCCGACCACTGTGGTCAGATGATGGAGTGAGGGACTGAAAGAGGGGAAGAGGACTGGATTTTTTTCAGTTAAATAACCAAGCTCATATTCTGCATTAATTGAATGCCTGGAAGAGAGAAGAGACATGAGACGAAGCCTTTTCTGTGCCAACTGCTTCAAAAGGTATTGCAATTAACCCTCTGGCCGTCGTCAAGTGATACCTAGCTTTTGTTGTTTTCGGATTGCCGGGTTCGGTTGTAGCCGTGTAGATGTGTGCTCGGGCCGCGGCCATGTTTCAACCCCCAGCGTGTAGACCGAATCGGACAAGCCTGACTCTGCCTCTGCTGCTGCTGCTTCTCCTCTACAGCTCTCTAGAAGTCACTCAGGCTGCCAAACCCAAAGGGCCGGGACACACACATTTGAACTCCATCCGCATCGACGGGCACATCTCCTTAGGTGGGCTCTTCCCGGTGCACGCCAGGGGCCACGATGGCAAGCCATGTGGGGAGCTGAAGAAAGAGAAGGGTATACACAGACTGGAGGCCATGCTCTTTGCCCTTGACCGCATCAATAACGACCATAATCTGCTGCCCAACATCACTCTGGGGGCACGTATCCTGGACACCTGTTCCAGGGACACTCACGCCTTGGAGCAGTCGCTCACCTTCGTGCAGGCGCTCATCGAGAAGGACGGGACAGACGTCAAGTGTCTTGGCGGAGGGGCACCAATCATCACCAAACCTGAGAGGGTGGTGGGCGTCATCGGAGCCTCGTCCAGCTCCGTCTCCATCATGGTGGCTAACATACTGCGCCTGTTCAAGGTAAGACAGCACTGATATTTTCTATCTGAAGGTGTGGACGTGCACTTCCTGGTTTGTATAAAATGCAGCAAAAAGAACACAAGCTGCTGAATACTTTATGTACACTTTCACCTATGATTTGTTGTTTTTGTGTATTGATCCTTTTATATGTGTGTTTGAATAATTAATAATACTAGCAGAAAGAACAACAGCAGTGTTAGAGAACCACATGTGTTAAAGATCTGCTGCCACACAATGGACACTTAGAGAGGAGATGCGATTGGTAAATCTCATCACTCTGACGGTTGCCCTGCAGGGGTTGGTTACTAAGCAGTGAGAGGTATTGCCTGTCACTATGCACCCGTGATTAATAGGATACTACTTAAATCCATTTTTACCCCATAGCCTGTCTCCCAATGTCTACATCTGCTTAAAGAGTGGACACATATCTTCTGTTCATGTACATTTGGCTATTTGATCAATTATTGAACACTTTTCTATCCAGCCAGCAATAGCAAGCATAGTAGATCTTTCTACTTTATTGAACAAAAATACATGTTTTTATTTTATGTAGAAATAATAACTTTTGCTGTAGTACTGTCTGGTTGTTTCATGGACAAAATACATTTTTAGCACGGATGTTATTCAAATAACTTTCATTAGGACCCCAAGATAGTGGCTTATTTAAATGTTGTAGCAATGAAAATGAGGTATTGTTCCTCAGATAATACTCGGAATCCAATACCAACTTGGAAATGTATTACATGTTGTCTTTGTTCTGCTTTCAGCTTAACCTGTTAAGCCCGGCAGCCCCCGCCGGCGAAACTGTGTCTCAGGGCTTCTTAACATTTAACAACCTATTAATGTGTCATACCCACTTAACGGGAAGAAACTCAGCTAACTGGCGATATGAACGATTTTTAGCTAAACAAAACACAAGGGTAATAACAAGCCTCTGAATTAGCCCTGAGCGAAGAAATGCTAACGCACTTAGCACAGAACTCACGGCAGAAATACTTTATTACTTATCAGATCTGCAGAAAAGATATCAGATTAAAGCTGACATTCCACACATTCTAGAGATATAAGTATCATCACTGTGCGACCAAAACTCGCGGCAGCGAAGGCAAACCCAGGCAACGCACAACGTAGCTTTACTGAGCCAAAACGGCAAATATGTCTTACCTTTGCTGTTTTTCTGATCAAAAGTTGTGTTCAATGGCATTAAAACGAGAAAAACGCTGCTGAAGGTTAATCCAATGTGTCTGTGTCACTTTGAAAAGATCACTGATAATCCATCATCATATTTATGGTAATAAGCCTAGTTTTCAGTTTTCAGAGCGTAACATAGCTTTCGGTTTGGGCAAACTGCGTGCGCATCACTCTCACTTGAGGAACTCCCTCTCGATTCTATTGGCTCTGACGGTTCAAAAGAGATGTCAATCATCAAAATCGACTGAGGGGTTTCTTTTGCTAAACCTCTCTAAAAAGGTCAAATGTCACTTGTTTTGCATCAATCCTGATACAGGGTACTTATTATATGTTATAGTTTGGATTCCTAAAGCTTTTAGTCTACCATGCCATCATTCAAGGGTGGTTTTCACTATAAGTACGTTTTTTTTTTATATTAGGCGGAGGTAAGAATTTACCTAGTTTTAATATGTTCCATCTGAATTTACTCTGACACAGAAACATCTATATTGATTATGACACTTCTACATCCAACTCACAGGTTTATCCTTGCTTTGAT
>NW_011369947.1:4456505-4466350 GCF_000735185.1 Notothenia coriiceps
GGGGGGGGGGGGGTCACAGTCGATACAGCAGGCTGCTACTTCTCAGACACATTGATTGATTTACTGTATCTGTTGAGCTAGACCTGCCTGTCTGTCAGGATTAAGGAATGTGTGTCTTATCAAACCTGTACCCGTGAGAGACGTGTCTCCAACAGTCTCTGGAAGCTGCAACACATGGAAAACTAGGGCATTTAAGTAAGAATAATCAGTATGGAGGTAAAGTCTGCATGAGATTGTTCAAAATCATAGGAACAATTAATACACAGCAGCAACATGAACAGGTATTGGCGGTGTTGGTCTCAATTTGACCTCAAATCTCTTATGAAACCTTGTACATGCACTGTTGGGGAAAATAAACAAAACATGTAACAGCCACCTTCGCAAACAATACACAAACTTCAAATCTCCTGCACCTGATACGAAATGCCTAAGTCCCAGGTGACTCCAGGGAGGAAATCAAGAAAGTCTCTTCTGAGTACAGTTTGTATCTGAAAGAAGACACAGAATGGCCTGCTTATGTGAGAACTCTGCATCTTTTACTTATTTTTGAAGCACATAAGGGCTACAACAAAGGACTGTAAGAGAATGATGGGTGAAGTTTGGGGAGACAATGGGCAACAGGCTAACAAACAGCTACTTGTATTTCCAATGTCAACATATCGTAAACAGATCACAAAATATAAAACCATAAACAGAAACAGACTCCCACTAAACAGTTAAATACATAGAAAATAGTTGGAAAATGTCAGCATGTTGGATAAAAATACCAAAATCGAGTTCAACTTTCCAGAGCTTTGCCAATTAATTTTAATAGTGACCTGCAGAGGCTGTCCCACAGAGCTTAAATACATTCAATACGTTCACCCAAAACTGACTGTAAGATGGTACTAGCCTACATTTAGCTGGAAAAAGAAAACCAATATGATATTCACATTAGATTAAGACAATAAAAATAAAATGTGTATATCACACCCAAATGTAAACCACATGCTGTGCCTTCCTAAAATACAAACCACAAATCATTCATTCACAAATTACAAGCAATAATCCACTGTTGCATTGATTTCTTTGAATTATACATAATGGTTTTTATTATGTCTTTCCTCATGTTTACGTGTTCATTTCATCTCTTAAAGAATGTGCATTATATTTTGTTTTGGTGTATCAGTGTATTGCCTTGTTGGCTTTACATTGCGAAGTAAACAGCACTATTGCAAAGTGTATTCCTCAATAAAGTATATCTTATCTTACATTACCAGCTTACATTGATCGAATACCTAATGCATGTATCAGATAAATACATGACTTACACACTATCCCTCAATTCCTCTATTCCCTAAATAGTAAAACAAAGCTAATATCTCAGAGGATAATAGCCTATGATATATNAACTGTTTTAAACTGTAAAATATACACGTTGTTCTGTAAAGTTGTTTACAGTTTACCATATTTTTTACATCATTATTCTGGCAACAAAGCTGCCAGGTTTTTACCGTAAAAACAACGGTTTTTTTTTTACAGTATGTATCAGATAAATACATGACTTACACACTATCCCTCAATTCCTCTATTCCCTAAATAGTAAAACAAAGCTAATATCTCAGAGGATAATAGCCTATGATATATCCAAGGTAACAAACCAGACCATAGCATGCAAACAGTAAACAGGTGGCTTGACCCAATGGTGGGTCTGTATGTACTCATTAATAACCACTGACAAGGTCAGCACATTAACTGTAAAGAGACACAAACTACAGCCAGAACAATATGAACCGCACAATTAGGCAATATATCCTCAACAACAGCATTAACATCCACCCAGTTTATAGACGGTGCCACGGCGGGCTGCTTTGCCCGGCTGGCATGTAGGCTACTGCACGTTTCCTCCAGGGAGTGCTGTTTGTCCAGAAACACAAATTAAAAGAAAAGTATTTTAGAAAGAAAAATAAAAGGACATTCCATGTGATCGATAATATTCTACAAAAAGGAATAGCTTAAATAATATGGCTTACTAAACTCAGCTTTCATGGCATCATGGCAACATTTATAAAATTACTGTTTTACAACTGTTTCTTTTCACAAATGTGTGTGTATGTATGTGTACAACATATTTATCATTTGTACAACATTTCTTGTTTTCAAAGAAACATTGATACAATTCAGTCAAGGATAGAAAGTAAAATTGGATGGTAATTTACACGTTTTTAACGTAAATTCATTACCACATGTTTGATTGCTCTGTGATGGAAACCTCACAATATGGTAATTCTGATCTCCATTTTTAGGAAAGGAAGACACTTTTAACTGTTCATATACACATAGACATATCATTATTATAATATTTAGGATTTTGGTTCATTTGGTTGATGGAGAACCCATTTGTTTGGTTGTTATGTATACACAGTATACAAGGAAAAAAAATCAAATGTATCTTTTTAACCTGCACTGACGAGCAAATGTTTTGTTTTTGTTTTTGTGTGTAGGTCAGAGCATTTTCTTGCTGGTTCTATAGGCTACTCTACAGAAAGACTTCACTTTATCATGCATGTGTGGAATATTTTTACATGCATAATTGATGGAATTATATACTGCAAGCTTGTGAGTGTTAACAGCTGTTCCATAACCTATAAATGAACCTTACAGACACCTTCTGGGTTTATTTCTTCGACTTAGACCTTTTTTTGCATTGTGAAAATGAGTGTTGAATTTATTGTGGTTCTTTTCAGGAACAGAGCTCTCTGAATCCTAACAACTCTTTTGTGAAACCAAAGACAAACGTACTCAGAAGTGCAGATGAGTGGTTGACAGCTCACAGATCCTGTGAGACCTGCAGCAGATGTTGGTAGAGCGGGGTCTTCTTCCAAAGCTGCGGGTGGGCATGGGCACTCACCATGTAATGCCATAGGTAGTGTAGGCTGAAATTTTCCTCAGCTTAAGTCCCCACACACGCAACAAAAAAGCAACTGGCCACCTTTTGAAATGTCTTTGATGCAGAAACAGCAATAACAATCTTTGTCAATGCTATTTAGACTTAGACACCTTTAGGTGAAATGTGTCAGCAACACAGCCAATTTAAACGTATTCAAATGGGTTAAGTGAATTGCTCCAGAAAATTCTGAGAAATTGAGGTATAAAAATCACAGACATTCAGGTGCTTCTGGGATATGTTTTTTTGGATAAGAAAAGGGTTTTGCAGTTATTGGGGATACAAATATTTGCTAAAGACCCATGTACTCTGCAATAACAGCACGTTTACATGTTAAATGCCTGAACAAATGTCAAAGAGATGTCTTATTGGTCAATCTTGGTTGCACTTTTAGTCAGATTATCAATTGTGAAGCCTGTCAGATGTGATAATCCCATGTACTAATAGCAGCAGTCACATTGGGACACTTTAGTCTGAACTCAAAATCGGCCAATAACAGGTTTCAGCAATTTCACAGCGATTCTCTTTCGTGCCGAAATTGCAGTGCAAAGAAGCGTTCATTTAGAATTTGTTACAAAATGGAATTCGATTTCAGACCTCAACCCAACCCTGGTTAAGATTAACATAACGTTTCAGATAGAGTAATACTTCAGCTGTTAGTAGATCCTGACAAACAGAGGGTCAAACTAAATAATTGTATCTTTTGGAAAACCAGAAATCACAAATTCCCCACATACGATACGGCATACAACTGAAAACAGTGCTCACTTGTCTGAAGTCCACAGCCTATCTCAGGTCTTTACAAGAGTGTAATTGCTATGTGACACATTGGAAGACAGCTCAACAATGCAATCTCAAATGAGATTATCTGAATGCAAAATAAAGGGCCATTGTCAGAGAAGAAAGATGTCTTTCCTGAAAATAATACTGCCTCTCTTTCTGCATTCATGTCACATTTCAAACATCTCTCTGCTGTGACTTCACAAGTTGCCCTGAACACTGCAACAAGTCTTCAGGGGCAGGAGAGAAGGATGTCACTGACATTACAAAGTGCAAAGCTTGACTGCTAATAAGACTCTTTTGTTCTACCAGAGGCAAATATAACAACTCATTTCTAGTACTTAAAAACATGGCACTGTTTCTGATTAAGACTATATGTACTTGTTTTGTGTAACTGAATGGACCGACAATAATTCTCCATTTACATATTTTTGTTTACCAAGTACTGTGTAATTGTACGGCATTGTTTTGGTTTACATTGTACAGTCTGTTAGATTGCCCTTCCGAAACATTTCTAATAATCTCTGTTCTTATTAATGGGATTGTTTTAATGCTGCTCGAAGCCTCATCCCACAGCAGGAAGTAGACATCTCCACTGACCACTTAATCAGGTGTTAATTAACTGACACAACCTCAGAAACCATTTCTGATTACTTTTCTTTTCCCATCCATTGCCCATTATGTCTAGCAGAGATTTGCTCAGAAATCCATTTGCAAGATGGAACAATATTCAGTCAATATCTCAAGTGATAACTAAACAAGGAAATGTTTGTGTCTGGAAATCAATTCCATTTTAAAATGTGAGCGCCACTTATTAAACTGCCATCCAATTTGCTGTGATGAGTGTAAACATTTAACTAGACAAGCACATAAACTCAAGCCCTGCGTCCAAATGCACAACAATAATGTTTGTGAGTATGAAAAGTGGTTCTTATGCAGCAAAGTGTGGATGATGAGATATGCATACATTCATGAACAGGTGTAGTGTGTTCCCCAAAAAAACTTGAAAGGGTCCTTCGGCACAAAGTGACTGAAAATCACATTACATTTTCAAATATATGAAATAGTCACTCTTAGGGCTCTGTTACTACGACCTTGTATCCACAATCACTGGAACACTTAAAATAAAGGATATCTAAAAACAGAACTGTCCTAATTTAAATGTTGAATTAATGAAAATACATATAAAATACAAAGACACATTTTAACCAAACTCGCACAGAACAGTCCTTCAGTTCTCACAACACCATTGTAGAAAGATCAGCTTGACTAAGGCCAGTTTGCTATAGAAAATACTGTAGTTTAAATTATCATTTGATATATAAATAAAACAAGACTAAGAGAGGGCAACCATTCAAGTGGATCCAAGAGGCTGTCACATAAGTTAGCAGCTAACATCAAACATGATAACAATGACAATCTTAAAATGCTATGTTTAGCAAGTATAATGTTCACATGAAAACGCCTCTAGTTGGACTCCTTTGTTTGATCCTGTAACATTTTGACATCACTACGTAACACCCACGCTTCTATTGGCTAGACCTCCAACACATTGTACGTGATAGGCTAGGGGTGGAACATCCTTATGCGGTTTACCAATCACAACAGAGCCGACCAGCTAACCAATCAGAGCAGACTGGGCTCTGGTTTCAGACAGAGGGTGAAAAGAGGTGCTGCAGCTCATGAACATTAAAGCATGAAAACATGTCACAGCAGAGGCATGAAACACCTTTATTATGAACCTTAAAATGAGCATAACCTATTATGCCCTTTTATATATTGTTGTTTCTGATAGGATCTTGAATGTCAAAATGTCAACCAATCAGAAAGGGAGCTATGTCAAACTAACTACTGAAAACACACTGCGAAAGGGTAAAGTTACCATAATTAGACCATCATTTACTAAATAAATATCATTCTCATGAGGCCATGAACCCATTAGGGATAACGTTTTTATATCAATAGATAAGAAGGGTCATTGTATTCTACTGAAGGAGACTTGTTTACAACCGCACCTAATTTTGCAACCAGAAGCACTTTTGGCTTGACTTGTCAACAACGCATTTAAACTGTATTAATTTATATCTACCTATCCCTCACTCTCTGTTTACATACATATCAATAATCATGTTTGCATGACATAAGAGAACACTACTCAGGCACAAATCGATCAAACTTCCCAACAAGACAATAATATGTCTTGAATGGTCTGTGTAAATGCCAGTAATATCTAAACACTCCACATGGTACTGCAGCTGCTTTCTCTTGCTAATCATATAAACAATTACAGCAAAATGTACATAAGCACCGCCTTACTCACATTACTGTCTTTATTACATGGCAGGTGCATTTTCCATATGCGTGTAAACATGATCTGTGGCCCTGAAACTGCTGTGCCATCATAACAGCCAAATGGAGTAGCGCAGGGGATGAAAAATGTTGTCAAAGAAAAATGGAAACCAATATGCTCCGCAAAATGGTATCTTTTCATGCGTTTGTCAGTCCAATCAGACTGCACGATGTACAAATGAAGTCCATAAAGGAACATGACATCCACAAATCTCCTTCAATTGCGAACATGTGTTGCAACGAACATAGATAGTCATACATCAACAAGAGCTACCAAAATGCCATGAAAAGACAAAACATTTTTTTTTAAATAACAACTTTCTTAAACCACAGACCTGACATTATCATTTGGGATCTCAAGGTGTCTACTGAACAATATGTAAATGTGTTAATTTCAAAATCCTTTCATCCTTTTTTTTAAGGTTTTTACACTTTCTGATAATGAAATTATATTAGGTAAAACCAGTTGTTCTCTTCCACTTATCTCTCCTTCACAGTAGACCTTTCGGGCTTACAAAGTACCCAGCAGGAGAACAGAGGAAGAGGAAACAAATCAATGTAATTGAACACTTTGTGGTCACTGCGATACAATTCTCTAATGTTAAAAAGGGATAACATGGAGAAGCATCATCCGGCACTAACATGATCCGACATTAGTGGTGCTAATTTGTGGGGGTTACAAAATGTTATTATATGAAGTTTCCGGGTATGAAACGTGAAGAATGCAACAAAAAGAGACTCTATTATTTGGCAATCCTTGTTGTCATGATGCTGAATTTAAAAGATTGTTTCACACTTCTGCTTAAACAATATCTTCGTGTCATAAATTATAATTGAACTGTGTCTGTGGGTACGTTTGGCTGAGAGATGGTTAAAATTATGATCATTTTTGTTTTCACTTCGTACTGGATTGATGGAGATGATGAGCTGTTTGTGTGTGTGTGTGTGTGTGTGTGTGTGCGTGTGCGTGTGCGTGTGCGTGTGCGTGTGCGTGTGTGTGTGTGTGTGTGTGCGTGGGTGTGGACCCCAGGATATAGTGAATGCTCATGCTATGCTAATTGGCATCCTAATAAAGAAAGAGAGGAAGAAAGAAAGAAATGGTACCAAATGGTGGTAGGCTAATGTCACGGTGTAATGTTACTCATTAGGCCACTAATCATTTGTTGATGGATTGTAGGTGTGTGTCTAATTTGAAGCCATACACTGACAGCAACGGTACTTCAGAGACTTGTGTTTACTAAGGAATTCAAGCCATTTTATTGCTCCTATGTCCTAATTTAAATTATACCAGTGGACACAAATGGATCCTATACATGTTCCCCTTTTGTTTAACTGAATCATCTATGAAAACGCAGGATTCCATCTTTCTGATCATGCAGCACTGAAATTGTGTTTGTGGTGGTGTCGCTATTAGCAGGTTGTATCGGGAGAATTAGTCATATTATTATTATGTTGGTTATGTGTGTTTTGGAGTCGTGATAGAATATTTGTGGCAGGTGGTTCATCAATGTTTGCCTGTGATGAGCAGTGGTGTGAAATTCTAGCAAGGAATTGGATTTGTTTTTATGCTACACAGTTTGACTCTTTAACTCCCACTGAACATCTGTCAGAAATTCCCAGCAGTGTGACAGTGTGAAGCCAAAAAATAACAGTCAATATTTCAGCTACAGTATGCAGTGTTTATTCCCAAACTAATAGGCTCCACAGTATATTACATTTTAGTAAGCAAGATTTTCCTTAAAAAACACACGTATTGGATCAAATCAGGCTGCAGGCCAATGTAACTGAAGACCACATTGAATAACCGCTGTTTACCCAAAATATATTCTGGTTTTGAGTGCCCACAGAAGTGATGGATCAACATCTCAGTCGAAGATGCTTCTTAATCAGTAGCAAACGAGTGCTCTGACCAGAGAAAACTGGACTCAGCAAGGTTACTTCTGCCAGCTATGATCTTTTACCTCCCCTGTCCCTTTAAAGCAATCACAAACCGGCCAGTATTGCTGTGTGCAGTGTAATGACTTCTCGAGCGATGATTTCTCGGTAGTGAACTTTAAATTGTCGCTATAGTTATCTGCCGCTGCCATTTGGAGCCGCCATCGCTGCCAAGTGCAGCTTTAAGCAGTATGAATTCACATATCATATTTTAACTGCAGCATCTGTGCTGTTGAAGGCCAGTGGCGAGAATTCATCATGTTTCATGGGAGGCATACAATCCATGCAGGAACGCAGGTCTTCCTGTGCCTCTGATTGTGGGTCTTGTGAATTTTTATGCATTGTGGTGGCACACAGGAGGTCTTAGCAAATACAATTCAACCCACTCTCTTCAGTCTGCGTACAAATGACAGGACTTTACACATTGGAAATGTGTGTGTTACGGGTCCCAAAAGCTTTGGTACCACAGCAACAATAAATGATTTCTGTAGAAAACAGAAAAGTGCAGCAGCAAGAATTAGACACAGGATCCGATTGATCGTCTGGATTGCTTCTCATTCAAAATTCAAAGTACACATAGTTACATTCAAATAGCTGTAGGCTACTTTACAAACATATCACATTTCTCCATTTAAGTTATCCTTCTGTCACAGTCAATTACTGTATCTCAAGGAGAAATTCAACATAGTCAATATAAACACATAACGCTATCAAATAATACTTTCTATCAATATATCTATCTTTACCAAATATAACATATTATGGAGATCACATAAATACACTGTCAATGTTAATAAACAAAAAAACAAGGCAATGTGCCTGCAAGACTTCACTCAGGTGAACAAAACAGATTATCCGTGCGCAGCAGCTAACCTGCCTGCGAGCCTTCGCTCAGGACACCTTTACACACGGTGCGGCTGAAGCCCGCGAAAATGGCATCTATAGTTACCTGACAGTTTAGTATTTTTAAAATACGTCCGTTACTATGTCAAACATGCTCAAAACTTTCTGACACACTCTCTTAAACATCTCTAACATTATATCTCATTTACACAAGTTAACATCGATCATTTTTATCATGTACTGACCTGTAGAAAACAGAAAAGTGCAGCAGCAAGAATTAGACACAGGATCCGATTGATCGTCTGGATCATAGATATATAGGTTGCGTTCCGATAATCCAAAAATCAGCTCCTAAATTCTAACCCTATCTCCTATTCCTTGACCTCTGAGTGAAACGTCACGGGGTCAAGGGATAGTGGATAGGAGAATTCAAAAGGACTTAGGAGAAGAGACTGCGGTACTTTAGAGCAGAGGTTCCCAATTGTTTTGCAGCCAAGAACCCCTTACAAGATAGAAAATACACCAAGGACCCCCTCATTCTGATTTGTGATTTTGGGCTATATAATAAAAATTGACTTGACTTGACATGTATGTCCCTTGGAATAATCTGACGTAGCCTATTTTTTACACTTCTATAGTCTTAGTTATGTGAAAGAACAACACAAGAGAAATGTATTAGAAAGATATTAGATTGTATTAAAAATATTTGCACCATCTCAACACAGAATACCCATAAAAGAATCAATCAATTAGCTGCAAGTAACACTGTACCTAAACAAAATATCACAGGGAAATCAAGAGAAAAGTGATAATTTGAAGTGCATTTCAGAACACACACACACACACACACACACACACACACACACACACACACACACACACACACACACACACACACACACACACACACACACACACATGTGTGTGTGTGTGTGTGTGTGTGTGTGTGTGTGTGTGTGTGTGTGTGTGTGTGTGTGTGTGTGTGTGTTCTGAAATGCANATATAGTATAGT
>NW_011369947.1:4466395-4484462 GCF_000735185.1 Notothenia coriiceps
CTCACAAATTTTGGAAGCTTTGAAGTCGCGTAGTGAAACTACCGTTTTGTAGGTCGTCTCCGGCTTTTTTGCCGTCTGAAGAAGTCTGCATTTTCTCCTCGTAAACCGGGTCCGTTAGACGACGTAAGTGTGTCGTTCGATGGCACCAGGGGCTCGCCCGGGACTTCCGTAGTAAAATCGAAGTATGGTGTAACGAGCACGTTTTTTGGAGTGTGTTAGCCTCCCTAAACGAAATGGTCGATGGTTTCTGTAACGAGGCTCTTAACGAACCCGCTCCTACGACGATTTTTTTAACCTGCGACAGGTGAGAGCCTGTTGTGGCGCAGTCGGCTGCCTAACCACTGTACGCGGTCCTGCATAGAACGAGTCAACTGTCACTCCGGTCGCTCACTGAAGCGAGAAGTTATTACTCTGTGTTGTTAGCTTACTCAGGTGCGAACAATTGTAGGACAACTAAAAACAACTCACACACACACACCTGCACACAAACACTGTCCTCTTCTGGTCCTTTTTACTTCGGTCTCCAGACAGAGCACACACTTCGGGCAATCATGGCCATTTTTTCTGTATGGCTGTAAAGCCATACTTAATGTACGCTGCCTCGTACCTTCTGATTTTAATTGGCCAGGAGTTCTTAGGTTTTTTGCAGCAGTGTCCTCCACAGCAGGGCTGTTGGTCGGTTCCGTTGACCTGTTCTTTGTCAAAAACCTGTCCATTTTGAGCTAGCTAGCTTGCTCGCTTGAGGAGCAAAGCAGCTTGATAAATGGCGCAAACCGCCAGGTCTAAACATGACGTCATGGCGTCGTGAACGATGTTTTGACTGGTAGGCAATCAGAAAAATGACTATGGCAAATTATATGTTCCATTATTATAAATTATATTTTATAATTATGATTTTTTTTTTAAAAATCAGATTTAAAATATTTATTAAAAAATAATTAGAATTTTTTTTTTTTGTCTTTCCTTTTTTTTTCTTATCTTCCCTCCAATTTTCTGAGGCCCCCCTAGCGCCCCCTGGCGGCCCCCCAGGGGGCCGCGGCCCCCACTTTGAAAACCGCTGTTCTATACAACGGACTACATGGATGTTTAATAAGAACGAGGGACTCATCTAGAGACTCTGCACCTTGCTCTGATGCTGTTGTTTTATGCTTTATGAACGTGGACAACAGAGAAACATATTCTTCATGACCAAAGTTGTAATGGAAATAAAAAAGGAAAGTGAAATTTATGCTCGTCACCCTCTCCCTCCGGTCCATATTAATACAAATGATCCCAATACGTATGAAAAATCTTAAAATCAATACAAATGTATTTATTATAAACGTTAGTCCTTAACACCTATCACTGTGTACATCACCATTCAAACATCTTTTAAAAGTTGAACAAATCCCACACAGCTCAGCGAAATGTTGACTTTATTTGATCATTTCAGTAAAAACTAACGTTCATATTTCTCTTTTTGATTATAATACTGATGAACGTTCAAAACAAAGCACTTTGGCAACTTACCACATACGTTTTAAAATGCTTAATAAGCACCGTAACTTTCATGATATAATTTCTCCGTCATAATCGTTTGTTTCCGTGAACGGCCGACTGTTGTGTGACGCTAATGCTTCGGCTGCAAGGCATTGTGGGGCAGCATTTTCTCCTCTCCTTTCGGTAAGGGAGGTCCAGTGGTTCCTAAGCTAAAGGAGGTTATAAAGGAAGTTTGAAACCTCCTTTCCTTTCATTTGGAGAATTGGAACGGCACCTAACATGGCTGCCACTGACGTACTTCCGGGTCATTTCACTTGGTTAGGAAGGTTCCTAAGCTAAATGGACTATTGGAACGCAACCTGGATTGCTTCTGAGGAGGGGGCGGAAGTGTCCCCCCTAAAATAACCCAGGCGTCACCGCTCACCTGCCAAAGGTTCCACCTTGTCGCTACTTACTATTACTGTTTCTCGAACAGTACAGATAAACCATAAAATTATATGAATGTCACCAAAAGAAATACAGATAATGTTGAGCTTTTCCAAACAATAAATTCACTGTTTAGCAAAATAAATAACAGTAAATACACAAATAATTGTACCATTTTTGGGGTGTACCACACGTGCAATAGATATGCAGAAGTCCGATTTTGCATTCATATGATACGCCAACCATTCCCATTGAGTTCTGAGGCCGAGTTTTGCGTGCATATCATTTGGATTTCATATCGCATTAACACCATATCCCAACATGCATTGCGGCTAAAACATCCAATCACCGAGCTTGAAGCTGAGGATCTTGGGAAATCAGTTCAGTGGGTGTGTATCATGGATGTATAATAAGAACTGGATACAGCGTGGGAGGCGGGGCCTCATTCATTCCTATGAGAGTTGCTCATTGGCGCATGATAAAATGGCCCAACTTTTGAGAGAGCGAAACGTCACAAAGAAAGTCCGACATTATACGATTTAAAATAAAAACAATAATCGTGGCTTGATATTGAGTAAGAACATGCTTTTATGAACCACACAGCTTCCGGTCTACCAAGACCCGGCCAGACAAAAATAAGTGGTTTAGGCACGAAACGTGGCGTATCATATACACACAACACTCGGCCTCAGAACTCAATGGGAATGGTTGGCGTATCATATGCACGCAAAAACGGACTTCTGCGTATCTATTGCACGCATTTCCAATGTGTAAAGTCGTGTCATTTGTACGCAGACTGAAGAGAGTGGGTTGATCAAATAATATGGAATTTGGCTTGCCGTCCCAGTCTCCTATCCTTTCCCTTTGACATTAAGACCGGAACATCTTCTCTCGGAGGAAAAGTCCAGCTCCTGCTTCTTAATGAAAGGTGTTCATCATCACCTTGTCAGCAACAGTATGTGACTACGACAGGTTGACGCCACTTAGTCTCCCTAAGGGGAGCTTGGGCTGTCAGGCAGAATTTGCAGTCCTGCCATTTCACCATGACAGACAAACCAACCTGGACAGGGTAGGAGAGCCGGGGCCACATAATGGGCCCTCCAGTTGTCTTCACCTTAAAAAAAAGTGAATTGGATGACATTTGTGTCTTATTTTAGTCCTCAGCTGCATCTTGTTCTGCTGTAGTCATTGTGTTTACAGCAACAAATGAATCAGAGCATTACTTTCACTATCATTCATCGCCTACGCCATCGCATCCCAATCCTCGAAAGGCCCTCAAAGGTCAGTGTGGTGGAGTTGACTGGTCTCTCCCTCGGCTGCCATGGGCGAGTGCCTTGGCTTTGCCCCAGTTCCCCTTGCATGGCTGAGCCCTGATCGCAGGCGTAAGGGGGGTTACAGTAATGTTAGCTGACATCCTGAGAAGCTGTGATTGCTTAGAGGGCTTTGTGGACGGGCTGGGTGGATGGTGTGGGTGGCGGCGGAGGGATAGGGGCCATGTCTCACAAGGACCTTTAACAGCCTTTTAAAAGCTCTGAGAAGGCCGGCCTGACGCCAGCCACTCACAGGAGAGAAATCGCTGACAGGGCTAAAGGGAAAGGGGGTGGTTGAGGCGAGCAGGGCCGCGCAGCACTTCCTGGAATGTCTTTGAGTTCAAAAACAGAGATGGCAAAAGTACAAACATCCTTTACTCAAGTAGAAGTACAGATACTCGTGTTTAAAAGTACTCTGGTAAAATTAGAAGTACTGACTAAACTTCTTTACTCAAGTAAAAGTAAAGAAGTATGGGCTTTAAAATGTACTTCAGTAAAAAATACCCATAACTACTTGCTGTTTTAAAGAGTGACTGACCTCACTTCATATTAATAGAACAATAACGTCATTGTTAGCTAATGAATGTTTCGATGCTGAACAACGGCAGAATGACAACGTTTTCATTGTTCCCTCTTCTTTAGAGAAGACCAGGAAATGATGGATACACGGATCGTGTTAAAATCCATGAATCTAAATAATAATGATCAGGCCACCAAACAAAGATTAAAACTAAAGTAACGAGCCTGTTTCGAAAATGTAAGCAGTAGAAAGTACAGGTAGTTGTGTTAAAAATTAAAAAGTAAAAGTAAGTCAGAAAAACAAGTAGTGGAGTAAAATACTGATACCTGAAAAATGTACTTAAGTACAGTAACAAAGTATTTGTACTCCACTACTTCCCACCTCTATTCATCACGTAGTCCTGCGATCATGTGATGATATAGACACCAGAACCCTAATCGTCCTCAATGTATCACTGTGTAATTACAACGATTTGCCCTAAATAATTGAACAGAAGCAACCACTGAAATAACATCCAGCACTCATGGAATGCACTTCTGTGAGCTTTTCCGCTGCAGCCTTGCACCACTTTAGTCTTTGTCGGGTCAGCCTGGCCACTGAGATAAAGACATCCTGCATTAAAATCCATTGAGCTGGCACCACTCGCAGAAAGCTAACAGAGTGCTGTGTTTGACCTATAAAGGTTTGACTTAATTGGCTACTACCATGCTCTGTGCCACTGAATCCTCTGTTCCTGTGGATCTATCACCAGACGGGCGAGAAAAAGACATTACCAAAAAAGGCCACTAAAGTCCTGGGAAGCCTTATTACTCTAATTTCCTCAATAAGTCCCTCAGACTTCCAGTAGCGTGCCATATTTCATGTAGCGCTGAAGAATGAGTTTTCTGACAGTGAACATGAGAAATGCAAGAGACTCAATGGGCACGGCTAGAGGGGGGGCAGCTTACCCAAAGAAAATCACAGCAGTGGCAATGAATGCATCAGAAAAAACACTGCTGTAGGCGAGCATAAGTCAACAGAGCCTAATGTGAGCCTTTGGTACGCATGATGTTAAATAGATTGTGAAAATGCTCTTTTCATGACTAAGATGGAGCTTTTCATTAATCCTAGAGCTGAGCCTGCCTCCGCAAAACAACTAGCATCCCTCGCGGGAAAGACAAAACACCCACGGTGGGCGAGAGGGATCTAAGAAGAGCTCTCATACAGCTCATGGACTCACTCTCTTTGCAACCACCCCCCAGCTGTGCGTGCATTTGTGATTTGCATGTTTGTAGATATGTGTAATACATCATAAAGCATGCTGCAAGTGTCTATTTTCCCGAGAATGTAGAATATTTTCCTGTGTGTGTGTGTTTTTCAACACCATGCACATATGCTTCGGTGCTATGTGTGCAAAGTGTAGGTGGATGTGGATGAGACAGATATTTGCAGAACTTAAACCACATTCTGCTTTCATTTGTGCATGTGCAGCAGTTGGTCAGAGGAGATATAGGTTTCCAATTTTATTTTAGGCAGCCCCTGTTAATGAGGCACACATGTAGAGGATTAAAGAAATAGCATGAATATTCAGTATATATCCAAATGTGTTTGTGCAGATAAGTCTGCTCAAGCTACCTTTTTTATTTGAAACATTTAGAAATAACTTGCACACCTCAATTTAGCACATATCCCTCTCTGCGTGTTCCAAGCTTTCTTTATCTCTATCTGCCTTCTTTCTTCAGTTCTATCTTTCATAAATGAAACCTCAACATTAATTGAATGTATGTGCAAACACATTCATGCACACACATTCATTTTCAACCACTATTTGAGACATAGATTGACCTGTTGGAGTTGCAATTGAGGTAAATTATCACCTAAATTGAGTTTTACCAGTCCGCCTTTGTGCGCCTGCAAGTAAATCTGCACCAGTGATTGCAAGTTTCACTTCAATAAGCTAATGCCACTGGTGGCTGTAAAGTTGCACTGCAGATTTAAAATAAAACAGGTTTCACTGTCAAACTGTCACCTTGTCATGCTTTGTTAAAAAGAAGCCAGAGGCAGTTTAATCAGCCGTTGCAAACTTAAATGAATCACCACAGGACATCTGAGGCTTCCAACCTCGCTGTGGTGCCCTTAGACACTAATTCCAGGGCACATCAGCCATATAGAGGCTATGAAGCTTCCTTCATGTTCTGTCGATTCTCCAGAACCTGCACAACACTAATCTCATCACAGCAAAACCCAGCAATCTATTTCCGAGCGGAGACATTTTTTTTAATCAAAATACCTTCCTCCAAGCCGGCAGAGTGTGAAAACCGGATCCGTGCAATGGTGACATCTCAGGCATCCATTTGTAAGGCCGATGTTTGAGCCAACAATAATTGCAGCTCCTTTATAAAAACCTGTGCTGAAAAGTGTGTGGAAATGTTGTTTGCATCGGAGGGGTCATTGAAGAAACCAACGTAAAAACTGCCATTAAAACTTCATGCCGTCCCAATTGGGAGTGAAGCAACAGAGTGGTTAGGAGTAGTGCACCTGCAAGGTTTTATTATAAATGATGTAACTACACAACCTGAAATCCACTCGGCAGCCTCACCACCTTGAGCGTGTTGAATGGATAGTTTCAAGTAGAGTCCTAAAAAAGGGAAAAATTCAAACTTGTGCTCATCACACAGAAACACATTCAGGAAGACATGTTATTGCACGACAGGCATCACGACATCTGTGCGCACCTGTGTTTCCCGTTCGACACCAATCTTTGGGGGCGTTATTCTCCACAAAATGGATCCCATTGTGCCCATGACTGCAATAACTAGAACAAAGGCAGCATTTTAGAGTATGGGAAGCATTCACCATATGAATTTGTGACTAATCTTTCGGAACAGTTGGAAAACATTTGTGTGACGAATGAAAGGAAAACTTAAAGGTGTTGGTGCCATCACAAGCAGCCAGAACAGCTTTATTGCTTCTTGGTATAAACTCTACAAGTGTGTGCAACTCTGTTGGAGGGATAAACAACCACGTAAGACATCTGTATACTTTGTCAACATTCATCCAGAACTATAATAATGCCCTGACCTTTAGTGAGTGTATTGTGCGCAGTACTCAATATAAACCTATTATCTTCTGCTGCTTCTCACCACTGCACATGTTCCAGCCAGGTATTGTTATTTCACATCTCAAGGTTGCTGTCTTTAGTCATATCATTTCAAGGGGTACAATTGCAGATGCTTTTATAAAGCATTTGTATGTTCTTTCCATCAGATATTATTTATATTAATACACTACAGTTTACATCATTATAAACATATCTTGATATATGTATTGTTGCAATAATTGCAGTGCAGTGTGCACATTTTTACTCAACTCTTCTAAGTTTATAAAATGTTTTAATTGATAGATTATTTTATAATAAAATCCTACTTCCCCTCAGGGATTAATGAAGTATTTATAATCCTGATTCTGATTTTTCTTTTTTTGTATATGCCCATAAAACAGCTATCATTTTACAGTTTACGAAAAATGAATGAAATTACTATATGTAGCATTAGGGGGTTGCTTGTACCATAGTTAGCAACCTACGGAACATTATCAATTGTATTGGCAATCAATGTCAGCTCTGCAGTATTATTGAGCCTAGCATCATATTTCAGAGATTTGACTGTGGTTTTATTTTGTTGTGCTATTTTTGTGTGCTCTCTCCATCAAATTGATTGACGACATTTGATAATTTGACGGGTGTGAGAGGGATTGTCTCATTCCTGATATAACTCACCTACATAAGGAGCGGTGTTGCTGCCTGCGTGGGGAACAGCTCATCCCCCTCTCTGTCTAACAAGCACTTATCTGTAAGATCTGCACATGTATGTGTGATAATATGTCAGCTACAGCTTTTTGTGCTGCCCCCAAGTGGCCAAAAAACTAATTTACTGCAAATTAAAGGGGCGGCTAATCAGTTTAAGCTTTCGATTTTTGGCTTCTGCAACCTAGAACTTGAATCAAATCAACATTTAATTGGTACACATACACACAATACAGCACACAATAAAAAATGTTGAGCCCCACGTCAAAAATGCAACATCTGCAAGAAACAGCGTCTGAGGGCTTCTTAACATTTAACAACCTATATTAATGTGTCATACTCACTTAACGGGAAGAAACTCAGCTAACTGACGATATGAACTATTTTTACCGAAACAAAACACAACTCTAACGCCGAGCCTCTGAATTAGCCCTGAGCAAAAGAAATGCTAACGCACTTAGCACAGAACTCACGGTAGAAATACTTTATTACTTATCGAGACTGCACAAACAATATATCAGATTAAAGCTGATATTCCACAGATTCTAGAGGTATAAGTATCATCACTGTGTGAACAAAACTCAAGGCAGCTCAGGCAAACTCAGACAACACACAGCGTAGCTTTACTGAGCCAAATGGCAGATATGTCTTACCTTTGCTGTTTTTCTGATCAAAAGTTGTGTTCAATGGCATTAAAACGAGAAAAACGTTGCTGAAAGTTAATCCAATGTGTCTGTGTCACTTTGAAATGATTACTGATAATCCATCATTCAATTTTTGTCAAAAACTGAGATTTCATATTAGCTGCTATGAGAGCTACAGGCCAGCATCCGGTTTTGGGCAAACTGTGTGCACATCACTCTCACTCCTCAATGGAAATGTTTAGATAGATGGATTTAGGAACTTCTCCTCAATTCTATTGGCTCTAACGGTTAAAAAGAGGTGTCAATCATCAAAACTGACCGAGGGGGGCCAGAGATATGGCAAATCCACCCAAATGACCCCAGAAGTGTTTTTTTTTTGCTAAACCTCTCTAAAAAGGTCAGATGTCACTTGTTTTGCATCAATCCTGATACAGGGTACTTATTATATGTTATAGTTTGGATTCCTAAAGCTTTTAGTCTACCATCCCATCATTCAAGGGTGGTTTTCACCAGGGCCATCCCTAGCCAACTTGAGACCCCACGCAAAGTTAGATGGTGAGGCCTCCTGTTTCGCGAGCGTCGGGGTGCTAGTGAAACCGTGCTGCGCCACACTAATTGCGCCGCATAAGCGCATAGGTATAGTCTCCCTCCGCAAGGTGAGGCCCCACGCAGTCTGCGTGATCTACCTGTAGGGAGGGACAGCCCTGGTTTTCACTATAAGTAATGTTGTTTTTTTTGGACGGACACTATAATTTTTTTTTTTTTTACAATGTTCAATCTGAATTTACTTTAAAGGGGACCTATCATGCAAAATTCACTTTTTGATGCCTTTTATACATAAATATGTGTCCCCGGTGTGTCAGGGAACTCACGCAGCGTTAGAAAATAAAACCCTCTCTTTTTTCCTCCGTAAACCTAATCTCTATAAACAGGGCTACAACGGAGCTGATCCAGATTTGCATCCGATATGACGTCATATCGGAAATGTAGGCTAGCTTTACACCCACAGCCCTATCAGAAACAATACCCGACTGTTTTGGACGTAATATGGTCAGTGCATGTTTGCATTAGCATCGCTAACACTCAGAGCTAACCTGTACTGCACAGAGCATGTGTGTGAAGAAGCAGGAAATAAAAAGGAACTCACCTTGTGGTATAACCGGCAAGAGAGAAAGCGTCTGCGCTCCATACTGTTTCAGAAATAATCCTTGATAATCCATGATATGGCTTTTCATCATGGCAGAATCTTCCGGTAGAATCTCCTGCATGAACTCAGCCCCCTCCTTTTTTGTAATCTTTTTTTTTTTTAAAGCTTTATACCCCAAATCAGCACTTTTGAAACAGGAAGTGAAATAGAGGGATATGAGGCATGGCTCGAATGGGTGATCTGTTTGGTATTTTGAGCAAAACACTTCATTTTTTTTATATATATTTGTATATCTGAGACCTATACTAAAATATTTGCCTAAAAATAGCATGATAGGTCCACTTTAAAATAAAAAAAATCTTTATTGATTCTGACATCTCTAAATCCAACTCACAGGTGTATCATTGCTTTGAGAAAAAAGATTGTTAATTTACCCCTTTTAGAAGTGAAGATATAGTCATTTGTTCTGGGAATGTCATTTTCGAGCCTGAAACCTGAAAAACAGGCTCAGGGCTAAACCATTTAACCCAGCCTATAGGAGCAGTGAGGGGTCCGGGGCCTTGCTAGAGGGAACCTCGGCAGTTTGAAAAGACACCGGGACATCACTGCTGGATGGAGTTAAAGGTGCAACAGAGAAGATAAACACTGATATCAAGCCTAAAGTTAAAATATTTGATATTATTGTGTCCCTACATGACTTTTGATATGCATTATCCAAGTCTCATTGCAGTTTGTAAAATAGTCGTTTTTCATTTCACAGAAAACTATTTCTAAAAACATGTATTTCAATTAAGTATCTTTTGTGCCTGCACCAATTCTTTTTGCAACGATGTTCAGGTTTTTTGTATTGGCAATAGGAGGCAAGAGCACTAAAGAATAAAAAAGTCAGATAATGCATATACTACCTTAAAATATACTAATCTAAGAAGAGAATCATGGGAAAGTGAGCAGAAATGGGATATAGAGTGCAGCGCAGCATAATCTCAGTGGACTGTTTCCTCTGGTGTGGTTACACCCACATTCAGGGGTGGAAGGAATATCCAAGTAGGAGCATTTATATGCTGTTAAATTTTACTCAGGCCACGCTCGAGCTCCACTAAAAGAGCAGCTCAGAAAGTATCTATCTATCTGAAGTTTTTTTCTCCCACTAAAAGCACCTTAGCTGTTCTGGGTTGTAATGGCAGTTAAGAGGAGAGAAAAAAGAGTATCTAAATGTGGTTACTGAGTAGCTGGAATGTGAGAGCAGCATTTCATTATGCAGGTGCAATACAGGAGCACTGCAATCAGCAAACATTACACAACGAGTAGCAGGTGAAGAAATCACAGTTTGGGGAAATGGGAGGCAAGAGTTGCTGGCAACATAATGGCTGTCACATCTCTCATTCTCAGACCTGGCTCTCACATTGGGTGTCATTTTAACTTTCATTCTTTGGTTTAAAAAAAGGGGAACATGAGAGTCACAGCTCTCCTTTATGGGAGCCATAATGTAAAAAGAAAGCATTCAGGTGCTATGTTAATATATTGTTTTGGAAAGGCCAATGTCTATATGTTAATGCTGTTTGTCAATGCAAAATAGAGGAACAGCAGGGGGTAAGGAAGCTGGGGAGGTGGTTTGAAGGGTGGCAGTGAAGGAGCTTAAGGGGAGCTGAGGGCTCAGCGAGGGAAGATCCCATCCCTTGATATGTTGATATAACTTGACGTATGATATTTGAAAGGCTCCAATGGAGTTTGCAATATATCAGGATAAACGATAACTGTGATGGGCAAAACATTGTGTAGGTTATTAATATTACGTAAATACTTTGGTGCCTATTGGATCTCTGGTTACAGACATGTTCATTGTTTCTCAATTTGAGCGTCAATGGTTTGCATAAAGAGAGACAAAACACATATTAAATGAAGTTAAAGATATATCGAGAGACTGACATCAGCATTATTGAATTTTTTTACATTTTCTTTAGCTATTGCAACAATACCGTTATAGTGATTTAATTTGCTATTGTTCCAATCCTCATACATATGTCTCCTTCATCATTGTTTAAGTTAATTTAAAAATAAATACTCATATAAAGATGACATCACTTACTAGCACATATTATTGTTCATCATGATAAGTCTTGTTTTTTTAAATGTATCCTTCTGAGTTATCTATTTCATTGAATATTGCTATATTTAAAGCAGCTAGAAACAACATGTTTATACATTAACAATGGATCAAATGACTGTGTGATGTGAAAGTAGTCCCGTACGACAGGGAATTATCAGCTGATCTGCAGCCCCTCTCAGCTCTACTGAGCTATGTACCTTTCAGCTCATTATTTTGGTTTTACAGCCGACTTGACTGTGTTGGTTTACTCTCATCGCTCTCATAGTGTCATTTCACGGCTACAGCATGCAGGCAGCTGTTTCCACTGAAAAAGCTTTAAAAAAAACAGGACATGCACCAAACAGCAGACAGACACAGTCAGTGCCTAACTGATGAACAAAATGGAGCATTAAGCAGCCAAGGAGAGGGAGAAAAGAACAGAGCTAAAAGAGAGTGAAAATATATATCAGAAACACAAATATGGAATATAAATGTCGTTACTGTTGAATCTTTAAAAGAAAGCAGGTGTTTGCTAAAATAACCATTTTAAAGGTGGTGCTATGTCAGGTATATTTTTAACAGGTGTTTTCAGTGCCCCCAAGTGGCCAAAAATAGTTGTTGCAATTTTTACCTAAGGTGTGAAATTCAAAGCGTTTAAAGTTAAGTACATTTCTCGCCTTTTTCCATCCAACTGTCTTATCTTCTTCAACTGCAGTCCTTACAGTTTGTAGTGTCACAAAATTACAACCTCAAAAGAGGAAAAGTTCATTTGCAGCTAAAATAGGCCTTTAGGCACATAAGTACAACTCAACATGTGGCTGTATCTGTGATCTCAGCTGTTCTTTTTATTAGAGATGTCCCGATCTGATCACGTGATCGGGGATCGGAGCCGATCACGTGATTTTCAAAAGATCGGAATCGGGAGAAAAAAAATCGGGGATCGGGATTTTTTTTAATTTGTTTTTATAAACTTTTTTTAAATTTTGTATTCAATGTTGCAAAACAAAAATGACCATGTTCAAGTCTTAAAGTCATCCTGAGGCCTTAGTTTTGGTTTCAAATTACAGAACATCATGTATGTGTTGCTTCTTTGGGGCTTGTTTTCATAGACCTGGTTGCCTATTTCTCTCAAATCTGGCAACAGAGTGGGCGCAGTGTCTAATTGTAGCAGTAAGCTAACGAGTACTGAAAGCTTTATTTTGTTTTGATCCAATGCTGCACAAATGAACTGATCCAATGCTGCTGTGAAAGAAAGAAGCTATATCCATGTTGGATAGAATATCACATTTAAATAAAAAAAATAACCTTAAGGGACAACTTGAATGCTTTTTTTCTTTTTTTTCTCTTAATGCATTGCATAAAGATCGGATCGGGAAAAATCGGTATCGGCAAATTGTCAAAATCAAATGATCGGAATCGGATCGGGAGCAAAAAAAGGTGATCGGGACATCCCTACTTTTTATGCTTACAATATTTCCCCCACTGCATTTTAGTCTGTTAAGGCCAGTTATGATGGAAAAGGTAAAAGTAACAGAGTGATGCCTCTAGCTATTCTGTGATGCAGACCCACTGCTGCCTGTGCAGTGAACATTGGTGCATAACAAAAAGTACCTTGTATCTTTTTACTATTTTAGTTTTTTACTTCCTATTGGTCATTTTCTTTTTCAAATACATTATATTCACACACATTTTGTCAAGTACATATTTTGTATTTTATATACGATATTAAAACAACAACAAATGTATTTGGTAATTTAGTTCTTAAAAAGGTAAATATGCCTTAAAGTTTTCCATTGCATCTGCATTGCAAACATGTTAATGTAAAGTGTATTCTATGTTTGTTCCAGCAACAAAATAAATAAGAAAAATACGTCAAAACAGGAAAAATGCACAATACATAAGCAATGCAGGTTTTATGTGTCAAAGTGCTTTGAGTTTAATGTAACTTCAATAGAGGTGTTTATTTATGATGCAACTATAAGCACAGCAAAGCACATTTCTGCTCCATCAACATGACAGGCGTACAACAATCTTTTTTTTTAAAAGGGCAAAATTAAGAGCAGAAGACGGTTAAGTTGGTTTGGGTACTTTTTGGTGATTGACAATTATAAAGCTAGCACTGTGTTGTTCTCAAAATAAGCTCAAGTTTGTCTGAAGACAATATTTCACTCGGTTCTGGACCTCCAGGCATGGACTGATAGAACAAATGGACTGAGGCATGTGAGGAACATTAAATGGACTTGAGTAAAGGTGAGTGTTACTTGATGAAAGATTTCCAGGCGAGAGGCAAGATGCTCTCGAACCCCGATGTAAGATAATGTGTATAATCCACTGCAGGGATGTTAAGTGCACTCATTTCACACTTCATTTCACAAAACGCTGCCCTAGGAAGAATCTGCGTGTATGACGACTCAGGAACTACACAACATCACTCTTCTTCATCTTAGTGTTGTTGTTTCTCCACATTGTTAATAATCCAAAATCCAATCGTTTTTCCACACTATTTCAGAATTAATGATATGTCAGAAATATAATAAGGGCCGAATCCATGCTCTGTGCGAAAGTCACCCTACTGAATGGAAGTCAGTATTTGGCAGCGAATGACTTTAAAAGATGTATTACTGATGTTAAAATGCAATTCATAGGTCTAATTTTTATCTGTTGCTTTTTCTCAAAATGTCCAACCTAATGCACAACATTTAAAAAGCAGAGAGCCAGAGGGATAATAGTGTTGGTTTATGTGTGATTACCTGTTACATGGACAAAGACCTAATTTCCATCCATCAGCCTAAAATAGGGCATCTCCTGACTGAGTGTCAATAGTCCATTATAATTCAGAATAAATGGTTTTCAGGCCATCCTGCTGATACATTCCATATACGCACCACGTATCCATTAGCTTAAATAGGATAGACTGTGATATATATTTGACAACATTGTATGCCATTAATGTTTAAAATACAAATAAACTGTCCTCAGAGCGATTAAAGTGGTCCACTAATTGTAGGATGTTTTCTCGAAAAACCGACAAATGACCAGATGAAAAAATGCTTTTAAAATACTTAGGTGTGTGTATTTGTGTATTTGTTTACACATACATTTGCTAATGCAACATGAAGGCATTAATTAGGGCATGGATTTTTATCTAGTCATGTATTTATTTAGGTACGTGAGCTATATTTACTGTTGCCTTTTCTTTTTTTAGAGTGACCTGTTTTTCATTTTAAAGAAAAAAAACATCTGAGCCTGTTTGTAGTGCAGCCATGTTTCTCATTTCCCCTGTCTTTATTATGGAATTGTTTGGAAAACCTCCCCAGTGAGCAGATGGCGTCTGCCGGGAGGAGAGTGAAGCTCGAACCTGGGCTATGTACACTGCACACACACATTTTCTCTTTCCCAGCACAAGCCTTTGTAAAAGAGAACAACGGAGGTCTATCGGGAATTCAACCATGGGTCTGTTTTGGGAAACAGAGCACACGTTTGTTTATTGCATTTTTGCTCTTGGATCCATGCAGGCAGCAGTTTACAAGAAGAGGATATATACTGGCGTCTCTCTGCAAGCTGGAGAGCAGAATCACCCCCACTCACTCACTTTGATCATTGTGGTCTCCATCAAGTCAATATATGTTCATTATATGCCCCTGTATGCCAACAGAATGAAATGTAAAGACGCATTTGCATTCCAAGCTAATCTACAGTGTGCTGGTGCGCCCCTGTGTATTATTAAACAAAGAATGAGGCAATGCTACAGTATCTCATCATAGCTTCTTACACTCCGGCCTATGACACTTTAAAGAGACCTTAGCAGCAGGCAAACCAGGGGTCTAACGCTGAGTCTGCACTTGCTAAACTAACTCGGAGGACAAGATAAGCCAGGCAAAGCTCGGCAAAGTAAATCTAAGGCTGTTTGAATAAACCCTGCACCTTCCTGCTTGCTACAATCTACGCACACAGTATGGCTCCAAATCTCTCTCTGTAGGGAGATTCCTTAAGCATGCTTTGTAGCGAGATCCAGGTAGACCATCAGTCACTGCAGTTTGTGAAGAACACGCCAACAAGAAATAACCCAGCATAAGACATAAAATCCATCTCATGGGGGCTCAGAGGCTGGCCAAGGTTGAATTAAAATCTCTCTTTTGCTGAGTCAGACTCTTTAGATAATTGCCCACTGATATGAGGAACATTTCCCCTCTTGGCTGTAAGTTCAGAGGGAATGCAGACAATGGCATATTTGACTGCAATCATAACAGCCCCCCCACCATGAATTAGAGCAATGCGAGTAAAATAGCACCAAGCTAATCTCTGGCCCCACAAAAAGGCCTGAGGGAGCAGTCCAAAATGGAAGCAGTATATTAATATCATGTTTTCATGTGTGTCAGGTATCTTGGACCTTGACCACCACCCGCAGCCTTGGTTTATATGCCAACAAAGCATGTACACAAACAGTGCATATACATCCCTGGCAACAAAAATAATGGCCTTGAGGTAACAACCATGCATGCCTAAGTAACCTATTAAAGTTTGCAGAGGGGCATGCACAGCAGTCTCACATCAGCAGCTCTGTCTCCAGCCTCGCTCCCACTGCCAGGAGGCTGCACATCTGCACACACAGGGACTAACATCGATGGTTCACACACTGTTCACCCCAACACAAAACGCCTCCCAGCCAGGGTGCTCCACTACGTGACTGAACTTGTTCCAGGGCTGAGAGGGAGACACGAAAACAGAGGTGTAGATGAGATAAATCTGGGGGAGCTTGGGAGGAGGAAGCGGCTGTTCCTGCTGTTGCCACTCAGTCAGTTCTTGTGCAGAAAAAACGCATATTTCCATGGTTGGGTGTGATCAATGCATTCAAAGCTGAAACTATAATCATGTTTTAAGCCTGTAGCTCCAGTATTTTGGTTATTAAGTAATTCTTTCATCATTATGTGTGATACTTGGGGCGCCTCTGCAGCGCAGCGAGGCACAGAGCTCCACATAAAACGCTGCGCCTTAACGCGTAAAAACAATCAATGCACCCTCATTGCTGGGCGTAGCACTCCTGGTTACAGCAAATCCAGATATCTACTTTTTCAAAACTGTCACAAAAATATGAATCATTGATTAATCTGAATAAGTAACAGCATTAAAACATGCAACTTGCGTAAAATAATGTTTGTTGTTTTCCCATATTTTAATCATGGATCGTATCGTCTTCAGCGAGAAGACTTCAGTACATTTAAGTCACGACGTTTTTGTTTAAACATTTGATTGCTGTTAATGATCAATTTGTGCCGCTTGGGTGGCTGTACTTACCTCTATCTCTTGCACACGAAGAATCCTTTCATAAGAAGTGACCCATATCCAAAGCAAAATCGTATATTGTTGGGTGTATCAATATGTGAAGGGAGGATTTCCTGAGCGATACTGGCTTGTTGTTTTGTAAATCAACACCTAAACATTGTTTCTGAATAGTATCCAAAAGGAATCCACACGCATTTCGATGCTGCGTCGATCCCCCAAAATCATAGCGAGCTCTGTCCACGTGCTGAAAGTCTTAAGTCCCAACTTTAGGCTGTGTGTGAATGGGAAATAAATGGCACGTCCAGCACGGCCACTTACCAACACAGCTCCTGCGAAGAGAGAATCTGATTTTTACGGGATAATAGAGTGGAGAAGAACACATCCCACACCCGAGGCGAGAGCACTTTCAAGCTGATAGACGGAAGACGATACGCGCCCCATGCACTGGATGTGATTGATGTTACAGGCATCGCAGCACACCGCCTTTATCAGGGAAGAAATGCACCATCAATGAATGAGGAGGGGGAAATGTGTGAATGCCAGATTACAGCATGTAATACCACCAGCACTTTGGCAGTGGATCCATAGTCAAAGTGTGACATGAAGCCTTTGCTTTGCATTTTGTTTAATCTTATCTTCGATTTGGCCGCCCCCTTTTTTTACCCTTTGCAGACTTCTGTGTCGGGCTTTACACTATGTGATCTGTGAAGTCACAAACAAGCACTCGGAGTCTAATTAAAGACTGTTTTTAAAGATCTGACTATTACATGTGGTTTGCCAGTTCATTTGGACAAGATGCAACAGTTATATTCTGCCAAATTAATATAATCATGTCTGGTCTAATTATATTCTGGTGCGATCAAATGACCTACAATATGATAGCCCGCCATCCGTTCAATTGTCACGATGACAACAACAGGAGATGTGCTGTGATTGTTTCAAATATGACGCTTGTGGGTCGCCTCAGCGTTACAGGTGCTGTTGCGCAGCATATGCAGCATTTTGACTCTCAAAGTGCCTGGGAGGCTGTGCGTAGACATTGACGAACATATCAAGTCCAATCACTGAGTGCAAAAACTCAATCTGGATGCTGTGTGTGGAGTGTGTTTGTGTTTCAATGACTATCAGCAGCCACATTCTGCGGAGTGTATAAAATCATGTCCAAGGGCATACCTATATATATGTCCAACATTTTCCAGCAAAAGAAGCGAGAAATTACTTTTAAACCGAGCATGGAGCGTTATTATTTGAGACTTTAATGCGATTGATGGATCAATCTTTTGGTTATTAACCTTCGCAAGTCTACAGGGTGTGTTGCAGAGAGACAAAGAACCTGCTCATCTATCCATTTGTCTGTGCAACCTGCAGACCTGGGGGAAGAGGGGGGG
>NW_011369947.1:4484481-4513335 GCF_000735185.1 Notothenia coriiceps
GGGGGGATTGATTACTTTTCCATGGTGTCCAATAGAAGGCGTGTGGAGATAATTCAGCTTTCTGTATATATGCAGCTGCTCTCTCTGATCACAGGGCCGAGCCGTGTGCGGAGGCTTTCACATGTCTGAGTGGGTCACACCTGTGGAGTGTTGGACTGACTCCACCACAGGGAAAGTGGAGGGGATTTTTTCTTGTGTGGATAGAGGGGGGTGGGAGGTGGGGGAGTCCTTAGAGGGGATGTGTGTCATGTCTCTGCGGGCCTTGGAGGCAGCTGAGCCTCTGAATATTCATCCCCACCTCTGCTGGAGCAAATTCCAGCTACACGACTAGACTGACTGACAGTCTTGGGAACCGTCAGGGGACAAAACAAAACAAAAATCACGCAGCTAACTTGTACACGTTATTGAACAAAGTGTTTTACATGTTTTTATTAACCCACAAAGCATTGCCTCTCTCCCATCTGTCAGCTCCTCAAACCAGTGTTCTATTTCTGTTTAGCATAGTTAGCATAACAAGTGAATTATTTAGCTGTGGAGAATGAATACAGAACTTACTTCCACCAGGAGACCCATCATGCCTGCTTTGCTTTCTGCTGCGGAAGTTGTTGAGCGGTCTGCTCTGAGGATAACATGTTACGCAGCTGAGTCCTCCCCATCCCCTGTGCAAGGCAAACCCTGGAGATTACTTGTTTCAATTAGCTATGGGGCGGAGAAAATTTAAGCCATGTTAATTCCAGTCACTATTGAAAATCCCAGCAAAAAAAGACAAGCCTCTCAAGCATAATCGCCTGCCCCCAGACGTCTCTCATTTCATGGATACATTATACATTACACAACATTTAAATTCTAAGGTCACAAGATTTTCACTTTATTGATTGGATTCATTAAAGGCCAAAGCTCCAGCAGCGCGTGTATGATTTACAGAAACCTTTCGACAGCTCGGACCTGTTTTAAGTTGTTTTGTCCCTTCATGCATTCCTCTAAAAAGAGTCCTTTTTCCACAACTGTCTCTCCTTCAAAAGAGACTTTAGCCATTGCATAAATGTTCTGCTGACTGAAGAAGAGCTTTAAAAGTTTTGATTTGAAGAACAACAAGGAGGAGGAGGAAGGAAAATAATTAAAAATCAAATAATAGTTGGCACACAATCTGATGTGCGCGTCTTGCATCTTTTCATCAGTCTGTGTCAACTAATATCGAACTCTGGGGGTTTACAGATTATCTGCTGGCATTTGATTATATAAATTGAGTTTCTGACTGTCTCACACACCCACTAGTTGGAAGGCGTTAGAATGAGTCAGTTTGTCACTGTCTGTTTGAAGCAATATTTTACAAAGATGAAACAGTCCAGCCATGTCGGACAGATCGGCCATATGCTCCATGGGAGAGTGATGTATTCATTTAGATGCTGGCTGCCTAACAGTTGTCACAGGTGTGACCTTTGAACCTGAAAAATCTTGTTTATATAAGAGAGCGCCCACAGACGAAATAATATCTATGGTACAGAGAGTGCAAAGGAAAGCAAATTACACTTCCTCTGCAGTGTACTCTCAAACACGAAGACGGGTCGTATTATTCTCCTGTCCTCTGAGTAAGGACATCTTGTGAAAGATAGAAAATATGGCTAATAAGAGTGATGTCTTTCCACTATAGAGCTGTAGGTTATAGAAGATATACACCCAAACATCCCATTCATGAGAGCCATGCAAATGTTTTTAGTTTTTTTGGTTGTATGCTTTTTTGAACAAGTCTAATTTGGATCATTTGAAAGGCCATATAGGTTACAGCTGCAACATTAAGATGATCAACAAAACATGAATCAATTTACTTGATAATCCAATAACTTATTGTTCAGAGAAATACCTGCTAAAACAATGATGCTCGAGTGTGTTTATTGATCCTGCTCTTACATTGCAGTCAATTTAATTTTTTTTTTGAATTGGAATGTTGTTCGGACAAAACATCTGACTTGGCTCTTGGATGTGTGAGGGCCATTTCCCCCTGTTTTCTGATACTGAATTGACACCAGAGGATTGAGGAAAATGAAAGCACACTCATTGATTTTAGAAATAGCTGTTAGTTACTTTGAAATGGCTGCTAATGTTAAGTAAAGATTGCAAAATACGTTTTTGATCTGTGATATAAATGGATATCTGTGCACAGAATGAGATGATCATGTTCCATTTAGAGATGACAGGAAAGTAGTTAGAGGCCAAATTCACAAAAAGGGCAATAAAGTGCAGTATATGGATGTTGTATGAACCTTTAATCTAAAAATATCAATTTCCTGTGGGTGTCTGCTGAGTAGAGTGAAAGCATACGCATTCCACCTTTTCTCACTAAAAACTCATGTGTGCTTTTTGAGTCTCTGGTTATTGGTGCAGGATATTTTACCACAGTATTTCATTATGAGCCTGCAATAAATGAATAAAAAACTTAAATACACAAGGTACAGTTACCTGCCTTGACAGATGTGTTACACATTTACAGGCGTCATTCACAGACATATGAACACAATATAAGTTCTCTTTGTACTCACGATACAATTTTTTAAATTTCATTCATTTACAATCCTATTCTGTAGGCATGATCTTTTTGAAGTTATTCGTATACAAGTTGTTGTTGAATTGCTGAATTTCCATACAAATGTTGAGTTTGGCCGGATGTAACTGGCATGACAGCAGCCCCTAGTGGTCAACACATCTAACATCCTTCATTTTTAGAATTACCACTATACCCTAATCCTAATGGGTGTGAACCATATTTAGTGTGTTGCATGAAAACACATGCGGACGCACTTCTAAATGACCCATTTATTAAATTTAACACAACAGATCAAATTTACACACACAATTATTGATTAAAATGTATCAAATTAAGAATAATTAGGATCTAAAGTGTATCTTTCGAAGGATTTATGTTAGTGATTGAGTCTTAAAATGCTTTTTTCTTATCTATATAAATGAACTAAAGCTGACTTTTATTCTATATAATCTATATAGGAAACTATGATTTTAAATCATGTCATTTTGCTTATTCTTATCTTTTGAAAAGTCACTTAAGCCTAGGAAATCAAAAACACGGTAAATTGTTTCTCTTACGTGTGACACCAAGCACAATCTATTCTGGCCCTGGGCACAACATTTGGGGCCATAGATCGCAGGGGGGGGCGCCAGGCCTCAGATGATTTGAGGCCAAATGTCGTAATTAGACTTTTTTTTTTTTTTTTTACATATAATTGTATAATTATAATCGGTTTCAGTTGGATTATTTGTCACAGTTGCTCCGATCAGATCGGTCTCCTCCATTTTGTAGATTATTTACGACTTTTGAATCCACATAAACACATCGCCAAAATCCGGCTTACTTTGAGGATGTGTTTTAAACAGTTTAATCCCTTTGTGAATTGTTTCCACTTCCGCGCCGTTCTTTAATTTCTTCATACAGCGGGAATCCAAATTAATTAATCCTTAGTCCAATAACCATCAAAGTCACTCCAATAGTGCTCCTTAATTACGCTTTCATCCTCCTTTAACAAAATACTTCACATTCATCTAGTTTGTGACAGTAGTTGTAGTAGTTGCATTTTTTGACACTTTTAAACTTTAATTACCGCTGTTCCTATTTAAGCTACGTTTGAACTAAAGCGCCAACGCAAACAGCTCGTGCTATCTATCCTATTCAGCTTGCAGTGACCAGTAACTGGACAGAAAGATTAAAAAAACACAAATGAGCAGTTCTAGAGTTTAGATTACATTTGTACACACAACAATTCTGCCATTATGTGGATGTGTGAAAGCGCTTGATAGGCATCATGCTGTGCAGCCACACATCTACTGGGCTCTTCGACAGGCCACACTGTTCTCTGAACGTAAACTAATGTACCTTTTTACTTAAACTGCCTTTGAATCCTACTCTCACCTAATCATAGAGCTGATACTCAGCGGCTAAATTAGATTATCCGGCCCCACTGGCTTGATGTGTAATTTTTCTCTGAATGCCATGGCCTGCTCATGCCACTGTTTATTGAATTATTTAGCTCCACTCCTCTTACAAATAGCCCCTCATTAGCAGCCACTATGATACCAGAAACGCTTCCATACATTCCAAACAAAAAGTTGTAATATGAAGATTGTAATAATGCCAGCGAGTCTACCACTATCCTCTTTAACTGCATCCACAAGCCTGCTGAAGCATGCAGACACTCTGTGGCTAACTGACACACACATGATCTGTGCAGGAGGCCACTCACTTTTGTATCCCTATACATCAAATGATAGAGCCACCATCACTGAGAACATAAGCTATCATGCTTTAGACGCATCGGTGAATAAATCACATCACGTCTAGTCAGTTATTTATTCATAAAGCCAAAAACCACAACATTTCCAAGGAAGGCTTTGCAATCTGAGAATTAAAAAAATGATCCACAATGCAAAGAGTAGAAAAAAATCAAATATAACCCTTTGATAGGAAATAAAGGAGAACCAGATGGAGCTGTTTACTGACTCCATAGAAGTAGAAAAAGTTAAAATTCAAATTAAGACCTTTATGACCAAAAACGTGCCTGACTATCAATGGTTTTATAAATAATTCCCAAACATTGAAACAATAGGGTGGCACACCTTTTCCAAACCTGCCTACTGAAAGAAGTGAGCGCCCTCTGTTGGCCGGGACTGACACTGTGTTTCTGCTCCTGAGTGTGAATGGTTCACAAGGGACTGACAAAAGAGAATGGGTTGCCTTAGCAACTGCAGATAGTGAAAGTGCAAGCTCTTGAGCATGACCCTATAGAGATATGTGTAATTGTGTAATGCCTGCTCTCATCCCCCGGAAAGAATAAAAGAGGCACAGGATGAAAGCCAGAGAGAATTTGTGAAACCCTAAGATGGATACGATATTATAGGTTACCTTTGTAGCATTAGTATGTACTAAAACATACAAAAAAAAAATAATAGATATACATCTAATAAGGTTTATTTTTCATTAGGTTGATACTTGGTTGGATCTGTATGTAGACTAAAAATAAATGTGAAATGTATTCCCATGTGTATCCCCCTCACCTCACCATGTCAAATCAATGACTAGAATACATTTGCAGTGAGTTTGTAAGCACATTTTTTGCTGCATGTTTTTTTTACTTAACCAAACAGAAAGTATGCAATTTTTTAAAGCACATTTTCTGCCCAGGGTAACTTGTCCACCTAATTAAAAAATATGCGCATTCACTGTAATATACCAGAATATGTACGCAGCACACAGGGGAGGAGGACAATTATGTGAACACCTGTAGAGCTTAATGACATCCAATACAGTATGTGTTTGGAACATAGTGTTAACTTCCTGTATATCCATGTGTATGCTGCTTACGGCCCCTACACACGGCGGCGTGTTACTGACTCTATCTGACTCGTGTTACTGAATCTATCTGATTACTGATGTTTACAAATATTTATCATTTGTAATAAAAGAATAAAATATATCTACATATACATGTGTCTTTTGAAAATATCTGGTAAAGGAGTTCTGTCTAACGTTTGGGGGAGATGTAAAGACGGGGGTCCTGGACTTTTGAGCCTCACACCTTTAATTTAATGCATTCTTGTGGATATATTGTGTGTATATATTGGATATGCTATACCCTCCTTGTGTCTTTTGTAATTTACATCAATGATACATTATTAGATTGTCTCTGCAAGGTGGCAATATTAAGAGAAAAATAACATTACAAGAACAAAGTCATTATTAAATGAGAAGAAAATAAATGTTAAATCAATTGACCAGAAATTGAAAGACAACATAAGTTATTGTACTATAATATATACTATAATACTATTTACACTTTTGCAGAATAATAAATCCTGTTTTTATATGAAAAAGATCAATTGTCATTTTGACACTGAACCGTTTATAGGGTGGGATTTGTTTTAATGAAGGTTTGAGATGTTGTGCGAGAAAATAATATCCACCTCAAACATCAGTATCTATTGGGAGAAACTTAGGAGGTAATATACGTAAATAAGGTGAGGAATAGTATTGATCCCTGGTGGAAAAATGTGATTGTTGCAGCAGTAAAAGTATTGGAACTTCAGTAGATCCAAAACAAATAAGACTATGAAATAAGCAATAAAATCACATAAAACTATATCAGTAATGAAGCTACCAGTAGAATACAGTAAACATTTCATTTCAGAAATGATTATGCTGACAATTTGAAGCTGCATTTAAATTGGACTATATATAGCATTTTGATTTGAATGGATAGCTGGGTTTCAGACACAGTTTTTCGCATTTGGATTGTAATAATAGTAGTCAGCATCATGCCCCCCTCTAAATCTCTGATGATACTCCCAAAAAACTATTTGATTGACACTGAGGAGTTTTGATCTACTTCTATGCATGAGCTGTCAATACTGACTAAGTTTAGCATGCATCGAAATACTTGTGACAAAGCTTTTCTTCAGTCCACTCCTTAAGAGATATTTTTCTGCCAAACTTCACTTTGGTTTTTGGCACTAAGCCAGTTTGTTTTTTGCCAGTGGTTATTTGTCTGACAGCCAAGATATCCAGAGCATAAAAATACTATTTTTATATTATTTTGAATGTGTGTTTGTAAGTGTGTGAACGGGACACAGAGAGAACATTTTCCTGGCAGCAGCTCCACAATTTCTCTGCAGTTACCCTCTAATACTAAAGCTATTCAGTGTAGTCACTGTAGCTTGTAAGTGAGTAGACAATGCTTCGATTTAAAAGGAGAGACCGATGTTATTGTTAAAATCAAATGATGTAAGCCAAATTGTGAAACTGTTAACTATGCAAATACAATTTAAATTGCTTTCGTCATTATCTAAATACAATTGTAATTGTGTTGAATGTTGCTTTCCAAAATATACATGAATATTTAGTTGTGTTTCAGAGGCCAAAGATTAATTATATTCTACTTTACTTTACTAACACGTTTGAAACAACACAACAAATCTACTATTTGAAAGGTCTGCTTGAAAAAACTTTTACCAGAGACTACTGTATAGTCCAACGGATTGGCACTCAGCGAAGCCTCAGTCTTTCTTACAACAGACTGTTGACTCAAAAAACTCCATACTTGTGTTGTAAAATAGAAAACTAGAGAGCATACGTTCCTTATAGATTATTCCGCTTATTATTTTCTCAATAATTCATTTAATTTCCAAATAAATCCAATCAATTTGAAACCCTAGGCCTAATATATTCATTGATAAATGATGATACATCATGAAGAATGTGGTGATCTCTGTATGCTGTTGTAATTTGTTTGTCTGTGCTGTGATTTTGTAAGGCTGCTACTTTTGTAAAAGAGAGTTTTGATCTCAATTGGATTTCCTGGCATAAAGGTTTTTTTTAAATAAAAGTATTAACGATTGTTTCAGGTCTTAATTATATGACAAAAGCGAACTCGTCTTTAAGCTAAGTTGCGAACCATTTGATTAATATTATAAAATCAGTTTCGAGGCTCATGCTGGCGCTGTCCATTACCTGCAGTGCTGAAACGTATTAATCAAACCAACATTAATCAACATCATGTACTTTTAACGGGACACTACATGGACGATATATGTTAGCTCAGTTGGACAATTTTACTTAATTGTATGAACCTCAAACAAGTGTCCGTGACAAGCTCGTTGGAGCAAAAAGTGCCAGTTTCCCCTCACCGGCTCGCTCCAGTCAGAGCGTGGTGTTGCATTTCCCCCTCCTCTCTTTCCGTTGCTCCAATTCTTCAACGTCTGGTGCTTCGTTTTCTTACGTTCCCCGAGCTAATAAAGGGCACATTACGTTGTGGGCGTAACGGCTCCTTGTAATGGCGACCGTGCCGTATATGTGCCTAGGTTTGTGAAAATGAAGCGAAGAAGAAGTTATTTCTTTTAAGTAAAACGCCGAGGTTCCCCGGAGGAGGACTTTGCGTCTACAACCATCGTCTCTATACGTGGTAAACTTAGCTGTACTTTTGAACTTTTGTTCGCTTTAACAATGATGAAGCTCAAGTCTAACCAAACCCGGACGTACGATGGGGATGGCTACAAGAAGCGGGCCGCCTGTCTGTGCTTCAGGGGCGAGACCGAGGAAGAGGTAAGTCCGGGGATGTGGCTGTATGGAGGGCCAAGCTAACATTAGCAGCATTAGCTGCTTACAGTAAATCTGTTCATTTACCAACACAGCTGTGGCTTTATGTCAGCTGGAAAAAATGTCTTATTAGTTTTTGTACCTCTTAAATTGTCCTTTTGCTGTTGTGTATTAAACACTTGTTTAAGCTCGTACTTACCGAAGTGTTATGTAAGACTATTTTGCTGTGCATACACCTACCCCGGGTTTTATACACAGCTAGTCCACCTGTTAGCTGTATGCTAATGCTAACGTTAGCTTGCTAACTAGCCGCGTTGCTACTGTGGGCAGCCGGCTCTCGGCCAGCGACCACAGCCCACAGTGATGAGTGGTGACTTTATCATTATGAGACTCAGGTGAATGTAAATCACTGCTTTCTAAAGTGACAAGCTAAGATATGTATATGCTACTGTCATACATGGTTTGTTGAGCTAAGTAACTGTTAGTGGTTACTGTGATAGCGTTAATGCAACTGGTATTGCTAGCCAAACATTGGACTGATATGTAGCTATTAGCTGTGCCAGTATAGCCACCGGTAGCAACAGTCGGCTATCTTACATCACAGTGTTTTTCACGTTGTTGAATATATTTGAAATGCATATGTGGTGATATGCGGTTAGTCCACTCTGCTTAATGACAAACTCGAAAACCTATTTCGGTGTATATCCACTGTTAATGTGCTATTCGCTCTCTTCGTGCGCTCTCCCCCATAAAAACCTCTCAAAGTATCCTTCATATTATTGTTAAATCAGAGGCGATTTGGGGAGTCTGGTGTCCAGTCAACAACACACACAAAGAAGTCTTTGTAGTGGAACTAGTATTACCAGGGGTGGGGAGACTTAACTAATTCCTCATTCTCGTTAAAGTAGAGGCCAGGTTGTGAACATGGGTTGTTGATTACAGGAAGCACATCAGTTTGGCTCCTAGCTGGAAACTTTTCCAGAGTGTATCTACCAGATAGGCACTCAGCCAAGCCTCAGATATTGTGGAAGCAGATTGTTGATACCATGAAGTCACCATACTTGTGTGGAAAAAAGCAAACTCAGTGAGTCCTACATTAGCTATAGAAAATGTTCTGAGTTAACTGCTTTTCAACAATATCCAGCTCAACAACTCTCCCTGGGTTACTTTAATTCATTTTTAGTGTCATAGTTGTAAGGTAGCTATTGTGTCACATGTTGGGGTTTGGCTCTTCCGTCTAAAACGAACACAGCACTCACAAAATAGTCTTGCTCAAGCAGCAACACACCAATAAAAGCACAATTAGCAATCAACATTGAGTCATTCGCTAATACCTGACTAGCTTTGTTTTGGATGCTTTGCAGGTGCTGCTGGTAAGCAGTAGTCGACATCCTGACAAGTGGATAGTTCCTGGAGGGGGAATGGAGCCTGAGGAGGAGCCCAATGTTGCTGCTGCTCGAGAAGTGTGTGAAGAGGTTAGTTCTTTAACTGTTTTTCACAATAAATGCATCTAAATTAAGGCTATTTTGCAGCCAATTTTCTTTCTTTGATACTGTTCCTATATATACTGTGCTCAGGCCAACTTTATTTGATCCTTGTATCTGTGAAACATACCTTAATAGACTTCCTAGAGTTCATAGCCAGGAATATTGTTCCCGGAATGGACTCCCTATTTCAGTTCGGAAATGTAGTTTGTGTGTAAGCACACAAGGTGTATTGTATTTCATTTCATCCTTTCTGTATTTAACACTGGGCCTAATACCTCGCTCTCAAAGTCCATTCTGTCAGTGCAGTCATCCTGTTTGCACGGACAGAGACAGAGCCTAGCAACATCTAAGCTGTATCCTTGCATCGTGTTACAAAGCAGTGTTTATGTGTCAAAGGAGGTCACAGTGAGATTGAACACTGGCTGCCCAGCGGTTTTACTGCAGCACTATCAAATCTCATAAAGTAGAGCAAATAAAAACAATCTGCTTTTTGTTCTTGTTTGTTTCGGACAGTTCTATTTTTGCAACAGCAGCCTTGTTACCGATGCAGTTTGAAGGGCAAAATGCATCTATTATTGTTTGTCTGTGCTTCGGAGGATAGGTAGAAATTGGTAAACAGCTCTGAAGCTCATTGGAAATCAATAAAATTGCTTATACCTCTTGCGTCCGTCCCTCAAATCATGTATACCCTTGTGGTCAATTGTGTAAATCGCGTAGGCATCTTGATCAGAATGGCAGTGAAGAAGACACAGAATCTCACTTGGCTGTCAGCTCTTGGCATTGCACCGACCAAATAAAGCGGATTTCTCTTGTGTGAGATCCATCACACTGATGGTTGCTGCCGATATCATCCCTTATCCTGGCTGTTGCTCTTTGGTATCTTCGGCTGATGCAGGACACTGCAGCCTGCCAACACATTTCCACAGGGTCACAAGCACTGTCGTATCACAACTGATGTTTGTTAAAAGCGCTAAAAGGCCCCATTCAGAAACATTGTGGTGACTGAGTGGTACTCAATGCATCACCACGTCTTGTGGCTTTCTAAGCTTCTTATTGGACGGTGGTGTAACAGGACATATCTTAATCCTGACGAGCTTCTTCTGATGACCATATGAGCAGTGAGAGATTGCTGATGCTTATTGGTTTGGAGCCTTGCCAGGCATTGCATTAAAGACACGGCAGTTAAAAAGGAGCAGGCCAAAGGTTGCAGAGAGTTTCTTCCTCTGTCTGACTGTTGGGGAACTCTCTGTAGTCATATGCTCTGCATCAAGAAGACGGTGGACTGTGTTGCACAACTTGTGAAGCCTCAATGCTGTGCATCCTCTGCCAACATGTAGCACCGTAGTTTTCAGTTACATGAACTATAGTTGGGAGATATTTTCCATCTCAAAACATTCAGGTTGACGTTTGGCCTATTACTTAATCCCTGGCACATCTCTGTGGTTCCTAGTGGTGGTGAGCTTGTTCTTTTTACACATGGTCTTGCTGAAGGCCTGAAGAGACCAACTCCTGAGTCCACAGCACAGTAAGTGCAGTCAACATTTATTTTTAGACTGAAACTGGAACCTGGAGAAGATGCTGCCAAGATGTCATTAAGTGGCCGGGCTCTGTATCTAAACTTGACCTACTAGTATCCACCGCTGGGAGTAAAGATCTACCGTGGAGATTATTTTGTTTTCAGAATATGTAACAAGAAAAGGTACGAGGAACTTTGTCATCTTTACGAAAGGTTGTGACATTGAGATGGCTTGGGTGTTTTGAGTTATAGGAAGAGTAGCAGCTTCTCACAGCAAAGCAGTTATTCTGTTGGTTTTTAGTGACCTTTATACACAATCTTTGATGGTACTCAAAACATCTTGCTGAGCAGCCGTCAGATTGTGACAGCAAGTGATAGCTGAACAGAGGTGTTTACAGCTGTATCATTTAGAACTGCAAATATTACTGGAATAACATGAACTCTATTTTAGTAATATATCAACATTTTTAACTCGTGTAATGCTTGACACTGCTGCTGGAACAAAATCATTTCCCAATTTTGGGATAAATAAAGTATCTATCTAAAAACTAAAAATGCCTTTGCCAGGTCCTGCTTCTTAGGATGTTACAATTAGCTTTGTTTCTCTGTTGTGCATAGTTGTTGCAGGTTTGTACTGCTGGTTTGACAAAACAATACGTCAGGCTTGGAAACAGGACATTGTTGCATATTGGCCTTTTCAATAAAATAAGACCAAATGAATAAAAACCAAAACTGGCAGATTAAAACCCATATTTCCAACTAGCTCCTTGTGACTCCGAATGTCTGTCCAGAGCTTAGACTGCCAGTGTATTACTTACTGTTGCACTGAACTGTCAAATGAATGAAGAAAGAATCCGTACATGGAAGACATGACTTGAGGATTTGGTTAAATGTGTTGCACGGCAGATTTAGCAACAACCCAGGATTTAGATGGAATTAATTTTCAGAGGACAAAACAATCTTATGATGTAATGTAATCCATTTCAACCCAACCAGCTTCTGAATAACAATCTGAACCAAGGTTATAAAGTTCAAACATGAAGTGTGCATTGTCAGGCTGATGGTATCATTCTAAAGTACATGTGTGATGTTTTCTAACCCTTTTCTGTATATCAGACCGGCAAGGTGTTTATCTGCTAACCATTTTAATAATCCTCCTCCTCTTTTCTTTTTTTTTACAGGCCGGTGTAAAGGGGACTTTAGGGCGCTTAGTTGGAGTATTTGAGGTGAGGTTTGTTTACCCACCATTTATTTTTGTATTATTCAAATGTCAACATGCTGTGCATCATGTTTGGGAGTAAGAACATGATGTTTATTCCCCCACAGAACCAGGAGAGGAAACACAGGACCTACGTCTACGTTCTTATTGTAACAGAGCACCTGGAGGACTGGGAGGACTCGGTCAACATTGGTAAATCACCGCATTTGTTTACTAGTCAAAAAACGGGGATCATACGGACAAAGTTCTCAGTCACATGCTGTCTGTGGCCCAGGCCTTGGTGATATTACAGTTCTGGGAGGGAGGGTTTATAACACAAGCTTTGTTTCTGCCCTTGTGATTTTCACTATTCACTCTGCGAACATACTGATATTAACTCAAATCTTTTCATGAGTTTTGTTTTCCTCTCACATGTTCTAACTCGTCCCTCTATGGTGTTTTGTTTACAGGGAGAAAAAGGGAATGGTTTAAAATAGACGATGCCATACGAGTGTTGCAGTGTCACAAGCCCGTGCAGGCCACCTACTTCGAGGCTTTCCAGGAGAGTTGCCTGACCAGTAATGGAACGCCTTTGGTGACCACGATAGGCGGGGACCTGTCCCCTACCTACAGCATCAATCAGAGCTCGGTCTCGGGTATCAGATAACTAAAACCATAACTGACACCTCCGGGAGCTTTCGCCACCACTTGCGCTCTTACTCGTGTCATTTTCTCTTCTATTCCTCTCTCTTCTCTTCTCTTCTGTCTCAATAACATGGTTTGCCTTGCCAACTCCTTTGTGCCAGCACTGTGGCACAGACTTGATGACAAGTGTCGGGTGAATAGTTTGAAACACTTTGTAAATGTAAATGTCATTTTTGAACCCCTATTTTTTTCTCTCTCTTTTTACTGAAAACTGCATGAAATGTCCCCTGATCCTCTTTCCTTGACGCGCCCTTAGCATGGTGTTAATTGAATGCAAGAACTACTTTTTACTGTTGTAATGTAAAAGTGTATACGTAGTGCTTAAGCTGAAGGCTTGGTGGTCTTTTTAAAGTCGCCTCCATCTTTTCAGTTCTGTTTCTTTTGAATGAATGTGCCCATTAGTGTACCCCTCCCTGTGAATAAGGATAGGAAGTGTTGTCTGTATCTGAATGAACAGAATTGTTGGAAGTGACTTGTCTTGCATGAGCACTGTAATGTTGTGTCTCGCTCGCTCGAGAGACCTGATGCTGACTGTAACAGACGTGTGGTAAGGTCTTCTTGGATTCCTCTTCATTTAGCTCCTTATCGTGGTGATCGATGTCTCTTATTGGTAGGATACGGCCCCTCGCTAGTTTTTCCAATTTCAACCGTCATGTGTGTTTCTCTCATATTTGGGAAGCTAGCCAAGCACTACAGGTTTCACTCTCCAACAGAGCAAATACTGTAAAGAGAGAAAGAATGTCAACATACAATGTCAAATGAACCACCTTCTCCTCAGTGTCTTCACCTCCTTTTAATCCCTTTTTCTTTTTTAAACTTCTTGCTCGGGACTGACTGAAGTCTTCCTCCACATACTGAGAGGTAGTAGGCTTAAAAAAATCATGGACTTGTAATTTCAAAATGCAGCACATATCACTTAAGTTATTTAAACCATTTCCATATGTTGCTCCTCACATTCAGTTTGGTTCAAAGCAATTGTTTACACTGTATCCATAGCAGCACAGGTGACTCATGGTCATGATTTCCCCTTTTCTTTTCTCCCCTACCCTTTGTAGTATTTAATCTGCATCCCCAAAACACCTGCTTGACATCAAGAGTAATGGAATCTATAATGCTGATGCAGAACAAACAAGCCTTGTACAGTTTGAGACCTCGTTTTTAACATGTAAAATGCTTTTGGATACTAGTTTTTGTTTTTATGTTTTTCTCTCTAACGCCTGGCAAAAGTCTCTTTGGCCGAGCTGCGTCACTCGATGTGGCCTGAGGCAGCCGGCTCAATACTGTGAAACTGGAGGCGCTGTAGATAGCATGTTAGAGGTTTTTATTGTAAATTGTTTATTTCTGTATAGATCAAAGGTGAGCGTACAAATGACTAAACACCTCTTTCACATCTGTGAGTCTGACATTTCAATTGAGGCAGGAACACTGATCGAACTCATGGCTTTGGAGCTGGAATTAGTTTAGAGATAGCTCAGAGTACATCTGAGGCTACAGGACAAGGCATGTGGTTGTTGGTGTCTGGAAGAGCCAATTTCATATTGAATTCTTTCAAAATACTTCATTTAGTTTGGACTAAAACACATTTGTCACCCTTAGTGAAAGCTGTTCTATGGCCAAGCTGAAGCCTGAGAATCCAAATCACTTCATCAATTAGAAGTAAAGAAGATTTACTGTTAGCTGTTAATCTATCCCAGGTCAGTGTGTTTACTCATGAGGGGTTTACAGGGTCTTTCTCTAAACCTTTGACAGGATGCCGGGGTTTTCTGCCCATTATTTAAATCTGTTATTAAAGATTATTTGGACACTCGATAGCAGCAAAGATCTGTAAACATCCACATATCCATTTATTTATTCTTTTCGCAAACGTGTTGGTAGATTTTCTTCTTTTACACATCTGAAGACATTTAATTTGACTTTGTGTCTATCTGATAATCCAATGTTGACTTCTCTTTTAAGCTCCATTTCTCCACCAATGTCAACTCAATGATTGCATTGTCTGCACTCAGACTGCAGCAGTGATCAGGTTTTATAATGCTATGACTCATGGGAGCAGCTCCTTTATACAATGTCAACAAAATAAACTAAATGGTTTGAAAAGAAGACACCATTTATTGATAGCAAGCGGAAATGAAATGTCCTCTACTCTAAGCAGATGCATATTTAACATTGAATGTGGGCAGAAAGCTTCAGTATCATGATTTAATCAAGACACATAAAAGAAATGCCTCAGGAGAAACGTAAAGAACTGCAAACTATTGGATGAAAAGTTATTATTCATGGACCTTCCTGCAGTAATGTGGGGGTGCCACCCTGCAAGCTTCTGATCCCTTTGGTCTCTGAAGGAAAATGCTTCCTGACTGACAGTACATGTGGAAGGAGTCTAAAGTCTCCTAACAGAAGGAGACTTTGAACTGTTTTATTGCTGTGCATCAGGAAGGTGTGTTGTCCAAAGTCTTGCTTTATGAGAGTTGCATCAGAGTTCCTGTTTTCAGTCTTCATTGAAATGTGCAAACGGTTGTCAAGGGGATAAACCTGTATATGGCTTTTTAAAAAGAAATCAAAAAACCTATCTCTGATTGGCAATGATTGAATTAGCTCTTGGTGGTTGGATGCGGGTGACAGGTACTGTCAAAATGAATGTGAGGAGGACTTCCACAGTAACAGCCAGTGACTCATTTATTAATGACCACTTGATCCATCATTTTCAGTTTCTTTACCCTGTTGTGCAATTGTCAAACAAATATCTGTAACAGTACCGTTTCAGCCAGAGGACGCACCATGGCTTTGGTCAGTAATGATTAGTATTTTCTTTTTTTTTTACAATTCCCTTCTCACTCAAAATTCAAGCACTTCCTGTCATAGGTAATGTGATTTGGGCCAGGGTTCAGGAGGACATCTATGAAGTACATGTCTCCATATAGGCACGTTGGAGTTAATGCGTTACTCCAGGGAGATTTCGATCACAATTGGCTCCTTTTTGTGACATTTAAGCTTCTAAACATTTGAGGGGAAAGGAGACAATTATCAAAAGAACGATTAGAGCTTAAGATAAGTCACTTTTTAATTGACCAAAGTTAAAGGTTTGAACATGTATCGCCCCATCTTGTGGCGAAAACAACACCTATTAAAAGCACATCACTGCAGCTGATTGTAACCGTCTCCTTTAGCATTATGGTCAGAGCCATTTTCCTAACTATGAACAATCAGAAATTGATTCATAAAAGCAGTTTTTTTTAAAGGTTACCCTAAATACTAGTACATTGATAAACAAAGCAAACACCTGACCTCAGCCTTGAAGTTACCTACATGTCATTTTGATCTCCTCTCCAAGGTATACGTGTCACTGGAACTTTTCTTTTGTCATTTGGGACTGTGGAATAAAACCAGAGCGAGAAGACTGAAGATTGTAATATAAATGTGCCAACAAATAAACACCAGTATTTCACATTCAGGCTGGCTTCAATGTTTGTGTGTGCTTGCAGTACTTTACAGAAGAGTACAACAAGGTAAGAGTTGTGTATTAGGCCTGCTTACTGGGATTTTTATGCACCACTTTTCTCAATCCGTATTGCTATACATACATGTTTGTACAGACAGGAAATTATTCAATGAACACTGTTAGAAAACCACTGAGTTATTTATCAAAATATGACTTAACATTTTTAAAGCTTTGGTTAGAGCCCCAACTTGGTCCCAAAAGTGAAGTACTGATTTGAAGTAGGCTTAGGCAGTGTTGTCTTCCACAATGCAGAATGCAGAAGCTGGTCAGAGCTGGAAAAGCTTTAGATTAACAGCTCCAGAATCACAACAGAAAACTATTGCATATGTTGTTCTCTGAATCGGCAATTTGATTCTTAGTTTGCAGGATAATGTTTTATAAAAACTACCAACTGTTCCATCAGAATGAGTATGAACAATACATATGCTGAAGCCTAGTCAGCAGATATTTTGACCAATAAAGACAGCTTCTTAACTCACTTGTGTACCACCTATGAATGACCAAAGAATTACAGCGATATCTTACAATAATGGTTTGAGTCGGATTTATTTATTCTACTAAATGAAATCCTGCAGACTAACTTTCCTCTGCTCAGCATACAACAACCTCTGAATGTTTGGAAACCAGCTCTTCAGTTTTAAAATCCATCAGCTACCACAATCCTTACTAACACCAACAATACGGAACAGACGGGTTGTATTTTGATTTTCTTTATTGTACAGAAAGAGACGGTGAAAATTACTGAGGAGGCTGTCCTCTGCCGCGCCCGAAGCCACCTCTCTGCAAAAGGAAACAATGTTGTCAATACAAGTGTCAAACAACTACGTTTTATTAGTGCACTAAAACCAAATCCAGCTCCCCATAAAATAACTGCACCAACAAGCTGACCGTTTGATTGCTATAGAAAACGTTCCTAATATGCCCTAACAGGAAATACATTATTCAAAATCAAAGGTTTGCTTGTATGCAGATAGAGATGCACAGAAAGGACTTCTCCCAGGGGGTAAACGTGTTCTGTACTTACGAACTGGAATTCTGTGGCAGCTCCTGCACCGGCCTCTGCTTTCTTGTCAGCACCAGCTGATGGAGAAGAAACAAATGAACAGTCAGCCATAAACATTTATATCTTTCACCTCAGCCATCACAAACTAATACAATTACACACAATGAGAACCCTTACGTACATTAAGAGGAAGTTACCCAAGGTAAATAAGTTATCTTAAATGTATATTGTTGTAATACTTTGCTTACAAAAGACGTTACTGGTTTCAGTCTTAAGAATCATTTGCTGAAGTTACAAAAAAAAAAAAACTAGCCTAAGTGTCCATTTCTATTTGCCTTCAAGACTATAATTTCTGCTGCTCATGCCAAAGAGTTCCTAGGAGTGTACTTACGGGGTGCAGCAGATCGCCTGTATGTATCTCTGTCAGCCTCTCCGCTGCGGTTAAGGCGGGCGGGCCTCTCTCCTTCCATTCCTGCAGAAATAAAAAAGGGAAATCAGATTAGGTTCAGGACATTTGACTGCACACCCAAGGAAATTGAGTCCACTCCCAGAGCGGGAGATGTGTGTTGTGTCAGGGACCCCTTCACAAGCAGAATATTCATTTAAAAAAGGTACTTTTACACTTGGGTGGGAAACATAATCCCAGAATTGTTACAAGAAATCACAATCATCCTGCACTTAAACTCCAAAACTAGGGAACAACCTTTGTGATGGCAAATATAATAGTTTATAAATATTGCTCTGAAAATGCTCTTTATAAGTGAAACACAATCTGCCAGTAAGAGGCTTTTAGAGCAGTGTTTCAAACAGAAATGTGATGTCTATGACACCCGTCTGCTCTTGAGTTGATGTCCAATGCAACTACAAAGCAAGCTACAAAGGAACACATGTTATATATTAAGTTTGAGCCAAATCAGCTATACATGTAATGCTCGAATTCTTGTAAACTGCCGCTGAGACCATACGTTCCCTCTAACAACAACCCTACTATTTCAGCTAAAACATACAGAAAAGTCCCTGTCATCGGAACAGAGAACGCAGTGATGCGGGCAGACCTTTGGGGGATCCTCTCAAGGATTACCATTTATGCTAGGAGACCTGAATAATTATAATAAGAGTCGGCTTCTTAATATGTTGCTCACCACATTTCAGTTTTGAAAATCAAAGATTCAGCACTGTAATCCGACATTTGCACTTATGAAGCGACAATGATTATTTGGCTTGCGATTTCCGCATAACCCCAAGCCCCATTCTATTGAAACTTGATTGGTTGCTGGATTTGCATTTTCTAAACTTTATAATAAAATGTTTAAAAGTAATGACCGGTCTTATAAGGTTAATAAAAACAGTTGGAAATGTCAGAGTTGCTGAACACTGAGCCATGGCCTTTCGACTGCACAATGTTAATCCCTCAAGAATGCTTCCACTCAGCAGATTTACATTGAAGGCTAATGACTTGTGGTTTTTGTTGTTCAGCTTCCAAAATGTATAGGCAGTGTGCAATTAATGTGATACACTTTGAAAACAAAATACAACTTATAGTAATGATATTTGCCAATACTAGCTTAACAAAAGCAAAATAAATAGTGATCACGGCCCAGTATTCCACAATGCAATTTTGAAAAGACCGTTAAAACAAAATCGAGCAACATTGTTCCAGGGAGCTTACCCTTGGGCCTGGGCCTTGCGGTCTCAGGGCGGGTCTGGCGGCGCAGAGTGGCAGGCACGATCTCTGGGGGCAGGTGGAGGAAGTCTCTCAGGTACTGGATACCCTCGTTGGTGAGGTACCAGTAGAAATGACGCCAGGCAAATTGCTCCTTGACGTACCCACAGGACTTCAAGGACTGGAGGGAAAACACAAACAAAGTGAGTTTCATGCAACTATATATCCCATCTTTTCAGGCAATGTGTCCTTAACCTGTCATTTTCCTGCTTGCATGTATTTTCTCATCCCTTCTCACCCCGCAAACCAACTGTTTCTAACAAATAGCTTGAGTGAAATACCCATAGAAATACAGTAACCATTTATTTACAAAGGGGATTCTCATATTAGGTTCTGTAGTCCAAGTAAAATAAGTTAAACTTGGACCAAACTGCCAGAGTTTTAGCAACACCACAACTCCACTAACACTTGAGCGTCACCCTTTCTCTATCCATTTAGAAAAACATTGGACTTTTACCCTTCACAGTTTGTTACTTTAATTACTGCACACATTTAAATATTATCAGCCAAGCGAGCATATAAACACGCTTGCATTTGTATTACTCTTAAGTTAATTCAGGCTGCTTTAGCTCCACACAGCATGTTTCCCTCTTATCCATGTGCATGCCATCAGAAGTCACAATGACTCCTAACCCCAGTTGTACCCCTCATGTCTTAGCATGCACGGAGTACAGTGTATTTAAAAATATTTAGTGGTTATTTTGGCATTTTAAAAAAGAGAAACAAATGGTGAAGCAAACATATACAGACACACAAGGGGCACAAAGGAGGTTGTAGAAAATTAAAACCAGAGCCTTAAGTATAAAAACCATGTACAAGTTAAGTTGCTCGATATTTTACAATCTCAAACCTAGTTATGTTAGGTGTAAGTGCAAAGCTTAATACAGCATCAAGACACTGATCATTGAGTGCTACCCAGATGAGGCCTACACTTGTGTGACCTAGGCTGGAGGAGAAACTAACCACTGCTTGTTTACAGAGCTCGAGTCAGACTATTTTGACATAAATATACAAACTTTTACAACGTCAGTATTCAACCTCCATCCCCCGGTTTCTCACCTGCATCGCTTTCATCACATGAAGGTTGGGCACGTTCTTGTCAGCGAGCTCCGGATGCTTGGGCAAGTGGACATCTTTCTTAGCCACCATGACTCCCTCCTTGAAGAGGAGCTCATAGATAGCAATGCGATTCTTCTTGGGCATCAGCATCTGTTCAGAGGGACATATTTATGCATCAGTATCCATTCCCACACTTTACAGACAGCGTGCAGTAGCTTCCACTGTGATAGCATGTAAACTGGCTAGCATGTTAGCCACTTAGCTGCACGAACAGATCTAGTGAAAAGCAGCAGTAAGCCGACATACAAACGATTTATTTAATCAATGATACACGTTATTTGATGGTGTTCAAATCACTATTCACACAGTGTAATACACATTAACGTTGACTAAGGCGGCCCGCGTTAACAGAGAAAAATGGCAGCCGTCGTGAACATCAGTCCTGGGTCACTTCCCAACTTCTAAGTCTAATATCCATGACTGGAAAGCGTTTAACACTAAAATACGTTCAGATATTATATTGTGACATTAACAACAATCGAATATCCAACATTATAGTTTTATGGAAGATGAGATGTTTAAGATATATTTAGATTACTACGCCGGGTCTGTCTTTACCTTTCCACTTGATAGGGGACCGGAGCCGGAAGGAACGACGGATGTGGATCAGGGAGGTTTATCCTCTCTCCGTGCCTGGTGGAGGAGCGCGGCCCCCTGGTGGAGCGGAGGGGAACAGCAGTAATCATGGTGAGCATTGACTGCATTGATTTAGATATAAATACACATATTTATAGAATTATTATAAGGGTTTTAAAATGTTGTAATCACCAAGATGATAGTAATAATACTTGCAATAATTGGAAACAGTTTGCTGAAACGTATAAAAGACATTTAAAGATTTAAAATATGTCATTAATTATGTGAGCATACCAACTGTTTACTGTTGTATTTTTTTAATTATGTATTTATATTTGTATATCAAATTTGGAATAATAAGTGGTGAAACGCAACTATTGTAAGATTAGTAAAATGTTGCTCCAGTCCACCTAAATACATCACAATTTCCCTGGGAAACGGCTACCACTCACTTGCTTTGTTCAAACAAAAAGCAGCACATCTTTAAATTTGATAAACTTGAACCCGACAATGTTTTGCTCTTAATCAAATTAAAGACCTTATTAAGTACCTTTTCCATTTCCTTGGTCAAGAAAACATGTACAACAGATCTAGTGCAGTGGTTCTCAACTGGTGGGTCGCAACCCAAAAGTGGGTCGAGGACCCGTTTCGAGTGGGTCGAGTGGGTCGCGGATGTGTGAGGGAAAAAAAAAAATTGGAATTCTTTGTTTTTATTTGGGGAAAAAGTCAAACTTTTATTTTGAAGGCCCGATTTTCTATCGCTGTGCATGCAGTCGGCGTTGGACTGGAAGTCCGGAGACCATAAACGGTTTTGAACGAAATATGACCCCCGGTTTGATGATTGACAGGTCACAGAACAATGGGAGCTATCTACCCTTACCCACAATGTAAAGTAAGTCACACAGACTATCTCCTCTTTACTCTTCTCGCAGCAAGATGTCAGAACAAAGTGAAAAACAAACAATGGCATAAAATATTATTAATATGTCGGGTAGTAGCCTAATAGATTTATTTATTTTCTTCTCAGAGTGTACCAGAATGCATAGTTTATGTTTGTATTTCTAAAAATCTCCTGGGGGAGAATCCCTCCAGACCCCCCTGCTGGGGTTGGGTTTTCAGCATGTGTGCCTTTTTATATTGTTCAGCTTTGATTTCATCATCTCATTAAACCTTTTTTAAAAGCATACTTTAGTTCTGTGAAGGGATATAAGGGATATATGCGCTGTACTTCACTTTTATTAATATTGTATGTTGAAAAGCGTATATATTACAGCACGTTTTTTTGTTGAAAAGATTTGAGTGCTTCAAAATGTTGGGTCGCGATGTATTGACCAAGTAAAAAGTGGGTCCCGAGGCCTGACCAGTTGAGAATCACTGATCTAGTGAGTGTCATTTCTTTATTTTTGTATTACTAGTTATAATGAGTCTTATCTGTTATATTTCCTTCTTTTATTTTGTCACTTGATTCATTCTGTAATTCGTTATTTCTTTAGCTTTTTGGTTCCATTTATTCATTTACTTATTTATTGTTAAATAAGAAATTTTACTTTTATTTTATCATTCGCGGGTAAACCGTTTATTTTGAAAGAGCTTCCCGGAAGTCTCGTTGTTCCTTATCGCAGCTTCCCTCAAACCCCCTGACCATCCCCCATCTGGCGGCTCCTTTCAGCGACACATCATCTCCGGGCGATACAACGGACCGTCCCTGCTGATGAAGACAATGATTACATTTTAAAAAACATTCAAAGAAGCTGGATTATAATTAATTTCCGGTACGTTATTCATTATATTTCATCACTGCATCTATTACCAGTAGCTAGCTTAGGTGTGTTGTGCATAAAGTAGCTTCATTTATAGTTCATATTATTGAATCGTTACAAATGCTATCGTGAAGGAATTGTGTTTTTCAACCAGTGATGCTCTTGCTTAAAGTAAATGAAATCTCATAGCAATAGTTTTCTTTACATAAGTCATTGTTTTAGTCCTTTATAGCATCTCTGGTTGCATGGTGTGAACCTGCAGCTGAAGTGAGGGTGACTTGAACACCTGCCAGTCTTGTTTGTGCTGATTTAGAAATAAAAAAATACCTAGGATAAAGACCTAACAAATGTTAACAATTTGACAGACGATAATGCGTTTCACATAATTTAGTATGAGATGCTGTGCAGAGAATGCAGAGTATCCAGCAGCAGCAGCAGCAGCAGCCTGTGGTGGCTGCAGCACAGGGCAGGAAGGCAGCTCTGAAGTCAAATAAGAAATGAAGAAGATGGTCTCTGGGGAAAGATCCTGTGCTTCCTCCAAGACCAGAACATTTCTTTGATTTCTCATGATAAAGCAGCTGGTGGTGGATCAGATCAGAGCTGCTGACCTCACTGTGAGGCTGAGAGAGAGCTCTGTCCACGGTTCTGATCTGTGTCGCATCACACAGCAGCTCAGGAGGCTCCAGCAGGGCTCTGCCTTCATCATCTGTACAGGTTTATTTCATAACTGTATCATCTAGTACTTTAAACAGAAGTCATTTCATTACAAAACACATTGTGTTCTTCATTTCCTAAAGGGACACTCCACTGTTTTCAGTTAAATGAATAGGGTAGAATATAACAGGATTAAATATGTCACAAATTGGAGCTGTGGATATTGACGAAGTAGGCATTTTCCAGACGAAAGAGGTTATGGAGTTGAACTTGGGAGAGTGTAGGATCCATTTTTGTATAAACCTGACCTTTACTAGGGAGCGAACTAGTTTATAATCATGAATTCATCGGTAACCATGTTAATAACTGCGTAGTCGCTAAAGTGACCAAGAAAGAATAACCCTAAAAAGTTGGTCACAGATTCTCAAAAGTGAGGTTTTGATGCCTTCTCTGTTTTATAATGATTGTAAATGTTGCTCATTAGGATGCTACGCTGTTAGTTTGACAAACACTAAATGTGATGTTTTACAATTTATGAGTTACTCAGCAAAATAAGTGTGTTTTTGCTGTCAGCAAGCTGAGTAGAAATCCTCTGCCTCCTACGTCGTTTGTCAATCGCAGAAATGATCTCATCTCCTTTCTGACCATCAAGCTGCTAACAGCCTAAAGAAACACAGCTACTAAAGAGGATCGTTTGGATGCAGAGAGGGAACACTGTGGGCGAGTACATTGATTTACATACACTTGGCCATATCAATAATTTATAGTTTTCGTATCTAGTAGAAATAATCACATATATTTCATCAAGAAAAACTATTGTTTTGCATAGAGATACAATAGCTGAGGGTCTTTATAGAGGAGGAGGCATGGGTGGATCTACAAATATAAGAGTGCTCTTTTTTGAGTGAGTGTCTAATAGGATTAATTCATGTGACAAATGAGGGGCATTTATTGACTTGTGTACCCCGGTTAACCTCCTCTCTTTTTCTGTTGAAGCAATGACAGATGAGCCGTCATTGCTAATGTAATTAATTAGCTAACCCCAAAGTCTTTCTTTTCTTTTTTTCCTGTATAAATAATTATAGATTTGAGTATATTATTCCCAGTGGGCTTTGACACAACTGTTAGCTTCCTTTTTCCCATTTGCATTTACAAGCTTGGCATGTCACATCTGGTGCTCACGAGGCTGCCGTTAGTTGATTGAAAGCAATTTAACTTATTATTTTCCCTTTGCCTTTGTAACTAAGAATCTGGCTTCAGACATCCTAAGCCTACCATCTAAGTCTGGGTTTTGGATCAATGAAATTCAAAGGTAATTATAGTTTCCTCTGAGAATAAAGCGCAAAACAATCGGTTGAAATAGTTTCAAAGTTGCCCAATGACTGAGCAAGGCATTTTTCAAAGCCACTGTATGTCACATCAATAATCAATCATCTCCACCTATGAATGGAGAGGATCCTCGTTAGTCCTGCTCCACCAGGTTCACAGAGTGGACGGTGGGAGAGCTCTGTGTGGTAACTGGAGCCTGAGATAGGATCCTCACAGGGGATCATGGGAGAAAGACAGGCTACATTTCCTCCAAGTCCCGGAGCTTTGCAAGGTCAGAGCTGTCATGACATACCCAGGCGTAGAAATATATACTGCGTTGTAAAACTTGAAATAACGATTGCATAAGTTGTCCTGGTTTGGCCCATAATAAATGTCATTTATCGTTGTGTGTTTTATGAAAGATGGACGGCAGCTCTGTGATGGAAATCGAAAATCCAGTATGAACCTGATTCTATGTATTAACAGACATTTGGCTTGTGTCTGACGTAAGCTACTTCTATGAGTTGAACTTACTGCTGGATATGTGCCTTCTTCTGTTTCTTCATCATCTTATAAACTGTAGGACTGCATCTAACACTTTATTGTACTTTTGGTTAATCTTCTGGATATTTTATTCATAAATTATTTTGTCATTAAATTATATAGGATAGGAAAGATTAGGAACATTATAAAAAGTGTAAATCAGAATATCCGTGAACCTCACATTGCTTGTTTCACCCAACCAATAGTCCAACACCTAATTTCAATTATTATTGTAAGTTGTTTTAGTCATTGCATTCACAGTTTGTCAAAATTATTAACTTAGCTATTTAGTTTATAAAGAAAGTAGTGCCCATGTCATGTAGCCTAAACTATCACAATACTGCGATGAGTTACATTTTATTGACGTGAAGCTTAGTTTACTGATCACTGACATGGAAGTTTGGAGGTTTTTATTATTTAAAAAACTGAAATGATTAATATATAATGGAGTAAAGTGCTGTTGCTCACTATTTCACACAGCATTTGTATATTTTGGCAACTGTGTTGGTTAGAAGTTCTCAAAAAGATTCAGTTTTCACTCTACCGTTTCTTTATCCGTTTGAGGTGTTTGGTAGCATCTTTCCAGACGTTGACTATACATCTCCCGTTGTGTCTATACTGTCTGACTCAGCTGCACGGAGCCTGGTGCTGAATCAGCAGAAAACCAGCAGGCTGCACAGTGCAGATCAGCAGCTTCATGCAGATCTTACATCCAGAGCTGCATCCACTCCGAAGTCACTCTCACGATGTAAACAATATATTCCCTTGTAAAATAGAAAGTAATAATGGATGGATGAACGACCAAAAACGGTTGATTGTTTGAAGTCATATCTCAAACAAAAAGTCGCAATCTTATTTCGTTTCAGGTTCCTTCTTGTGAGGATTTTCTGCTTTTCTGCATCTTTTGGGAACTTTGGGATTTAGATTGTTGGGTTAACAACAAGCATTTCTGAATAATTATGGGACATCTAACTATATACATAGTCAATACATCAATAAGTTGATCTGCACAACATAATTAGCAACTATATTGATAATCTGTTAATTGTTTAAATAATTTATAAGGTAAAAGGCCAAATTTAGTTTGTCTCTGCTGCCCCGAAATTAAATATGCTGGGCTATTATTTCTCCTCGATATAACATAGTTTTTGGTGTTTTGTTTGACAAAATAAGACATTTAATTGGGCCTGAATATATTGAATACTGTTATGTGGGGCTGCACGATTTGGGGAAATAATCTAATTGTGATTTTTCTGACAGATATTGCGATTGCGGTTCGATTTGCGATATTTGTTTTTAAGCGACCCAACGGAAATGTATTGTAAAATGCGGCCATCATGTGGAGCACAGATTGGTGTGGATGACTGACACACAAGGAAAAAAAAAGTAAAAAAAAAAATGGCAGGCTTTGCGATTTGATAATCGCATCATTTAAAATTGCGATTTCCATTTAAAATCGATTAATCGTTCAGCCCTACTGTTATACACATTTTCTCTTTATTTACAAAACAATACATCGATTAATAAAAAATGTAATCTGCATATTAATGAATGTTAGAAATAGTCATCAGTGCCAGCCCTCGATAAGGATCATATAGGTTCCTAACCTGATGGTTAATGGCCTCAAGCCGCCCCAAGATCAATCTAAAGGATCACAAGAGACAAATAAATACCAAATTATATTGACTTTTTCTGAATTTACTCCTTGAAAACAAACTATTTTATAAGGAATAATCTGTATTTGTTTATCTGCTCACCACTACACAAATGCTCTAAGCTGAAGTTTCATCTTGCTTCAACGTGTCACAAAAGGCTTATAACAATTGTTGCATGACTGTAGGACTGCTTTCAGGGCTAGTTTGATGTTATTCATCCGTGTTTCTCTACTCATGAGACTCTCAAAGAGTAAGAGCTGTGGGATAAGTATACATCATGTGATGTGCATGCTTTCCCAAGCGCCTAATAATGAATCCCCTTGTATCTCTGGGGCTTCTCAGCTGTGGAGGGTACTTTACAAAAGCATCTCACAGCTTAAGAGGAACAAGAAGATGCTATTAGAGGCTGCTGGCTGCAGGTTCGCCCCGCTCCTCTGAGGCTCCAGCAAGTCAGATTTATATATAGTGAAGTGCTTCGGACCCACAGGAGCAGGAAGCGAGAAGTGCTTGTTGTTACCATGGTTTTGTGAAAGATGGCGTATGTAAGTGCATGTTTGAAGAAGGGCTGCAACTCACTGTTATTGTCATTATTATATAATATACAGATTATTTTCTTAATTAATGTACTGGCCATGTGGTCCCTAAAATGTCAGATAATAGTGAAAAAGGCTTGTTACAATTTCATAAAAAAAACTACTTGATGGGCTTTAAGAAGTTATTTATTTATTTGGTTCTCCCTTTATTTGTCTTTATTTATTTGTTCATATCATCTAAAGAACAGCAGGAAATACCTATAGTGGAAGTTTAAATTAAAGGTTATTTAATGTAATCAAAATCATGGTTTTAAATTCATTTTAGGTTGGCGGAGTGTTGAAATGGCAATATTTATACCTGGAAATCTGTGCTGACTAACCAGCCGCCTACACACTGACTGCATCACTGATGTTTCCTCTCAGAAGATCTCACTTCCATCCCCCGGAATAGTTCCCATTCATGACAACCGCAACAGAGGCTTTTTGTGTGTGAGTGAGTACGTCTGTGTGTTTAGCTCTCATAGCTTGCAGCACCTGCACTTCTTTGAATGAGTCTCTTCCGTCTTCCTGCCCAGTATCAGCCTCAGCGTGTGCACTCTTTGAATGCAAAAGCTTAACCAAGGGCTTCAATAAAAAATGTTGATTGAGTGAATTTCATTGGATTTTCATGAATTCATTGGAATAAGATATTGTGCAGGTTGAGCAACAAAAGTTAGATTAAGATTAGATTATTTCATGCAGACAACTCACGTTTAATATGTTTATTAACAGCAGTATAGTTTGAGTTTGGCGTCTCATTAATCCCTGCAAATGTTTTTACGTAGAACATTGAGTCGTGATGATTACATAACAATCCCCTGGTGCATACAGGTTAGGGCTGCACGATATATCGTGCATCCCTAATACAGGTGGATGCTGTGGTGGTCAGGGGGCAGAAAAGTAGCAGCACTGCAGAAAATAGGAAAAAATGTTTGGTTGGTTGAATGAGAGGGTAAGGCTTGTCACGTTTATATGCGTCATTGGGGCTGGAGCTGACTGAACCAGCTTTCAGGCTTCACTCCAGTGTTTCTGCCAGACCAGGGCTGAGAGGGCCTCGTCCACCCCGAGAGCGCGTATTATAGTATTATCAGTGTTTCCCCTATATGTTTTCAGCAGCGGCGCTTAAAAGAATTATAAGTGCTGCCCCCTAGCGCTCGCGGCAACTTCGAGCCACCGATGCGCGGGAAAGCTGTCATTTTCAGAGCTGAAGGAAAACTGCCTGACAAGACAGACAACAGCAAGTTGAAGCAGACATAACTTTATTTGGACACAATCACCTCAAGAAGAAGGTCATAACGCCATAAATGTAAGTTATTATAATTTAAAATGTTGTTACATTTAGATTAAGTAAATTAATACTTTGATAAAAGCCTACAGTTAAGAATGAATTACATCTAGCTAACTTAGCTAGTTTGTAAGGGCTAATACTGCCAAGGCACAC
>NW_011369947.1:4513375-4514345 GCF_000735185.1 Notothenia coriiceps
TAAAATAAAAAAAAAATAAAAAAAAAATTTTTATTAAAAGAATTATAAGTGCTGCCCCCTAGCGCTCGCGGCAACTTCGAGCCACCGATACGCGGGAAAGCTGTCATTTTCAGAGCTGAAGGAAAACTGCCTGACAAGACAGACAACAGCAAGTTGAAGCAGACATAACTTTATTTGGACACAATCACCTCAAGAAGAAGGTCATAACGCCATAAATGTAAGTCATTATAATTTAAAATGTTGTTACATTTAGATTAAGTAAATTAATACTTTGATAAAAGCCTACAGTTAAGAATGAATTACATCTAGCTAACTTAGCTAGTCTGTAAGGGATAATGTGCAGCGACGCNCTGACTGAACCAGCTTTCAGGCTTCACTCCAGTGTTTCTGCCAGACCAGGGCTGAGAGGGCCTCGTCCACCCCGAGAGCGCGTATTATAGTATTATCAGTGTTTCCCCTATATGTTTTCAGCAGCGGCGCTTAAAAGAATTATAAGTGCTGCCCCCTAGCGCTCGCGGCAACTTCGAGCCACCGATGCGCGGGAAAGCTTTCATTTTCAGAGCTGAAGGAAAACTGCCTGACAAGACAGACAACAGCAAGTTGAAGCACTTCGCACGCGCACACACTTAAAATGTCCACGCGCGCCGCGCTCACATTTTGCTGGGCCCGCGTGCCTTAGCACCGCTGCTATGACTCCATCCTAGGGGAAACACTGATTATAGATACTGTCTTTTTACGTTAGTCACTAGCACCGCTCATCGCGTCCAAGTCGCGCACGTTCCGTGTCGTCCTGTAGCAGGCACCGCCGATGTCGGGGAAACGATCTTCAATACTCTGAAAAGAATCCCACCAGACTCCAAGTATGCTGGACATTGGAGCAGTACTTCGGCGGCACTCGATGACGTAGTATGCTTGAAATAGTGGCTCTGGAGCAGCTTTACTCGACATTGAGAAACACCCCCTGAGATTG
>NW_011369947.1:4514385-4557808 GCF_000735185.1 Notothenia coriiceps
ACCAGACTCCAAGTATGCTGGACATTGGAGCAGTACTTCGGCGGCTCTCGATGACGTAGTATGCTTGAAATAGTGGCTAGATTTAATTTAACTCCAGCTCTCGACACAGGTTCGGGAAAGCCCCATGAGCTTCTCGTTGTAGAGTGAAAATGGAATGCACACGCTATTTGTTGTTTGTTTGTATCACGCAGTCTGTTCTTCTTCTCTCGGTGTATCACGCCAAATAGCGTGTGCATTCCATTTTCACTCTACAACGAGAAGCTCATGGGGNTTATAGGATATGTACATTTCGGTTAATCGGTTTTTTGGGGGTCGAATATTTGAATATACATTTGCTTTCAAATTCCCATCCCTAGTAAATACCCCACTTGTAATTGTCCAAAGATGTTATATGTTGTACATACAGCGGTTGCTAACAAGTGACTTAATGAGACTACTAAACGTCATCACACCAAACATTAGCCGCCTTTAGCTTAGCGGTGGTGACATAGTTTGTTTGTAGCCTAACGTTAGCATTTGGCATTGCATTTACGCATCAAAAATCACAAAGTGGTGTTAGTATGAGGAAATGTTCCTGAAGAACAAAATGTGTGAGTATAATAAACGTGTGTTTGCCAAAGAGGCTTTTTATCTGCTATATTCCGAAATCTAATGGAAAATACATTGGCTTTTTGTCAAGGGATCGCTTGCAAAGCTAATTTCTGTCAACCAACAAAAATATGTAAGCGCTGCACCACTTTATACTCCCAAAATGAATGGAAATGATCCTTGGAGGAAATGCTTCTAAACAATTAGACAAAGCTGTTTTGGAATAAAAGGAACGAGTGTCCTATGATAATAGACAGCTTCCCACTGAAGCAGGTAAAACATCCGCACACAGCAGAGGATCAAAACTTGCCTGAAATACTTGTAGCCATGAAAGGCTCAGATGAAGCCAGATTTCAAACCCCACACACACAGGCAGATGTTCGTTCCCCCTATATTATGTGCCATCTGTGTATCATCTAATCATGTTGTCCCCGTGGGGCCCACTCCATTTGACCCTGGTGTTCCATCCCATTAATGCAGGAAGTAATATACGACCTCTGTTCTGGCAGCAGAAGATCCAACAGGACAGCAGGCTTGGTCTTATAAAAGACAATCTCATAATTGAGACTGTTTCTGTCCTGTGGTTTGACAACAGCAAACATCAAGAAGTAGTGACTCAATGAGCCCCCCCCCCATTGAAGATTAAAAGATTATTTAAATGATCTGTATGATTCGCATTTATCCAATTAGTTCATTTTTGTCGTTTCTCTGCAGCGTCAGCTCAACACTTCTAACTAAATTCATGATTTTGTAATGTTAACAACAAGATATAACGTTTCATATAATGAGCTTTGGAGGAGCTGGTAATCACATTTATTTAAAATATGTTGGACAGTGCTGCTCTCAGCTTTTATGGTAAGCTAAACTAATGTCTCCTGACTCTTTACATTTTACGAACAGATGAGAGTGGTATTATCTTCTATTATCACTTTCAGAGCAAGCTTTTATTGTTCTAAAACGTTTAAGAACCTGAGAGAGCATTCAATCCCAACCGTAATAGAAAGATGTCAGTCTAAAGGCCCGGACACACCAAGCTGACACCAAAGAAGTGACACAGACGGACCCCGACTGTTGATTCGCCTCGCGTCTCTGCGTCTTGGCCATGTGTCGCACTGGAACACACCGCAAAGACTTCAGCCGACGGCCAAGAAGCACGTACGAACTGCGCATGCNTATATTCAAATATTCGACCCCCAAAAAACCGATTAACCGAAATGTACATATCCTATAAAAAAAAAAAAAAAATGGGGAAAAATGTTGACGAACAAAGAAAATAAATAACTACATGTTCAAATAAGTATAGAAACCAAGTCGAATTTGCCAAATGTATTGAACTGATGATGATCACAGTTTGACAGCTATAGGCCTACAGCTTTCCTGCTTAAAACATAACTTGTTTTTAAATGAAAGAGGGATCATACACGAACAACATAACGGATTAGGGTAACGTAACCCTCTTTCAACAGAGATCAACAACCTATAACAGGGCCATGCACAGAATGCAGCTATTCAATACTCATTCTTGTTTAAGAATATGAGCAGGTCTACTCAGGGGAGAGGCGATTCACAATCAGGCCAGCTGTAGAGAAGACCGGAATTTGGGCATAAGATGAGGTTTGAGTCTGCGTGATCTGCGTGTAGGGAGGGGCAGCAGCCATATCATTAGCTAGAACTAGCTAGATCTGATGGGTTTGGACATAAACGCGAGTGAAGTATAACCGGACGCGAGAGAGAGAGAGAGATCAGCAACTGCAGCTCTGCCCGCTGTGAGGGACCGGTGAGTGGAGCAAAACACACCTTTAGACCAAACACATTTAGCTATGGCACTGTCGTATACATTGCATTTTTCCATTTGATCATATGTAATCAACCTGAATAATTTCGAATATTCGATTAATCATTCCCATCCCTATACTGACATATTTCATGTTGTATAGCAAAACCTTAACATTTCTTCATCTTGTTTTGACCACAGACCTTATTTCATTAATCTCGAGATGAGGGAACCTCAAGTAGTAAAATACTAGCTACGTTTCGGCTTTTCGGACTCATTCCTATCAAGGCATCTTTATTTTAAATATTACCCAACCTCAGACAAGTCTCCCCTTCAAATGAAGGAGACTCAGACTATTAATCAGCAAATCTGTATCGATTAAAGAGACGCAGCTGTTTCCCCGATGTTGACTCATCCCTGCCTGTCCTTCACAGAACAAACGTTATCTGCCCTTTCCTGTGACCGTCTCCTGTCTCTGCTCTTCCGGTCTGCTTTCTTTATCTTTCCGATGAGTTACTCATGTCATTTTGTCCTTCTCTCTGAATACATGGCACAGGTGTTAGAATGTGTGTAACAAGGGAGAGCCCTCACGTCTCCACCCTACCTCAGCAGCAAGCTAATTATTGATGGTTTAATGTGTCTTCTCAGGGAAATGTCAAAGTTCAGTGTGGGTGTGTGTGTGGAAAAGGCGTTCTGGACTGAAGGATGTGTCATGGTTGCCGTGGAGCAGCGACACGGTTTCACTCAGTTTCAGGTGACAGTTCTCCTGAAGGCTGTCAGAAATTGAGGCTGTTGACTGAAGACTGAGCGGCCGCAGAGAGGACAGACGAGGTTCAGTAATCTGCTCTGATGATTATGTCTATTTTAATACCTCATTCCTGTGTTTTTGTAGCTGTGTCATTGTGAGCTTTTTTCCTGTTTGATGAAGAATTGAATGAATGGGTTTTTACTTGTTTCTATTTGTATTTAAGGGTTGTTTTAAAAAGGTCATGGACAGAATGATAAGAGATTGTCATCTTAGATTAAATTCATTTGGAAGTCGATCTTTGCCTTGTCTAATTGAAAGTATGGTCTTTAAAAGAATACTCAACTGATAAAGCATGGTGTTAGACTTAATAATAAAAGTATATGTAACAAAACATGAGATATTCTCTTTTCCTCCCTTCTTCAGTCAAAACCTTACCCACAATGCAACTTGACCACTGACATTTCCAATGGAGGCATGATTGTGTTCTGCTAAAAATAAGACCTTTGTAAAGGTATTTTAGTCTGCTGGTGTGCAGAACTTCTGTATTATTAATGATACATTCATATTGTAGAAAAACAGGAATGAGTTTCACTTATTCTGCCGTCTGGTTGCCAACGGTTTGACAAATCATTTTGGCTGCCATACATTATATATATCATATATTTCAACACAAATTATAGGCTCTTCTTGCCCTTTTGAATAATGGTATTTCCCATCTTCTGAGTTTACTTTTTTATCCGCAAAGCTACACATTCTTTCCCCCTAGAATTGCACAACAACTGCAATCTTTTTACTGCTGGTTATTGAGCAACAGCTCGAACGGCTGAGGGTTAAAAGCGTTTTTTACAGAGGCTTCCTCAAAACACTAACAGCTGTTGAGGGAGGGATACAGATTCTCTTTCCTCCATTTTATTTTATTTACCTGCAGAGATGTCAACTGAGAAGCCGGGGTGTATTGCTTAGGGACTCTCAGTGGTGATATTACATTTAAATTAGATTAAAAGAGAGGAGTGTATTTTTATAACATTTTATTGCATTCAAACTGAACTCACACACTGATCTGGGCTTAGTTTGCACTACACTAAATAGTTTTATATTGTTACATTCAAGGTGTAAAACATGTCATACAGACAGGTCTTGTTCAATGCAGCCATCTTGCATTCATCTCTGTTTTATAATCAAATTTTCCTGACAGTGACTTGAGATTACATCGAACCTTTAAGAGTTTCTCCACGTGAGCCATGTTGGTCATCTCCTTTATCTGTTTACAGCTGCGTGAATTATTGATGAATGGGTTTCTAAATATAGGACATGAATGTGATGAGGGCAGCACCAGCGTAGTTTGTCCGGAGGGAAAGACAAAGTGCTGGATTTGAATTATGTGGCCAAAGATCTCACCGAGCTGGACGTGTCTGTGCTCGGAGGGCAGTGTGTGTGTGTGTGTGTGTGTGTGTGTGTGTGTGTGTGTGTGTGTGTGTGTGTGTGTGTGTGTGTGTGTGTGTGTGTGTGTGTGTGTGTGTGTGTGTGTGTGTGTGTGTGTGTGTGTGTGTGTGTGTGTGTGTGTGTGTGTGTGTGTGTGTGTGTGTGTGTGTGTGTGTGTAAGTAAGAGTATGTGAAGATGTACTTGATAGTGGAAATCACTCTGTTCAGACTGACAGGCTGCATAGCATTCAATTATCTGCTTGCTTTTCCTTGAAGGGTCATCTCACGTTTAGATATTCTTTGGAAAATATTAGCAATCTCTCTTATGTTCTGTGGTCCTGTTGCCTTTGTCTCACATTCAGTGTGATGGATGAACTGAAGTGGAGAGCACTGTTTTGTTATTTTGAGGTGTTTTTTTAATGCAAACTTAGTTAACTTATAGACATTCACATTTGAGCATGTTAGCATTTAGCTCAAGGATACTGCTAGCTGCTGAAGTGCTAGCATTGCTGTGGACTTTTAGTCTCATTAATAAACCCATATTTGTCATGTGTGATAGTCTTCTTTCTTATTCTATGATCTGCTTTTGGACTTCATATCAGATTTTGACCAGTGTCGCCCCCTCTTCTCTCTGCTGTCGTCGAGGTCTGATTCATGGTGACAGTCGGGTCATCACACAGTGACTTTGTGTCCTTCTGGTTGTCAAGTGGGATCAAAGAATCTGATGTTTCCCTGTCTTGTTCTCCTGGTTTTTAAAGGCACAGGATGTCTTTGATAACGTCTCGTTTAAAAATAATGGTGCAATAGAGAGGGGCAGGGAAATGTGAACTACTTTATCTATGCTAAGTTGTTTCATTTGTTATTTGTTTCAATTGACTGTGTTTGCTTTTCACCTTTTCAAACAGCTGAAATGTATCAAAATCTTTATGACAAGTTGTGTAATAGTTAATCATTTTATGGCTGCCACAGACCTGCTCTCTGGACTTCAGGCACATTCAGAACAGCTTACGTATATCTACCCCAGGATGTCCTCCACCCTCCTAATGCTCTGCTTCATATTCTCGTAATCTCCTGTTGGCTAGCCCCCACCCTGCCTGTGTTACACTGGACTTGAAAATGGAGCCTTTTATATTATCTGGATCACTGGACCAAAATATGGAAATGTTCTATCATTTCCCCTTCTACAGCCATTTTACGTTAAGTTTTCTTCACAGAATATGTCCACACTGAGTTAAACCAAGTGAAAACTAACTTGAATGTATTGTTGTCTTTACATCTCTAAAATGTACCTTTTCTAGAGTCTGTTACCAGAGTGTTTACATCTGAACACTGAAGCTGCCTTAAATATAGAACTGAGCTTTTTGTAAAACAATGTGGTAAGCTGAGGACCTGTGTGGCAGTGAATTAGGCTGCAATGTATTTCATTTGTTTCATTGTTCGTTCATCTGTCAGACTGTCACCTATATTGTTCATTAATAAATTAGCTGTTTAGTCTAGAAAATGTCAGCAAATGATGGAAAATGCTGATTAGTCTGCGCTAATGCACAAAATGTGGTCCCTGAACTTCAAGAGTTTCAGTTTACTGTCATAAAGAAATTACGAAATCTACACCCTTCAGCCATGAAGTGCCTCCGTAATACTGCTGACAAAAAAACAAACATGTCCTCCTTAGTAACGATACCCACTATGTTCTGTTTATAGGCATTCAAATGTGTAGACCAGCACCAGTCTGACCAAAGGCTGATCATTAAACACCTCACATCCACACACTACAGCATCCACAGTGTTCATCTCCTCCACCCCTCCCCTTTCTCTCTCTCTCTCTTGCTCTCTGGTCTGCTGCTCTGCCTCAGCCATTCAGGCAAAGCAACACAGGATTATCCCTCACTCTTGCGAGAACCACACCCACACACACACACACACACACACACACACACACACACACACACACACACACACACACACACACACACACACAGTTCCTGAACAGTGTTTCCGGGCAGAAAGATCTCATATCACAGATTAGTGCTCCTCTTCTCCCGCTCTGCACGCTGATGCTCCGTGGCACAGTCAGTCAGAAAGGCACAAATATAAGCAAACAGGAGGGGGAGAAGAGGAGGAGAGGGTCTGCCTGCTGGAGGAGCCCACGTGTCTCTTAGCTGTAGCCTTAGCCGCTGTTAATGGAGGACTGGGGGTAAGCTTTTGTTGCGGGGGGCTCCCTCTCTCTGGGTGTGTGGGCGCCCTTTGTTTTGGTGCTGGGCTCTCTTGACGCGTTGGCGCTACTGGCTCTGTGTGTGTGCTGTATGGCTGCTTGAGAGGGATGAGGATTCCCAATGATGTCTCATGGTTTGCTTGTGAGGATGTTGATCTTTGGGCTGCAGTATGTATTGATGAAAGAGGAGAAGAAGAGGGAAGCAGGAAGCAATGTGATGGTGACTAAACCTTGGAGGGTGTTGCTAATGTGTGTGTGGTATTGTTTGTCTGGGTAAATTGAACTAGTGCACTCCTAATTAGATAAACAATCAGATTTGTGAAACATGTGTGTGTCTGTTCCATGTTAACAAAGTGGAAGGAGCCAGTCTGTGGCTGTTTTTTCTGACACTACGATCTGACTCTCTGCGAGACAAGCAAAGGGCTAGCATGAACAATAGCCCCCCTCTCGACTTGTAGCTAATGGATTAACCAAGCATGATAAACACTCATGCCATGCTTCACGCTGCATCCCACCGAGGCTCAAAGCTTTTGGGTTTGACCCCCGTGGAATTTGCTCTGTTATCTAGATTTTGGAGTTTCCTTCATCCTCCTTCATTGTCAAGTGTTGCTCCATCCATTGGTACAAGGTTGACCCAAATATTGATGCTGCTCCCACCCCTCCCCCTGACCTGCTATCGAAAAAGATCACACCATCGGTTCTAGTTCACATATTTCTTCATTGGCAGATTTTGCTTTAGTTTTTTTCTTTTTCTTTTATTATAAGACAAATACATAACCGTCGATTTCTAATCAGCTGGTGGTGTCAGGTCAGAGTAAAGACATGAACATAGGCGTTATAAGAAATGCTGTCCTGGAACTGTCCCTTGGGGTTTCATACACTTTTGAGACAAAGACAAGCTGTGATTTGAGCAGTATTTGTAACCAAATGTTATCCGATTTTATTGCATAAATTACAGGCACAGAATATTGGTCTTGAAGTTTGAAAAGATAATTTATTTGGGTTGAATATATTTGCTACAGCTGGTAGTCGGTTAGCTTAGCTTAAAAACTGGACAAAGCGTTTACATTTAGGAGAAGTTATTCAGACACATCAACCTGCGTAAAACTACAACTTGGTTTTATGAATGTTAGGCAGATGTTTCTCTACTTTTGAACCAGGCATCTTTTTCAGCCTTTGATACGCCAAGCTATCTCGCTGCTTGATGTGGCTTCATATTTATTGTAAAGACAAGCAAATGGTTTCAATGTTGTTATCTAACTCTAGGTAGGAAATAACATGAGCATATTTACAGAATCGCCAAATGTCTCTATCAAATGCAAATCCTGTCATCCTCTCAGAGATTAGATGACTCATTCTCAGCATTTAGAAAATGGCCTCACATATCTTGACCGATTCATAATTACAACATCACAGAACCAGAAACCCTTATCAGATGCTTTTACAGTATCACCTGGTTATTGATATTTGTAGGCTCGGTGAAACTCGTCTGTAGCTGCAGACATTTCATTGTGTGGATAACAGCATTGTCAAATAACTCTTCCTGTTGATCTTATCATCTCATATTTCTCATCTAGTTCATTTGCATCCTCACTTTGCATTCTATCTTGATCTGCTGTTCTGTTTGTTGGTGCGTGTGTTTATTTGTTTGGAGCTCCTGCCCCCCCTGCATACATTCATATCCTACTTCCTATTCTGTGTAATGCATCTTGCATTCTGGGTGGGGTATCACTTCATTGGTTTATCCAAAAGGAAACAAAATCTCCATTATTTTGTTATAAAAGAATTCAAGTTGAAATTGAGGATTGTCTAAAGAATATGGAGAGCCCTTGTGCAGGTGGGAAGCTCTGATATCCAAGACTTCAAATCTAGTATTTTTCACATTGGACCTTCTTCTCATTAGAACTAGGCTCATGCTAACCTTCAACACCTTTGTTGTCAAGAAACACAGACTCCTGCTAAAAAACACATATATTTGAGGAAAGATATCCGGTGTATTCCAAAGAAGATCCCTGTGCAGATATCTGCAACACACAAAAGGAAACAATACCAAAAAGAATGATAGCATTTCAAAATGAAGTTTTCTTCTATATCCCCTTAAAAAAAAAAAAAAAAACGTTAAGCCTTTTTTATTGCTTATGTTATTTTGTTTGATATACCAAAAAGAGTTTATAGTCAGGAATTGTAGACAACGATAATACATCATAAAAATAACGAGGTTCGCTGTGATTCGGCTTTTATGAAGCCTTAACAACTCGTTGCCCGTGGCTAACTGTGTCTTACTTTGAGCCCAGGATGATTTCAGCGCGCCGTGTGAATGTGTGTAAAACAACATAATCGAAATAAAACTATTATTATTTTTTATTTAAAAACAAAGTATATTAAAGAAAATTGGTTTTTCAGTTGAATTATACTTAAAGTTCAGGGTAATCAACTGTTAAACACATACTGTCTACTAACCCTTTTTTCAATAAATGGATGTTTTCAAAGTAAATGGATAATCGTTTTTAATAATCGAGATATCAATTATTGACCCAAATAATCGAGATTATGATTTTTGCCATAATCGAGCAGCCCTAACCTGAACATGTGGAGGTGATGCGCTCTGATGAGGCTGCAGCAGCATCAGGATAATGTTCAGTCAGTGGCCGTTTCTCAATCACGAGTAAAGCTGCTGCAGAGCAACTATTTCAAGTATACTGCGTCATCGAGTGGCGCCGAAGGACTGTTTAAATGCATGTTAAATGCCCAGCATTCGGCGCCACTCTACGACATAGTATACTTGAAATAGTTGCTCTGCACCATGTGTACTCGCAACTGAGAAACGGCCCGTGTCTTCACTCACGCTGACAGTCTGCAGTCATTGAAAAATCATTAGTCATAGATCACTGCACCTTTATTCTGTGTTATGGCTCTTCTTATTATAATCACTGTATAAAGACGCTAACATGGACAGAATTTGAGAAACTCGGCCTCTGAGACCAAAGCTTGGGTTACTTAGTGGTTTGTGTCTCTCTGTTGTTGTTTTGCATTTTAGTTGTGTTTTTTTTTGCATCTAATGTAGCATCTTCTGTAGTTATGTATGTAGCATATTCTGTAGTTATGTATGTAGCATCTTCTGTAGTTATGTATGTAGCATCTTCTGTAGTTATGTATGTAGCATCTATTTGCAGTTTTTGTGGTCGTTCTGCTGCTTTTTTTATGGCTTTTTTTGTTTTTTTTGCATTTGATTTTGCATATCTGTGATTGTTTTCTGTGTCTTGGTTATTGTTGGACTGACCTTTCCTACAGGAACCCAATGGACCCTTGTGTCCGCTCCCAGTAGGATTGATGCATAGATCCCCCCCATAGATGTTGTGCTCTTAATTGTAAATATCACATGCAATCTTTAACATGCGTTATTTGATCAGTTATTTATTTAAGTTCTGGAGCAGCATCATTTGTTCCAGTGAGGCCTTTGGACAATGTTAGTTAGAAGATTATTTTGCAATTAGGTTTCAGAGTTCTTAAAGAAACCACTGATAGTCATTAGCCAGTCATTACATGTATTGACAAGTCATCTCAGGAAAGTAGAGGAACAGGGTATGAGGGTAATTGTAGTTTTGTAAGTGCCTTACCCTAACTGATATCAGTGTGGAAAGTATTGTGTAGATTAAAATGCTCAGGTGATGAGCTTTTAATAAACACAGATAGTAATCAATGATTTGTCACCTTTAGATTGGACTCTGTACAAAGGTGCATTATCTCATTCAGCTGTGTTATCTGCAGTATCTGTTTGCAAAGTTGTAAATGTCAACAGTTTGATTGACACAACAGAAATTCAGCCAATCAAAAATACTTCTCTCTGTTTATTGAAAGTTATTGGGCTTTTAGATTGCTGTTCACATACAAATAGCAATTTGAAGAGGTAAGCTGTGGCTTACGAGTATTATAAGGGGCATTTATTTTTAATGAATGATCCACAAGCTGAAACCATTTATGGATTAGTTGATGTGTTCCTTGAAATAAATGAATAATTGATTGATGAATGAATGAATTGTTTGAGTCATTGTTTCCTATCAAACATACCAGAGAATCCTTCGTTCCAGCTCCATTTTGAGAAGGTTTTGCTCGCACATGTTTAACCATTGTAAACCAAATACCCTTCTGTTTGACGGACGATTTAGCGATTTAAAGACGTTTATTGCTCTAGGAGTTTGTGACATGCATTTAAAAACATTTGGACATTTTATAGGCATCGTAAAACAATCGCACATAATTGAAACAATCTTTCATTGTCAGCCTAAGACTTTATTTCACAGACTGGCTTCCAACCTGCATCCATTTAATCTGGGCCATGAACATATAATTCCTCTGTCAGCGACCATCGTCACACTTTCTTTTGTTCTTTGAAAAGGAAGCTCTGTTTGTTATAAAGCTGCGTGGATACTAATCTTTCATGTGTGCTGCCCTTTTTTTCTTCATTACATAATAATGTTCTCTCCACTTTGACATCCATGACACAACGTTAGTGAGTATTAAAAGAGCCTGAACAAAGCCTATAGATTCATTCTATGGCGTTGGGATCACATAAACTGCAAGAATAAGCGTTTAATCCTAACGTTTCTAAATGTAATTATCCCATCCATAAAATATTAGAGAAAAATAGAAATAGAAATGTACAAAAGACACATCCAGTACCAGTGACATTATTAAATGAATGGAGCCAGAGCCACATTATGTAGCATCAGTCTTTGGAGCTCAAACACCATTGGACCGTATTTCTCATTAACACCCTCTGTGCTCCTCCTCCCTCACAGTGCATGAGGAGCGTAACTCTGCAGAACCACACCGCCTGAAGCATCCTGCCAAATCTGGAGACCATGTCTGGAGCCTACGACGAGTCCGCCAGCCTGGAGGAGACCACGGACAGTTTCTGGGAGGTGAGACAGCGGGGAACAGTCTCTGACAGATTACATTTAAGTGGGAACTGACACTGCTTAGTGAAGAACTCTCACCGAACCTGGGAGGGGAGAGGGAACATCTCATTCATCAACCGCCACAAGTCACAGAGGCACACATAAACACTCAATTCAACAAATCTACAAATAATATATCAATAGTGATCGATCACTTGGTGATTTCTGAGCCAGCACAGATCTGTTGCGGTTTTCATAATAATGACAAACCTTTTAGTGCAATTATTGCATAATGGAGTGAGCGAGCATGCTAAATCCTCTGTTATGCAGCTGACAATAAGAGCATTAAGGGTAGAAAATCATTTTTTTATGGAGAAGATATATTAAGTCAATCAAAGGGCAGTTTTTCGACCTTTGCACCCTATTATTTCTGACGCATAGTGGAACAATTACAACGTTTACAACAAACAAACCAGCAAGAGCTCTGATGATAATAGGGCTGCAACAAAACATCATTTTTAATATTGAATAATTTCAGTGTTTGTTTTCTTAATGAATCGATTATGCAGTCATAAAATATAGAAAACTCTTTCCTAAAGTCTCTTAATATATAATAATAAGCCCAAAATATCCAGATTATAGTCACATTTTACAAACAAAAGCAGCAACGGAGAAGCTCGGGCTGAAGTTGACATGTTTGCTTTTATAATAACTGATACTTTATTGATATGGTGGCAGATTATTAATAATTAACCCGTTTAATAATTGATGTGTTGTTTAGCTCTTGAGGACACTATGTCAAGTTTCTCCTCTGTGTTTACATCAACAACAACCTTCCCTGAGCACAAACAGTCCCCAGTCATTTGAGCAATAAGTTCCCACAAGTCCATTCATTATAAATGAGAGCTGACTCCTAGTGAGCAAACAGGACAGCATTTGATTAAGCTACAGACAATATTGACTCAATCCATCTATCATTCAGCTTCATGTTGAGACACTGTGTAAGATGAATGACGTGTTTCAGTGAGTACTCGAGACAGAAAATATGTGTCATCACTTCACAGGTTCAAAGTTTCATAATCCATTTCCTCCCGGGCTCGGTCGTGTTTTATCCTCGTCATGTCTCTGCGACCAGCAATCAGCTGAGCAGCAGACAGTCACTACATCACCGCTGCTGCAGTGCTGCTGATCGCTGACTCCACTGAAGCGCAGGGGCTGGGGGGGAATACACACGTTATTCTGACCGGCTGCTTTCATTTAGTCCACGCATCAGATTTGTTGAGTGTCATTTAAAGGGTATAGGTGAACACCTTTTATGCATTCAGCAAAGAAGCAGACATATTTTCTCTTTTAAAGTGTGAAATGAATGCCGTAATGTGGGCTTGGAGCCTCCCTCTCTTTGAGTCTCTCGCACTCTGTCTCTGGGCAAAGATAACTCTGGGAGGTTGCTGCTCCTGTGACCACGGAGAGATGTAAATGATGCGACATTAATGCCCCCCTCCCTTCATCTCATAAGTCGCTCACACAGCAGTCTCTTCCCTGCTGTTCCTTCCTGCCTAAATGCAGCACCTGCAGGCGGAGTGCCTTTTAAAGGCGGCACCTCACACAGTGATCCAACAGTTTTTCATTGCCATGAAATTGACACTTTGTTGTAATAGCAAGGTGGCATTGGAAATCTCTGTCACAGCTTCATTTTTAAAGCGGCAGAAGGATTTAAAAGATGAGCATACAGGTCGATCTCCACTTCACTAATCCAAACCTTAAAGTCTAACCTGGTGCGGCAGTAGCTCAGTCTGTAGGGACTTGGCTTCGACACTGAGAGGCCGGTTCAAGTCTCCATTCATTCCAAATTAGACCAAAAATTACTTAGTGGAAATACCTCCTGGGCAGGTGTCCTTGAGCAAGGCACCGAACCCCCAACTGCTCCCTTGCACTGTACTACCTGTTAGCCTTTTCGCTACCTGTTAGTTTCTTATTATTTGTGCATATCTGTATTCAGATAAATAAAAGAGTGGAAACTCAGGTAATGTGCTCTTCTTTAACAAGAAAGTGATGAAATCAGATAAAAAGCAGTCACAGGAACATTTTTACATTTAAGAAACGCAGCTCGTTTGATAAGAGTTGAAGGAGAAGAAGCTATGAGAACCTTATTAGAACCAATAGGTAACGTTAGCCAAAGTTGTGAGAATGTTCCCCGCTAGCTGGGTTAGCAGAATGGCACTTTCTTAAGTTAAAAAACCTGCTCACAAGCAACTCTTAAGATTTCTAATGGAAACCAATAGAGACAATGTGTAATTTGTGATAGAATGCAATGTCGATAAAATTCAATCGATTGATTGATATTAACTTAGGTCATCATGCTATTCTTTATGCTAACCTAAGCTAAGCTATTCATCGAGATGTGGTACAGATACTCTAAACTAACCAAGAAAGCAACTAAGCTCTCTGTGTGTTATAACTTGAATAGAAACAATAGAAGTAACTTAATTTTTTTAAATATAAGGTTGGGAACTACAAACGTACAGTGAAGCGGATCGACGATGGTCACCGGCTCTGCAATGACCTGATGAACTGCATCCAGGAGCGTGCCAAAATCGAGAAAGGCTACGCACAGCAACTGACCGAGTGGTCCAAGAGATGGAGACAGCTGGTAGACAAAGGTACGCGATGTGTCATATTAATTAGCATGTATTTTTTTAAAACTCACATTTCGCATTTTATATTACACTATACCTGACTATACCCTTTCCTCCCTCCACCAGGGCCTCAGTACGGCACAGTAGAGCGAGCTTGGTTTGGGATGATGACAGAGGCAGAGAAGGTGAGCGAGCTTCACCAGGAAGTGAAAAACAGCCTGATCAACGAGGACTTTGAGAAAGTGAAGAACTGGCAGAAAGACTTGTACCACAAGCAGATGATGGGCGGATTCAAGGAAACCAAAGAGGCAGACGAGGGCTTCAAGAAGGCCCAGAAACCCTGGGCCAAAAAGCTAAAAGAGGTGAGGAAGTGTGCTTTTATCAACTCAGCTTTAAGTTTGAAGTATTTGCTGCCTTCCTATGTCTTTTGTGATATCGTACTGAATATTGGTAGATTTTGGACAATTAATTGGGGAGATCAAACAATTTAATATCTTAAACTTTGGCTTAAGGAAATTATGATGAGCATTGATTATTCACTTATGAAATTATCTTTGGCTGCAGTATTACTTTTTTCTAACTAGCAATGGCATTTGTAGTCAATCTGTCTGCTTATGTCTTTCTTAAGTTTAATTTGAGTGACTGTTCTTGTTATTTTACTAACCCAATTGCTGGTGCAACACTGCGAAAACCAATAAAGGATTTTTCTATCTGATCTTGTGCTTTTTTCTACAGTATTTGTGAAATGTTTAGATTTACTCAAACACTTCGGTGCAAAAAAGGTTATATTTGTTTGTATCATCTTGTTATTTCAGCTCGAGGCCGCCAAGAAGTCCTACCACATGGCCTGCAAAGAAGAGAAGCTGGCGTCCACCAGAGAGGCCAACAGTAAGGGAGAGGCCTCAGTGGCCGCTGACCAGCAGAAGAAACTCTCGGAGAAACTGGAAAAATGCAAACAGGACTCACAGAAGGTGAGAGCATCGACTATCGGTGCTTATTATGCAGGAGCTGTTTTCTACAATTAAGCCAAAATCCACTCACAAGCTATTTTAAGATGAAGAGCTGGTTTCTCTGGGCCGAGTGTTATAAAGGCACCACAGCTGTACCCAGTGTAGCATTATTAATGTGTGACTGAATACTACACCTCCCCCTTTCCATCACTACTCCAACATTAGCTTCCCTCTTGCCTAAGTGGACTCTGGTCCCATTGAAATCCCTTGACCTTCACACTAGATTCTTTCTTGTGCTTTGAAAACCCGTTTATGACACTTGGAAGGTTGTTAGCATTGACCACTGGACTATAAAGCTTGTGTTGTCCCCAGATCAGTGAGATCTCGTAAAATATCATTTATTTCTGTAAAGTGTATATTTTGCGTGTGTGTGTTTCCACCTAGGCCAAGGAGAAGTATGAGAAGGCTCTGGATGAGCTGAGTAAGTGCACTCCGCAGTACATGGAGAACATGGAGCTGGTGTTCGATCAATCCCAGCAGTTTGAGGAGAAGAGGCTCAGCTTCCTCAGGGAGGTGCTGTTGGACGTCAAACGCCACCTCAACCTCACAGAAGACGAAAGGTTTTGAAATGTTTATAAACCTGTTTAAAAGACGAGAAATCAGATAATCCTTTACATGTACTAAATCCTCACTATCATCTTCACAGCTATGCCGCAGTGTACGAAGAACTTGAACGCACTATCACATCGTCCAGCCCGCAGGAAGATCTGAAGTGGTTCAGCAACACTCACGGCCCCGGCATGCATATGAACTGGCCACAGTTTGAGGTAGAGACACAAGACCAATAAGGCATCATCACTATGGACCCTGCAGTGTTATGCTTTAAACAGTAGGAAAGGAACAGTATGACATTATGGGACAAACCATTTTAGATCCTTGCTCAGAGTTAGATAAGAAAATGTATAAAACCTTCATGTGTGTACCCTTACTATGACGCTAAAGCTAGTCAGAAAGCTTAACATAGCATAAAGAGAGGGAGAAAGGGGAAACATTTAGCCTGGCTTTGTCTTAATTTAACTAATAAAAATGTAATCCAACATCTTGTATATTTAATTAAAGTGTATGTTATGTGGTAGCAGACTCTTGTGAAGGCCTTTTCATTAGTCAACAATAAAATGTGTCTCCGAATTGTGATTTAGATCCACTACAAAACTGAATAGGTTCTTCCTTTGCCCAGGCTCCACCTTTCATCCAAGTTTAATTTAGATTTTTCTGAAATGCTGCTTACAAACACATAATATAGATATTGGAGATAACATTAGGTAAAGTGGGAGCCGACCATTTTCCAAAAATGTGTAAAAATGTATTGGGTAAAGTTATGGAGCAACGTATTGATAAGTGCCAGAAGGCAAGGCTCTCAATCTACCGGTCCATCATTGGTTCGGGCTCCTGGTAAGGCTGCCATAAGGAGGGAAGTTTGGGGCCCTCAGCTGGAAGTGCTACCTCCGCGACCCGACACCGGATAAGCGGTAGAAGATGGATGGATGGTATTGTCAGGGAGCATTATATTGATAGATGTGACTCAAAATATATAATAATTAAACGTGACACACTGAGTGCTACCTGGATTTAAATTTATTTCATGTGCAGTGGAAACATCCAAAGCTAAATATGCTTTGTCTTGTTTTTTTCAGGAATACAACCCCGACCTTACCCATAACATTTCAAAGAAAGAAAAGTTGAAGAAAAGCAGCGACGGCGTCATGCTGACCCACGTCACAACAGCAGTCAACCACGCTCAAGCTGAAGACCGGGGGAGGTAAGATTAAGCACCATTTTAGTAATATTCTTCATTTTATTTAGCAGATGTTTGCAATATTCCCAATGCAGAGAGAGATTGTCCATCACCAGACTGTCTTTGCATAGTTTTGCAAGGGTTTTATTAAAAGCAACTTTTGCCATCTTCTAACCACAACACAGTACAACGAAATTACTGTAATGGTTTTGCAGGAATATTAATTAAAAAATGTATTAAGTAAAGGAAAAACACTGAGTGCACACACTTCAACAGAGTAAAACATAAACAGTCACAGTTGCAGTCGCAGCAGAGGTAGCATTTTGACTTCCTGACATTGATCGATGTTGCTGGTGAAACTGAGCATCGATGTTCTTCTGAAATGTGTTACTTTCAGTGTCAGCAGCTACGAGAAGAACCAGGCGTACATGGCCTCCACAGAGTGGTCGGACGAGGATCAGACCGCCCCAGACTCGGGCAACGACACCAACGGAGGAGCGAACCCCTTCGAGGAGGACGTGGTGAAAGGCGTGAGAGTGAGAGCGCTGTACGACTACGACGGACAAGAGCAGGACGAGCTCAGCTTCAGAGCAGGTGAGGGTCCCGTTACTGGAAAGACACTGAGGATTTCCTGCAGCCAAATATAAGTTTTACTTAGAAAGATTAATCTAGAAAACAGTGAATCCCTGCAACTCAAGCTAGCAAAGATTTTCAAATGAACCTAAGATTTATGTTTCATAAAGTCAAACGAAGGACAAGACAAATCTTAAGAGTATCTGTAGTCGTCTTGGTAGCACAAGGTTCTGTATAACACCAATGCCCTATGAACTAGGTTTGCATTTCAATAGAGCAGGGGTTCCCAACCTTTTTTCCCAAGAGCCCCCCAAATGACTTCTGTGGAGGCAACAGCGGTAATTAAAGTTTCAAAGTCTCAAAAATGCTACAACTATTGTCACAAACTGGATGAATGTGAAGTATTTTGTTAAAGGAGGATGAAAGCGTAATTAAGGAGCACTATTGGAGTGACTTTGATGGTTATTGGACTCAGGATTAATTCATTTGGATTCCCGCTGAATGAAGAAATTAAAGGACGGCGCAAGTGAAACAATTCACAAACAGTTTAAAATACATGCTCAAAGTAAGCCGGATTTTGCCGATGTGTTTATGTGGATTCAAAAGTCGTAAATAATCTACAAAATGGAGGAGACCGATCTGATCGGAGCAACTGTGACAAATAATCCAACTGAAAGCGGCATGGACAATCACTATGTTTTAAAAATGCGCTCATCCAGAAAAGCCTGGTTTGGACACTTTACGGGCAGAAGAAACATTTATATTAAAGAAATAATTATAAATTTCTGTCTTTTTATGCCTTTATTAGCTACTAACTTGAATTGTTATTCAAATTAATTAATCAATATTTTTTTACATTTTATTGTAATGTAGAGACAAGGCTTTTAGTGACAATCATGTATTGCGTTACAATTGTATGTAAAAAAAATAAAAAATAAATAGTCTAAATATGATATTTGGCCTCAAATCATCTGAGGCCCTGCGATCTTTGACGCCCCCCAAGGGGGGTGCGCCCCCCAGGTTGGGAACCACTGCAATAGAGGATTGACTCTCCCAATCACATTTCCAGTATTTATGCTAAACTAAGCCGCTACAGAACGAAGCTTAACATTAAATAGATAGATATGAAAGTAATCTATTTCTCTTAAATAAAACTGTTCAGCATATTTCCAGATATGCCAAACTATTCCTTTCAAAGCACTTAATTTTACAAAATCAGGCACTCACAGACAGTATTTTTGGTGGAATATCCCTTTTTATATTCTTGTTGTCTGCTATGATTAACATTGACTGAAGTCACATAATCTCTTGTTGTTGTTTACTTCTGTCTCCTCTCGTATGATAAAGGGGATGAGCTGATTAAGCTCGAAGACGAGGACGAGCAGGGTTGGTGTAAAGGTCGCCTAGAGAGCGGCCAGCTGGGTCTTTACCCGGCCAATTACGTGGAGCCGATGTAGCTGCTGCCGCTCAGGATGATGTGTCATCGGAGGGCAAAGCCCAGACTGAACCGTCCAGTCATAACTGCACATTGCCAGAGACTTGAGAGCAAAGCTTCCTTTTCACGTCGGGCGTAGAGAGCCGTCTTCATCTCATCACAGCGAAAGACTTTACTAAATTATCATCCAGATCATGAAACTAAATCATCATCCAGATACTGCACCTGAAGCAAAAGTATTCAGTCTCTTTTCTGTGTAGCTGTGTTTGATTTCAGATGTGATGCTAACATGCTACACAGTGTGTTCCCTCATCCTGACACAGTATCGTCAGTCGTGCCTGGATAGCCTGAGCTATGCATTGTGCATTCCATGTATATATTTTAATCACATTTCTTTTTTACAGTCTGGATGCTTGTACAGTTTTTTCTCATTGAATACAGTGTTTTTTCCTCTCTGTGAAATATGTACACGTTTAAAATTAAAGGAATAGTTTTGGGGTATTTACTTATTAACTTTCCTTCTGAGAATTTGATTGATACTACTTTCATGTTTGTGAAGTGAAGCTACATCCAGGGCTAGATTAGCTTAGCCTAGCATAAAGACTAAAACCGCTAACCTTGCTTTGTATGAAAGAAACCAAAAATACATACCACCTCCTCTAAAGCTCAAAAGTTTACAATTGAAAATGTACTCCAGAGAGTGTTGGGCTTGCAGTGTCAGCTCCTTTAACCTATACAAAATTGTGAATAATTGATAAACCGCAGTTTAAGGAATCATTGTCTGGCCAAAAAATATATTTAGCACAAACCCCCCACAACCACAAACCACAACTGGTCACTTTTTTGTACAAATTAAACAAACGAAAAACACAATTCTATTTAGGAAGTTTCAAAAAATGTCCCAAATTGGGATCAATAAAGTACATCTTATCTTATCCATACCATACCAAACCAGTCTAGTCTAGCTGACTTCCTCATGCTTAGTTAAAGTCTTTATGCTATGCTAAGCTAACTAGCTACTGTATGGCTTCACATGTAGTGCACAAACATGAAAGTAGTAATGATCGCCTCATCTTATTCTCGGCTGAATAAGCAGAATAAGGATATATTTAAAACTATTCCTTTAATACATGTCGTTGTTTTCCTGCTGCTCTCCATAGCAAGACACTGAATTAGCATTATGGACCGAGATAATAGACAGCTAATCATCAGTATAACAAACACACACATTCACTGAGCAGAGCTTCTCTTTGAAATGGAAAAATGTCCCCTCCATAACAGAGCAAGAGTTGTTTACACTTCCCTCCGCTGTCACTGATACTGTTAGAACTATTACATTTCATTCTGTGTGTCCTCCTGTTTTGTCTTGATGCACAAATGGACTGTCATAATAACCCCATGCGCACTGAGCAAACCTGCCTGGAAACAACTTCATTTCACATCCAAGGATTTTATTTATTCATCTCCAATCGACTGCTGCAGCTAATTGTTTACTATGAGTGAATGTTAGTGACTTGGCATTATCAGCTTCCAGCTCCTGTCTCTCTGATTGTGTGCATGCTGATCCCACACACTGTTAACCGCTCTGGTCTGGACTGATCCAGTGCATGGCCTCAATTTGTTTCCAGCAAATTCTTCACAGTGTCTTGAAGGAATTAAAACCCTTATCAGATGACGATGATGCCATTGATTTGCATTGCATAACATAGTCGGACATGATTGGTCTATTTCAGTGTGTACCAAATGTACACGTCTTTATTGCTTATTTTGTTTTAATCAAAAAATCAAACTAAGAGTATAAGTGCATGTTGATTGGTTCGTTGCTCCGGGTGACCACAGGTGTTGGTGTAAACTATACCGATGTCGATGAGTAATGTTGGTGTAGTTTTACTGACGCAGACAGAAAAGGCTGCACAAAAGAGCAGAAAGAGGATCTGTGTCTGAAATATTGATGAGAGAGTGGCCTTTTATTGCTCTAACAGAGAAGTTCACTTTTAAAAGATCCAGTAGGGAAATGTCTCTTGTACTCTGTCTGTGCTTCTGTGTGCTTTAAAAAAAAAAAAATGTTGCTCTTTGTAAGCACTGGGGGGTGAAATCAACATTGCCTTATCAAAATCTACCACCCGACAACTGCAGAGACTCTCAACCATCATGTTAAACAAAGTGAGCTCGCCTCGACTGAGTCTGACTGCTGTACTCCGGCTCAGTTTGCACACCGACACAACACGCAGGACTTCTTCGTGATGACTGAAGATGAGTTTAAAGGTTTAAAAAGTGTATTTTCAATGTATGGGACTCTTGACAGGTGTACTGTAAAAGCTACAACTGCTGCATCCACTGTGACACTCCTGTGATACACTGAATAACCGTAAATCATATTTAAAGAAACATAAATGCTTCTCTCTTTTCTGTCTGAAAACATTGATCTGCAATGTTGAGGGGAACTTTTAGAAGGCTTTATCTTTCTTTTCTTAGCATAGTGCTGTTATTTCCAAACTGTAGTGCCTGTTTATCTACATACGCAAAAAATAAGGCATATGAGACTCTTTGCGATTAAAATGTGTACATTTGATCACATTTCAATACATGTTATTGTAAAAAAAAAAAAAATTGGATCCTTTACATAAGTTAATGTGCAATATCACAGTAAGCTAGAAGTCCTGCCTAAGCATGTCAGTCTAAGTATGAAAGGGTAACGTGTGCCTAAAGTATAAGTGGAGTCTTTAAGCAGGGAAAATTGTGTGACTGACTATCAAACATTATATTATTAGATAATTATTGCTGATGAATGAATGTACCTGTTGTTGTGTAGTTAGATTTAGAATAATGCACCATATTCATATATTATTATGACATTTTGTATGTTAAATCTTTATAAGTAATTAAATAGTCACAAAAGCTTTCGAATAGATGTAGTACTGTTAAAAAGGACAACATCTCCAATGGAAGTATCAAGTAAAGATACTTTAATTAAAGTACCTAAGGCCTTCCAAAGGTCAGAACAACAATATGAGGGGATGTGGGAGCAAAGTAACTAAAGCTGTCAGTTGAAAGTACATTATTCCCCTCTGAAATGTGTTTAAGAAGTATACGTTCTGAATCATAGGTCTGAATGTATAAAGTAGCAACAATGAAAACCCTATAAAACCTAACCTAAATGACACCACAACCCGCCACTAGAGGACAGTAGGAACCTCATTCAGATCATTGTCACATCATTCATCATGTTGTGAGACAGATCCCAACAAACACAAATCCTTCAGTATCTTCCAGAGGTGGAAGTACTCAGATCTTGTACTCAAGTAAAAGTAAATGTACCAGAGTTTATGAATATTATGTTAGAGTAAAAATTCAGCATTCAAAAGGTTACTCAGGGAGAAGTACAAAAGTATTAGCATCAACATATACTTTAAGTAAAAGTATTCATTATGCAGATTGTTCCATTTTCAGAATAATATAATATGTTTTGATTATAATTATTGATTAAAGTGTTATCAAAGCTGATAAAGGTGCAGCTAGTTTTACTCACTTTGTATACTGCAGGGTAGCTTGTGAATTTAAGTCTGATTTAAGAGTTGATTATATTCACGTCATTAGTCCAAACCTGTTAAGTAACTAAAGCTATTAAATTAATTTTGTAGAGAAAAAGTACACGATTTACCTCTGAATTGTAGTGGAGTAGAAGTACAAAGTAGCAATACATTGAAATACTCAAGTAATAATAATAACAATAATACATGTTATTTATACAGTGCTTTTCCTTGTGCTCAGAGCGCTATACAAGCAAGTATAGTACAAGTACCTGAACATTTTACTTAGTACTTGAGTAAATCCACTTAGTTACTTTACACAACTGGTATAGTCCAGTGTAATCTACACACCTGCTGCCAGTTAATACACAAGCCAACAAAATTCCCACAATGCCCCAGGACTTCCCCCAACATAGACAGGTTCATTGATTTCAATGATATTTGTGTGATGTAAAAAATGGCAGGAAAAGAATCAGCTAATACAAACTGCTGTGGATTGCATTACTAGGCTTTTATCTTTTCCATTTCCTGATGTGTTTCTTTATCTTGGAGTGACATCAGCCCTGCAAAGAAAAATAACTGTTACTATTTGCTTTCCTGAGAACATTTGGTGGTCAGGTGGTGTGTGTTTTTCTTTCCCATTGACACCTAAACCAAACAGACACTGACATCTTGGCAGCAGTTGATGCTACAGCTACAATTACCTCTATACCTCTAATCATATTACATTAAATTAAGCATCACATGTAGGTCCCAATGAACAAGAAGAATATGATATCATATATATATNGTCGTCCAAATGAGCTGTAACTTCTTTACTTGTGACACGACAAATTGGGAACACTTACATCTGTCTCATACTTTGTCCGTCCGTGGCACTAGCGTCCGACCTACGTTTTCGCAAGTAGCGGGTATTTTAAGTATACTACGTCATCGAGTGGCGCCGAAGGACTTTTTAAATGCATGTTAAATGCCCAGCATTCGGCGCCACTCGATGACGTAGTATACTTGAAATAGTGGCTCTGCAGCAGGTATACTCGGCATTGAGAAACGGCCAGTGTGTACAAAAGCGATCCATTTGTAGATTGAACTCTAATCTCTTCCATGTTATTAGGTACACGTAACACCATCATCTCCAGTTGATGGTGTTGGGCGCAGCAGGCCTGGTAGAGCTGGTGGCCGTTGACCTCTCCACACTTGTGGTTTCGCTGTAAGATGTAAATGTAGAGGCTCATTGGAAATGCTGAGCCCCAGGCACAGCTGATTAGGAATGGAGGAGAAGGACCGACTGGGTCAATAACCACTCCGCTCCCCAAGTTATTAAAGCCATGAGTGTTTATACAAAGAGCGGCAAAATGGAGACAGCATCCCCAGAATGTCAAAAGGCTGAGGTGACTCACATTATTTTTGATACATTGTGCCACAGTGGTTTATGTCGAGGTTTGCTTTCTCTGTCTCATTCACTTGCACATTTGAGCACATTTGACAGACACACACACACACACACACACACACACACACACACACACACACACACACACACACACACACACACACACACACACACACACACACACACACACACACACACACACACACACACACACACACACACACACACACACACACACACACACACACACACATGCTACTCATACAGACACACACCTCACAGTCAGACTCACTCTGCACCTAAAGCAGCAACACATGTAGTCAGCAGTGCGATTGGAGCAGAGGAGGCGATCAGACAGACAGCCCAGGGAGAGGTGGCGCCTGTCATGTGGAATGGATCTCATTAAAAGTATGCCCCAGGTCACACTTTGATGGACAGGGAGACGTCAGTCATCTGCCAACTAGATTAGCAGGGACAGAAGCCCCCCGTCCTTTTCTCTCTGCCCCTCGAGAGTCCGCAGCATACCAAGTGGGTCCAAACCGACTCTCATGTGTGCCCCGCAGCCTCCGTAACACCTCACACCTCTGGTTTGACTATCACAGAAACAAACCAGCACAACCACCACAAATCCTTGGGAAAAAACCCACCTGCTGTGCAAAAAGGCAGGTATTACGAATATCGAATAGCTTTTCTTTTCCACCTTTTGTGTATCAGGTTGTTTTGCAGTTTAAAAAGCCAAGTCCTCTCTGCTCTGCTCTGTTTGTATAAAAAGAGTCTTAGCAATCCAAACACTTTCCTGAGAGTTAAACTAACTTTTAGCCTAACCTGATATGATAATTTACGTCATCTACATCGAAATATCTTGTTCCCACAGGAAAACTGACCAGCAATATTCTTTGTGTAGAGTCGATCACTGAAGTACAGTTAACCTTATTCAACTCACTAAAGTTGGTACATTTTGGTGAGGTTTTCTCTGTGAATCTTCCTCAGTTTACAGGAAGTGATGTATTTTACATTTATATCACCAACAACAGAGGTTCATATGAAACAAATACAGGATATATTCGTGCTGTGTTCTTCTTTATGTGTCTTTGTATGTACCACATATAACAAAGCAAATTCCTCGTATGTGTAAACCTTGGTAATAAAACCAATTCTGATTTAATAACTAAAATAATAATTTGCTTTATGTCAGACATGTCCCCTTTTTAGACAACACATTTTTTTTACTATTCGTTTTTTGCATGGATTTAGCAAATTTGAAATTGAGTGAGCTTTACACCTTTGATTGTGTTACCTGTGAACAGAAAAGCCTACTTGATGTAACTTCATATGTGAGTGGTATATGAACTTACTCCCAGCAGATTCGATAGTTATAGATATGATTCCATAAATCTCCATGTACTGATGGTACTTTATTTGTTATAGTTAGATCAGTACATGTAGATTTATGGAATTATATCTATGACTATCAAATCTCTGCTTTGATTAAGTCCAAAACAAGCGCGGTAAACTATGACTATCTTTTTTGCTCTTCTGGGATACTTCTTCGGTTCCTCTTTTTGGTCTTGCTGTCTCAGAAAAAAGTACATGCGCTGTAATCATACAGTGACCTACTGTTTATCCGGACATTCCCAAGAGTTCATGTCTCCAGCAATAGACCTGTGGCATGATGCCCAGGACGGGGGCCATGGATGGCTCACTTTGACAAGCATGCTAGTCAAGGTTGTGCTAGCTTCACTCAAGCAGATCAGGATTCCAGCAATCTCTGACACGCTGGCTGACGTAATACAAAGTCCTATGAATTATGTCTAAATCTGGAGCTGGTAAAATTGACAAATTGTTTTGGCAAAAGATGGAAATAATTCAGGCTATATACAGAACTGAGGATGGGCACCAGGAAATGCGTCAGTGTTTAATAACGCTCATCAGCATTACGATTTGTGACAACCCACGGAGATATATGAAGTATCCCTCATTTAATCCATGCTGGAGTCTGATCGGCATGCACAACGTCATGAATCATGCATCTGTTGGGATAAAGACCAAAGGTAGCCAAAGACTGATATGAGGCGTCTCCATCATCTGTGCCCAGCAGCTTCTGTAGAGAGCGCTTGAGAAGTCTAAAGCATGAACGTACATACCAATTCAAGAATGATGTTTCTTTGCTGGAGAAATAAAACTCTAGAAGCAACAGGAGAATTATTACAGTAGGTTAAGTACGCTTCAAGAGTTTCAAAGTTATTATCTTTAAGGAGGATAATGCAGATATTTCACTTTCTTTGCAGCACATCATGTGAGTGTGCCCTGTGCTCTTGTTGCCTGAAATCTCCACAAAGTCTCATAAATGTCAGTCGAGACCATGATATACTGAGTCAACACAACACTGCTAACTTTACAATACTTCCCGGCACTAGTGTGGACATGTCAATTGATTTATGGCTGCCCAAATTACATGGCAGATTAGTGTTAACTGTGAGAATCATCAGATATGTTTTTTTGCACTGAGGGTAAAATCTTTATCACATTGTCTGAGTGGTCACAGGGGCGCAGCATTGGATGTGATATAAGCCGTCTTTCCCTGATGGATTGTGACATCTAGACATGTTTGCAATACGAGCTTCCCCAGGACGCCGTGCTGGGTCTTCCCTCCTGAGGTGCCCAGGACCTGGGTCACTGGGTTCTGACACGACCCCTCACCTCTGCAGTACTCACTTACCCGGGTAGTGTTATGTAAACTGATATGTATGGGAAATGTTAAACGGCTCGTAAGCTTTGTTGTTTTCCTTTGAAATGTCTTGAATATTGAGTGAGGCATGTTCACTCGTGTAGAACATGGTAATTAATTAGTCATAGTTATTAGTATAATGTGGATTAAATTCAAATGAGAGCCATCAGCAGCTGAGATGCCGGAGGAATGCCAGTTCTTGGTGCTGTAGATGATGAGGAGAGGTTTACCACAATGCAGCGGTAATCACAATGCCTTTACTAATCCCTTCCTGAACAGTAGAGGGAAACCCCACATGCAGTTCTCCCCGAGGCACCAAGACCGTCAGCAGACACATTTCTTTTCTCTGGACTGACATGCCAGCAATAAAGATTTTTTAGAAGGGGGTTGGTGAATACCCCTATTATCCAAACAGTGACAATGAGACTTGGAAATGTCGAGAACCTACAGACTGAAAGAAGGAAGGGGAGGGCGGGATTCTTTTATATCAAACCAACTAATGAGTTGACCTCAGACTGCATTTACCTAAGGAGCGTGATTTAAATTAATACTGAGGTCTGGAGGTTTGCAAATGATGTGGATTTACAACGCAATGAGGAAGATGTTAGTGGTATATTCCAAGAGAAATAAATTAATCCAATCAGCATTTTAGACGTGCACACTGGTTTTATGCAGTTTGAGTTGCAGGAGTTTAATTGTTAATTTTTAAAAGATATTTCACCGTTAAATGTCATATGCAAATAGTGAAATGCCAACAGCGATAAACAGCCTTTAAATGGCGTAGTCTTCTGATTCTTCTGAGGTGTAAAGTGTTATTTTCTTCACTGCATAGATTATTACACATTTTAGGTAGAGCAGTGAACTAAGCTGCATGATACTGCCAAATGTATGTGTACATTTTTTTCCAGTGCTAATAGATACTCAGCTGGAGTATCTGCATCTGCATCTTTTTCTCATTAAAAATGGCTGGGGCGCCTGCATGTATTCACAGCAGTCGCAGAGAGGGAGCGATCAAGTAATCAAGCTCCTGCTTCTTGCAGGTTGTTGCCGCGCTCGCCTACCCCTCATTTGACTGTCACTCAGCAAGATACCACTTTCTGCTTCCCCCTTTAATCATCTGTCATCCCTGCTAATGGAAAGCGACTATCAGGGCCATGTAGGAAATCAGCCACATCTTTAGTGTCACTTCTCATTAACATAAAGAGTCAGGTAAGAGGGGAGGGCATACATTTACTGTATCCACACAGGTCTGAAAGTGAATGTATATTCTTTAATTTATTTTTTTAAAACAGCGGTTATGGGTATTTCCTTGTGGTATGGAATTAAAAGAAAAAGTGATAGATGTGACAGTGTTGCCTATTGGCTGCTCTGTAAATGATCCGTTTTCTTGACAATTCACCTCAGGTCATTCCTCCATCGTCCTCTGCTGTCCTCAGGTATCACAGCTTTTTGCAGATCTCTCTCTCCATTCACAAAGCAGAGAGCTCTCAGTCACACCCACATCCAGTTCTCAGGCACAGCTGTTCTCTCTGCCTGCTGTTGGGTTCCATTTTTTATATTAATGAAGCTTCGAGCCTGACACTCACCTGCAGTGCCACGAGAAAGAGGAAGGAAAGAAGACCTCATTCATGTCTGACAGCCCACCCTGGAGAGAGAGCTGCTGACACGCTGATGTTTAAATTCTCTAGTCCATCCTCTCTACATGTATGTCATCTCTTGGTGCATTAGCTGAAGGCTCCTGCATGTCAGAGCATCAGAGCCCATGCGGATATTCACCTGTGGCGACATTTAAATCTACTTTGCATGTTTTACTTTCTCTCCAGTCCCAACTGAGTTCTGTTACCATGGTGACGTAAACTGTACAACACTCCCTGGGATACGAGACTACAGTCGCAGCGGGATCGCACAGACGCATGAGCTTCAGGAGCACACTGAGAGATGTCTCTTAAGTGGATGCATATAGTTCTTGTCATTATGCTGCAGAAACTGTTTCCTATAGACTCTGAGGACATTTTGACATAAATGATGATTTCCACTTAGCTGGAGTCCCTTTATGACTCACTGTATAGTAGCCATCTTTAACACTATTAGTACCACATATTCATATCCTCCTTTGACATGTCAACATGTCTGTTGTGAAAAAAGTTAGACAAAAATATGATTAGTTACTGCCATTTATCTCATTTGAAATGTTTCTGCACTTGTTTGCACCGAGTTGAGGATATTTCTAACACAACCAGCATGAAAAACTCTGACCTTGCACCCCCACATGAAATCTGTCAGCACGCCACAGCTTTTTAACTCCAACCCACGCCACGGGCATGCCAGTACGGCTGCCCTACATATTAAACTGGTCACGCTCGGAATTGGGGTTATCCCTACACCCACTGCAGCAGACCACCCTCTGGTTGTTTCTCCTTTGTGCACAAACAATCCTATCTGTTGTGGTAACAAGGCTAATCTACTATGGATTAATCCCCGCTGTTATGGCATGAAGAGGAAATGCAACACTTCATCTGTCTGGTCATGCTTTTACATCCAAGCATTTCTTTACATCTGAATATCTTTTTGAGGGTTAGCCGTCACACCATTGACTTTCACTCACTGGCATTTGCTAAAGTCACCAGTCCATCTCATGATTGTGTGTGAGCATGCTTATCATGATATTCTGGTAATCGTGTTGTAATGTGACCCAAATACTGCATTAACTCAGAATTCATGCTGCACTCTACTACATACAATTAAATATCTAAGCTTTATATTTATAATAAGACGTACTGATTGTATTTAGCCTTTTGTAATCTGCATGAAGACATGACTGGTGATGTTTGTTTTATAATTTGATCCAAAATGATTGATGCATATGCTTTTAATCTATATATGTATTGATTATGATAATTGTGTATGCTTTTATTTGATTGTGTCATCTCTCTGTAAAGTACTTTAACATTTGTAGTTTTTGAATGTGCTACGAAGAAACCCGATTTGACACAACTGTATTTATAATAATAATGGCAGGTTGAATGAATGAATAGATTAGAATTAAAAGCTCATGATATTCAAACATACAGTAACCTCTCACTCTTCTGGCATCTCTGGAGATATAGAGTCCTATGGAAACAGCTGAAAATATAGCCACACCTTTGTATTGAAGGTTTTGAGTGTGTGCGTGTGTGTGGATACGGTGTTGCAAAGTCTACCTACAGTGTGCCTCTGAAGCCCGAGGACGTCACTGGCTGGAGGCAGCTGACACATCCTGTCAGTGTGACCTGGCACTGTCCCGCCTTTCCACACACAGCTAAGCCGGAGCGCAATCACAGCCAAAGTCCTACGCTTCACAGCCAACACACACACACACACACACACACACACACACACACACACACACACACACACACACACACACACACACACACACACACACACACACACACACGATGGTAGCCTGTCAGTTCCCCAAACCTTCCCCCTTTGGAATACTGTCACCTGTTTAGTGTTTCCATGGAGACCAAGCACACTAATGAGGTAGAGAGTGTGTGTGTGTGTGTGTGTGTGTGTGTGTGTGTGTGTGTGTGTGTGTGTGTGTGTGTGTGTGTGTGTGTGTGTGTGTGTGTGTGTGTGTGTGTGTGTGTGTGTGTGTGTCAAGGGGGGCCTGGTGTCATTAGGAAGGGGCAAGTGATGAGAAGCAGCTTGGGTTATTACAGCTGAGTTTGGCCTGACAGGATATCTGTATCAGCTATGATGCATATGACAAAAATACAATAATTACAACAGCAAAATACTCTCATTACATACTACTATTTCGCCAAAGCCAAACTTTTAAGATATTGATAAACAGATAAGTTAACATTGTTTCTTACCTCCATTTGTGACATCAGATCTAATGAATCATAAATCTGTATTTCCAGAGAGGATAAAGGAAGAAAACTGCTGCCAATTAACAGAGAGGATAAAGCAGATGGCTCATTTGGCCCCTAAAATAGGATTTTCACCGACTCCTATGACCTTGACGACTTTCTGCCTTGTCAACAAGCAAACGATTTTCTTCAAACTTTTGATTGGTCACAGGAGACATCCACAGATAAAAATACAATGTATATCAAATGTCAGAAATGTGTTGCGCAATGCCGGCAGTATATCATTACAAAAATATAACTGCATATTTAGAATGATCATTATTATACAGTGTTTAAATTAAGTGCCATTTATATCCCACTGTGTCATGACTCATGTCTGTATTTATACTCCAAAAAGGGCAGGAGTTTGACACCTAGAGGTGTTGACAATGACATGTGGGAGCAGATTAGTGTAGTGGATCAATGAAATAAGGAAACATGTGTTAATCTAGACGCCGTATAGTCTAGTGGAGAAATTGTATAGGAAAAACTCTAGTGCTAATACAAGTCGGGTCTGAACATCTTGCTGTGGTAGGTCTATCATCTGATTTTACAAAAAAGAAACATTGATGAAACATTTTGAAAGAACGATGAAGAGGTTGTTATTTATGTCATTCATGTTATTCATTCAGTGTATTATATTCTATTTTATTAAGTCTATTTGCCACACTTTATCCCTGTTTGCACTGAACATTTTAAACAGTAACTTTAATTAAATATATCATGTCAACAGGTTCCACATAATTATATAAGGTTAGTTGAAAGCAATAATATTAAGTTGAACCTACATTTTATTTAAACTTAATATTATTGTTTTCAACTAACCTAATACAATTATGTGGCAACTGTTTGCATAAAATATTTATTTAAGTCAACGTTTCACATTGTTTGAGTGCATGTCTACTTTCCCTTATTGAAAGTCATTAATTATTATCAATATATTTATTGTTGTTATAATATAATACTATTCATTTATTCAATACAATTAAGTGCATTAAAGCAGCTGCACATGAGACTTTGGCTCGTATACGTCTTTCTGAACCTCTGAAACCAGGTCATGTGATCAAAACCCACGTCAGCTCTGCCATCTGCAGAATGAATGCCCTCTTCCAGGATGACAGACCCCAGGTGCAATGGCCACAACTCTAAAACCATATTTTGAAAAACTCAGTCTGGTCTAATCCAGTGTCGGTGTGTGCATATACGGGTTGAATGAACCCCCCCTTTTTCAGTCACTCAGACACCCTTAGGATTCATGCTTATTAAGCTCTCTACCCTTTGCACCTTAAAGGAAGTCCATCTGCTCTGGAGAGTGTTGAGCAGCCTCCAGCCAGCTCGTGAGATGATCATGCGCACTGTACGGTTCATCTCCACTGATGACTGTGCGGAGATTTCCACTTCCAGATACACTCAGGGTCTGTGACATGTTTAGTGTTGCCTGTAATTAATGAGTGAGGCGCTGCAACAAGAAGCTTCAGATAAAGTTCATAAGACCTCGGGGGCGGGGGGAAAGGCAACAGCAGAGGGAAATGATTGACCTCATCCACATCTGTTAGACTAATCTACAGTCTATTTCTGTTTTTAAAAAGTCCCATAATTCTTATATTGTTTAAACTGTTATGAAATGTTCATTCATTATACATGTTTTATCCACTGCATGTCCTCAGTTTCCATCATGTTAAACAGCTGCTGCATTCTAGCTACTGTACAGGCAATTACACTTTATTTTCTTTTGTACTTTGTTTTATTTCTTTTTGTCGATTTGTTTAACATTTACTTCACAGAAGCCTGCAGGGATCAAGTGTGAGCAGTTATTGCTTCACATGTGATATGTTTGCCCAGCTATAGCTACGCCGGAGAAGTAGAAAGCTTAACATGTCTGTCAACATGATGGCATTTTATTTGGTGCTCCTAGCATCCCATAATCCCCCTGGATCGTACAATACACAGCCTGGTAGGGGGAAGAATAGCAGGGGCGGTGGTGTTGGCATAGCAGAGCTTGTCAGTGTTCATTTAATGTACATGCAATACTACAATATGGGCAGTATCACTTACTTCAGGGCTATCAAATGTGACAAAATTATATTAATAATACATAGTGAAAATATATTTTGTGGAGGCATAACCTGTCCCTGTCGTAATGAATTAAAAATCCAAGGACTCACAGAAATATTATTCATATTGTGTTACATAAATACTGTATTCACTCGCAAATGAAACTGGATTCAAACAGCACATTGAAGCTCTTGTGAGGGCAGCGACTAATCCAAACCACTGTCACTGTAGATCTGCTATCCTCTTCTCCCTCGGTCCCAAAGAGAGTAACACCATAAATCAAAGTCTGATGAGCTGCCTCATGCATTTAAGGAGATCATCAATGGCATTGTTCCACAGTTTACTCCCATTGGGCTGGGTGTCACAGAAAAAAGATTAATGGGATTACCCAGGGTCTGTTTCCCTGTGTGCCTTTGAGAATAAAAAGACCTGTCCACTCCACACCATCTCAACCTGGAGGTTTGGACCTTGTAATCGGCCGGCTGTTGACTTTCATAAGCCTTTTGTATCACCACAATGCAGAGCAGTACTGACTTTGACCTACAACTCTTTATGAAACGCCATGTGTTTAAAATATGAGGTATTCCAAAGAAAAGTAGACGTTAGGGTTGAAGAACTGGCTTGTGCACATCTTTGGGTGGTGTTTTCAGTTTTCAGTTGATTTTGCTCCCATATTATATAATAACAGAGTTGTGCCCCATATTTGTATTGTGTACCTGCACTTTATTTCCCTAATGTCAAATGTTGGTCCTTTTTGCTTTACAACTGACAAGGACTATACCAGAGTATGGTCTGACTGACTATATTAATATGTGGAGAGTGAACTAATTTATAAAGGAACATCAAGTCAAAAACATGACCTGCTCAACAAGAGTGACACATATACATTACCCGAATGTAAAGGGTTCAATCGGTTTACAAACAAATTGTGTCATCAGTGTTTAGTGTCCTGTCTGTCTGCAACTTTGTGTGGTGGTGTTACCACTGAACAGGTCTCTCTTGAGAATGAGACCTTGTGTCTCAATGAGATGCACCTGTATAAATGAAGGCTATACAGGCTCTATGTCTAAAAGTAGGACGAAAAGCCAACTGTCATAGCGACCACTGGCTGTAAATCGCTGCCTCACTGATCTCTTTCCTTTCGTTTGTCTTTTGAGCAGCTGTGTGAAGTCGCTGTGATTGACATATTATTATTTTCGTGAAGAAAGTGATTTCTATGTTTTGACGTCAAAAGATTTCTTTGACCTAAGTCTATGATTAGGAAAAGACTAGAATGTCGATAAAAGCTCAATAAAAAAGATTTGTATTGTCTCACACACTCACAGTCATTGTACAATTTGAATATTTAAATGTTTTATTTTATAAAGACATTATAGTCTTAGTGTATTGTGAATGACTCTTTTAAAGCTGTTTATAGTTAAATGTATGTTAATCATATTGAGGTACATTAAATAACAAATAGCCATATTGTTTTGATAGTGGAGATGCACCTAGTTTTCTCAGTTCAGCCTGTTTTTATAATCCAACCTCCTTGTCGGACTACAGTCACACACTCCGTTTCAGGACCGCTCTGACAGATTAGGAGAGACAGAACTGCTTCACAGCTATCAAGCTAAAAGGATACTTTCACAGGGGAAAGGTGACCGGTTTAAATGCCCTCCAATCCCCTGCACATGTGTGGTAACATATATCACTGCTGCAAGAGAACTGTCAACCTGTGTCAGAATGAATCAACCTTAGTAACACAGACCCACACACATAAATCTGCACAAGCATGAAACCCAAACAAATACCCTCTCACTCACTATTAATGGAACTCCTTGTAGATGGTACCCATTTTAGAGGAATTTAAAATAAGGAAACTGCCAAGACAACAACACACTGCTTGCGTGCATTTAAATGTAAAAGTTTATTGGAAGCATGTTTGAGAGCAGCTCCAGCAGAGGGGCAGCGATGTTTACTGAAGCACTTTAAATGCACTGGCAGGAGTCTAAAGGAGAGGGATATTCTTCGGAAGTGTTTACAGCTTTACTGACTTCTCCCCCTGCGCTCTGTGGGTCTCTGATTACAGAGTCGTTTGCATAGTGTCCGTGCTTACCCCACACGCTTCAAACATGATGCTCCATTCACACAGAGTCTGTGAGCTGAGAGAATAGCAGCCACAGCTGTTGCAGTGTCATCAGAGGCTCAGCACCGGGAGGTCAAAGGTCAAATGCATGGGCATGTTCAGATAAAAATGTTTAAAAGACAGTAACATCAGTGAGAAATATTTGCATTTCATTATAAAGTATATAGCCAAATGTATAGATTTTTGTATTTCATTTCAATTTCATAGTTTTCATTAATAATTCACATTAAGGGTTGTTTCAGTCTTTGAGGTCAACCCCATCCAACTACAATCCGTTAATTTGGCCTTGTAGTGTATCTTACAGTAAATGTAACTATCAATCTCGTTATTACCTTCAATATTCACTTGAAGGCAATACTTCTTAATTTTGTTTCTGTCAACAAATTCCATAAAAAAACCCTAACCAACAACAGGATTTGAGTGCGTCTCTTTGGACTCTCTGACTTCAGTCATTTTTTGGCTTGATCATTTTATAATACAGCATTATAGGCATTATTGTTATTAGCAAACATTACTCAAAGGGAATTATTGGTGCATTTATTTGGTCCATTAGTAGATTTGGTGCTTTATCATATCATGACATTTTAACAGTTTTTAAAAAATAATTGAACATTGATGCATATTATTATTATTATTATTATTATTATTATTATTATTATTATTATTATTATATTAATATATGGAATTTGTTGACAAAAAAGATTGAACATGACCATACTGGATAGCTTATAACTCAGCTAATACATTGGGAAATGATGTAGTCAATAAACTAATCAGAATAGTCAGTTATGTGTGATTGGTTGGGTGGAGTGACGACCTCTCTCCGGGGGAAGTCAGGAGGAAAAACACCGTTTCGACTGATCGGATCATTCCTGAAGCCGGGTCATGCATTCCTGACAGAAAGTCTAAGTTGCTCTGAGGACCCTGGAGTATTCTCTCAAAATGAATAACATGTCTCTCTTGAACTTTGACTCTCTGCCGTGCTGAGTTGTGATTGTTTTGCCCCTGTTGGAGTATGATTACATAACGCCCTTGATTTTTAACAGCCCCCCCCACTTTCTGTTCAGACACACATGCTGGGGAAGAGGTGATGAAGTGAGGAAAAGTTAAACCTCAGGAGAAAAACACTTTTGCAGCTCCCTTTTTAACTATTGCACTTGGGTGTGTAAAGGCATGTACCAAAACAAGAGTGTTCATGATAATATACCGCAGCCGTCTCTGGTTTAGAATTTGTAATCTGAGGAAGCTTTATGACATGAATTTGTTTTTGCGAAACCATAGTGCAGAATGCAAGTGAAAAAAAGCCAGGCAGAACCCTGGCGCATGCCCTTGGAAAATGAAATGAGATAAATTAGATTAGAACAATAAAGCCAGTAGTTATCATAGTGCAACCTTTTAACTATTCAATTATGCTGTCTTAAGGGGCTGCGGGGATCATATCCTGCCTCGGGCCAATCCACATGAAATGTCAGCTTTAAATAAATAACTGGGTGTTCCCTGAATTACATGTTCAAACATTTTTAACACACTTATACAAACGTGAGGTCAGGATAGCTTCTAGGTATTTGGCTTTTTTAAAGTAATTTCACCATAAAGAACATAAATAAAATAAAAATGTATTATTTCAGGCATCATCACCCTAACCACAGTTACTACTGAGAACACAAGTGTTAATAAGGTATTTATTACAATAGCATCAAGAAATATATGTTGATAATTGGAGTAGGATAATATTTAAAGAAACAAATATTTTTAATGACAGCTCTGCGGTTGATGTGGTACTTAACCATTTGTTTAACTCTTGCAAGAAAACCACATGATCTTATCTACCACAGTGCCGACTCTCATGTTGTGTTCACTATCTCCAGTTTCCAAAGCAGAAACTGATCATGTGTGTGTACGTGTGTGTTCAAATATCTGACCTCTGACCGGTGCAGTAAACAGACTTATTGGGTTATGTCTTTTCCTCTGGCATGTAACGGGGTCTTGGAGTCTGAGGACGTCATTGACGAGACGGCAAAGGTCACAAGTTAGGGGACGAGACGGCGGGAGGTAATAACTGCAGGAGAGAGAGGGCTCTGGACTGAGATTTGATTTAACACAAATGCAGATTTCTGAGTCGATAACACATGGACCCCTCTGAAGAAGTCTTCAAAGCACCAGAAAGACATAATTTCGGATATGGTTTTCAAGATGAAGCTAGAAAGATACTTAAACAAATAAAAATCCCCACATTTTCACATGAGCAATATTGCCAGTTTCCATGGAAGAAATAACACCTCACTGGGCTTTAACCACTTCTCTGTCCACAAACGCACCAGCAGTGTTATGTGATTGTTTGACAATTTCCACAAGTGTTTCTATGAGTATTTACTCCTTCTTTTGAGTGGCTTGCGAGTGGGGTCTGCTTCCAATTGAACTTGCATGCTCCTCCAGATGACTATGCTACCATTAAACAAACAGACCTGGCATCACAGCGAGTGTTGAGGCCTTTGTTTGCAGAAGCAAATTCAACAGCATTTCATAAGCCTTGAAGAACCTGCCAACATTATTTTTGTTTGGAGTGCACAGCTGGATGAACATGATCATCAAAACAGTGGGGTTAGATCAAATATCCATTCCGGATATCCAAAGACGTACCAAGGTGATGCTGTGGCTAACATAAGAATCAAATATTTGTCATTCAAAACAGGATGTTTGTTATGAAAGATACAACTTCTGAGACAGAATCAAGGTTTTATAGGAAACAAAGTTGCTCTATTGTGGCACAAAGTTTTGACATACAGTAAGGGCTTTGATTGCACAATAGTTTTCCCTCACCATCTTTACAAGCCTCCCTGTGAGCATACGACTTGGCATCCTCAAGAGAGCCCTCAGCCCATGTCTACACTAATTGCTCATTGATACAGATTGTGATTATCTGTGCTTACGGGGTAATTATGTAGTGTCAGAGTCACTAAATCAGGGTTGGAATGAGGCTATCACAGTGTTGGCTCTCCGGGGATTAAGGGGGGTATGTCTGGGCCTCTACGTTATCTCGATTCTTCGCCTTTCCTTATCTCCAGAGCGTGAGCCTGAAGAGAAACAACAGCCGGGCCACAGCCAAAGCAGACAGATAGTTGGAGTGCCAGGCATGCAATGCAATGACACAAAGTGGGAGAGTGATCCACACAATGCAAACACACTGACTCACACAGGCATGGCTCATTTTGTGGCTTTTGTTTGAACAAATGCCATTTCACACTGAAAGATGGACATTTTTCTGTAAAAAAAACCCATCCCATTTTAAGAATTTAATTAAAATGTGGCCGTCAGTCCGGCTGCAGCATCTTGTCAGCCTCGTGTTTTTTGTGTTTTACCAAGTTTTATATGGAGCCCAGAATTTATTTGTCCAGCAAATACTGTCTAGAATGTTTGTCAAGCATTTTACGGCTGGGTGTTTTGACATCACATCATGCGGTATTATATAGAGCCTGTGTGGCTGCAAAACTGAGCCAAGGTTGACTGAGAGCCACAATTGTCTTAGGCCCCATTTGTTAAACTGAATGAGAACCCAGAGCACAAAACAACACCAGCACAATGACCGCAGAGAAAATATTATGCCTAACCGAAAAGTTACTTTGTGCACTTTTTTTACTTAAATGCATAGAGAGATATAAAATGACTCCTATTTTTAATATGACCCATATTTCACTGTGACCTCTTTTTATGTGCAACCACAGTAATTCACTGTTTATAAAGAATGATGAACAATACTTACATACAGTATCCTCTTTATATTTATATGGTAGCTCTACCAGTTCACTGTCTGCAGAGGCGCCTGTCAGTCAGAGTCACCGAGCCAAGGACTTAACCCAGAAATTACATGTAATAATGATTTAAAGGCAAACGGTCTGCATCTACAGTAATTTACTCGTCCATCAAGCAACATTCACATGGATTTTACAAATAAGGGTTTGTTTGTCGGGCTCCATGAACTGTGAAGCCTAGTTTTGAATTGTGGACACCCTCTTTTATCACTAGTGTTGCGGGTGGGTAATTTCTCTCTAACTGTTGTGAAGCTATTAAATCTTAAGAAAGGGGATCAGCAATTTCGATGTTATCAATTGTTTTTCATTTTTCTGAGGAGAACTAAATAAATCTTGATGGATTACAAATGTTGAACTGAAAAATGTACTTTATATTTTCACCAAAGTCACACTGTATTATGAACTCTGACAATTTTAGTTTAAATATATGTCTGGACTACCGTACTGTGGACAAAATAAGTTGACAATGAACGTTGGATTCCAGGATACTCTGCAATTTCTACAGGTGCACCATCACGGCCTGGTACGGCAGCTGCACCGCCCTCAACCGTAAGGCTTTACAGAGGGTGGTGAAAACTGCACAGAACATCACAAGGACGGAGCTGCCATCCATGGAGGACCTTTACTCCCAGCGGCTCAGGAAGAAAGCCCTCAGGATTACAAAAGCCCCCCATCCCCCCAGCCACAAACTGTTCAGTCTGCTGCCGTCTGGCAGGCGGTACCGCAGCACCCGGACTAAAACCACCAGATTCAGAGACAGCTTCATCCCGCAGGCAATAAGACTGTTAAACAACTGAACTGCTGAAACAATTTCATAACATTCATCTGCTACTTAGGAATTATTGATCTATTATCTAATATATCATTCCAATAACTTGTATATAGACTCGTATTGCACTATTCCACTTTTCTTTTTTAAAACTATTTTTCTTTTTTGTATTACTTTTAATATAATATACTTTAATATTGTTTTAATATTGTCTGCTTATCTGTATTATTGTGTTGCATTGTTGGAGAAGCCTGTGACCTAAGATTTTCAACTACATAATTACTCAGTAGCTATGTTAGTTTGACAATAAAAAACCTTGAACCTTGAACCTTGCCGTAGTTCACGCCAATGTTTTTAAAATGCTCTGAGAATGGCAACCACAATAGGGCTGAAGCTTAGAGAAATATCCAGGTTATGACAAATAACGAACGATGATCAGCTTATGATTAGGAAAGCAAACTCACCTTGTTCATTTTGGATATTGTTACCAGAAGACAAAGATGAAGGCCATATAATGACAGCATAAAGTAAAAAGCTTCAAGAAAGCCTTGCAAGTTGGAAAGACACCAAAAAGTAGTGAGAGTTATGTGTTCATGCCATTGGGGAAATAATATGGTTTCCACATGTCAAAAGTTATTTTAAATGAAGTCAGAATGTTTCTCATCAAAACAGAGAAATAAAGTTTCATGGAAAAATAATATCAAAGTCTGAGGACATTTCTCTCTCAGCCCTTGGACATTTCTGTTTCTTCATCTGCACAATGTAACAGCTACAATTTCTCATGACAACTTTCAAGTTTTAAGTGTCTGCTCTGATGACAGAAACTTCCCACGACCCTGCATCCATTCTTCAAAAACTCTTATCCTCTTTTTCCTCTCGGAGGTCCTCCTTCCTTCAGTTTAGAGTAGTAAGAAAGTGTTTTTAGTTTTTTTTTATCTTGGCATAAGCTCTTTTTCTTGTCTCTGGCAGCAGTTGTTCAGCTTTAATGGGGATCATGAGATCTGGATAACATTGTGGAAAACTATAATGTTACTTGGAGCACATCCACTTTGCCTAAGACATTACATGTTAAGAGAACGGCACAGGAAGAAATTATATTCCAAGCTGCCATGTCTTCAAACTCACACACAAGTCCATTTACTGGCAGTAATGTGTCAATAAGTCACTTCATTTGCATGCATCTTTCGACAGATAGAAAATACTGTTCTAATCATTTGTATGTTTCATACATTCAGAATTATTTCAAATTCGACTTTAAAGTAAAAGCTTTAAGCATTTCCCGTGATGCGAAGAGCAATACAGACAGGTAGCTTAGCGTCCAATAAGACAGAAACCAGATGAAACAGGTAGCTTGGCTCAATATCCGCCTGCTAGCACCTCTAAAGCTCATTGACATGTTATATGTCTTTAGTACACCATTAATACACATTAAGTAAAAAGGTTTGGGTTATACTGAGGGGTTTTGTGCTGGTCTACCACAATAATAAATGTTAAGTGTTTCAAATGAGCTCGCTGACAATGACCCAAGTTCCTTATCTGTAAACACAGCCTGGAATATGCATTTAGTGCCATATTCCAGCTGCTCTAAAGATGAAAAACACAGCTTTGTCTTATGTAATGTCTCAACTGAACCCCCATGTTATAATGACCATGCCATTGCTGTTTTGCCACTGCTTTGCACGCTATTGGCTTCATGAGTATTGCTGGACTGTCATCATTTTTTGTTTTTGATCTGCCTTTCTTATCTCCCACTTCAAACAAAAGTCATCCCCCCCTGCAAAAAACATTGTCTAACAGCCGTTAAAGATGCTCCTGCTGTTTTTGACTCACCCCCTTCCTTTCACTGTCAATGCACGGAATACAGATTATCCGCAGAGCATCCCTTTGTTGTTGCGCAGAGGGGATAGGGGTATTTGAGTTAGATCTCCTGGATAACATTCGTAGAAAACAGATTTCATTTCACGCAAGGCTCTTTCATGCTGACAGAGTTGCTCATACTCTGCTTCTGATATTATAATTTTTGGCAACGAGGGAAACTTCAAACTCATGAACTTTAGCATGTTCCTCTTTGGTTAAAGGAAAGCTTGCAATGGGAGAACAAAACATATGTGTGAATGTAGTTCATGTTTTCTCTTTTCTATTCTTCCAAGCTGTCTCCCTTCCCATCCGTCTGCCGAGACTCTCACTGGGAAAGCAGACTCCTGCAGACAGACAGCTCAGTGATGGTGTTGCTTTTTATGGCTTGATGGACTGGCCTTATCGGGGGCCATTCTGGCAAAGCTGATAGTCTGACGGGCGAGATCTGATCTGGGTTTTTGTTTTGATCTCCTCAGACTTTTATCTCTGAGTGAGTTGGGTGGAATCCAGCCGCAGACGAAGCGTCCAGAGGGGAGACAACACGCTATGGTTACAGGTTATCATTCCAGCTCAGACACGCGCAGACTACCTTGGCAGCGTCTCTTGCATCTGTCGTCATGGTAACCTCTCCAAACACTCTGCATGCTAAGGCAGCATGTTGGTCTAATTATCATTTTGTAAACTGCCGATTGTTTGGATTAAACTGACTTTCAAATTTTTCTTCATGTATTGGCAGAAGATGTTCAGTTTTTTAGCTCACCTCTTGAGAGTAAGAGAATAATATTCATACCACTCTTATTAGTTAGTTATTCATAGTTTACTAAATACTGCTTGCTTTAGGCTTTCCAAAGGTAAACCAAATCGGCCTAATGGCACCAATTAACACAAAGCCAAAGTGAGCTTTTAGGAACAATCTCTATTTGGTTATAGTATGTGCTGTATTCATATCACCGGCCTCACACTGAGTAAACCAATAACTCTCACCTCCTCGTGTAAACCTTTTTAAAGCAATATTTACAACATCCAAGTGATATCTCCAAATGAGGATCATATATTTTTGATTACTTTAGAGAGTGTTTATCAGGCTCCCTGTCAGAGATGATGTTATAAATGAGAACATTGTTTACAAGAGCAGAGAAGGCTCTTCAGAGCTTTTAACGGCGTGTGTGAAAGCATTGTTTTCAGATATAAAACGATTAATAGTCCAAATTGTTTCATATTCTGTGTCCTCTTGTTTAAAGGTCCAATGTCATGCTTTTCCGGTTATTACCCGTCCCCTTGTGTGTTATGAAGGTTTTTATGCATGTAAACGGTCTGCAAAGTCACAAACCCTCAAAGTACACCCTGTAGCGAGTAAAACTCTAACATAGAAAATACCTGTCTATGCTGCCCCAGAACGCGTCGTTGTAGATTTCTCTTTTTCTTCCTGGGTACAGTGACGTGCCCATACCCAAATACCCGTGGAGCTCCTCACACACTAACACTCTCTCAGCGGCGAAACTGTGGCGCGCTTACAATGTAGGTGCGCCATGTTTGGGGGTGCGGGTGCTAGTGGAGCCTCGCAGATGGGTGTGCTGCTGCCCCCCTCAGCTTTTCAGGTTCAGAACCGGCCCAGAGTCCGACTGGTGCTGCGTCATTGCGTCATCGTTTGCGTCATGACGTAACCGTTTGCGTGCCTGCTTCATAAAGCCAAACCGCGCGGAAACCCCTCACAGCTGACACCGACAACAACAACAATGGCCGATTGTGCTCCAGCTTCCTCTGTACCTCTTCGGAAGACCAGATTCCCAGTAGGTAGCTGGTCTCTTCAGTGGACCACTGCTGCTTGTTAATTCCGGCGGAGCAGCCTCTTAGCTCTGGAATCCGCACAATCAGCCATTGTTGTTGTTGTCGGTGTCAGCTGTGAGGGGTTTCCGCACGGTTTGGCTTTATGAAGCAGGCACGCAAACGGTTACGTCATGACGCAAACGATTACGCAATGACACAGCACCAGTCGGACTNAATGGCCGATTGTGCTCCAGCTTCCTCTGTACCTCTTCGGAAGACCAGATTCCCAGTAGGTAGCTGGTCTCTTCAGTGGACCACTGCTGCTTGTTAATTTGCTCCATCGTTGTGTACAAACTGGATAAAACGCCAGCTTTATGTTGTTGTTGTTCAGGAGTTGATCCCGCCCCTGCCCCTGCCCCCGCCTCGACGTAAGCGTGACGTATGCGGTGCTTTTGCTCTG
>NW_011369947.1:4557818-4580077 GCF_000735185.1 Notothenia coriiceps
GTGTGAATGAGGTATAAGAGGCTGCTCCGCTGCGGTGTGAACAGGAAAACCCGGTGCTTTTCAAGCTCCAGCTCCGAACCGGCCCTGAAACACCGTTGGTGTGAATGAGGTATATGATAAGTCTAGTTGAAGGAATGCCCATATCTTACTTATTCCAAATTTCCCCAAGGAGACCATACGGGTCATTGCGCAAGTTGAAGAACAGAGCTCATCCGTCTGCTGTTATCAGGGCGTGACTCGCTGAGGAGCAAAAACAAAACAGTTCGTAGTAATCCAGAATGAGCTCATATCATCATGCATCATGGGAATACTCATTTGAAAACAAAACCAGGTTCAGAGACTGTGCATCATGCAGAGTGTCTTTCCAGAGTTTTTCCTCTTTGGGTCACAAATGAGCTCCATGGAGAAGTCATCATACTCAACACATGCATTACCAATAAAACTGATTTATTTCCATGAGGAGGATTCCCACAAATAGCTTATGAAATTCTAAATCTTACCTCCTTTATTTTTCTGAACAATTCATGTGCCCTAGCATCAACAATCTCTCAGTTACATTCTGCATTTATCTTATTTTATAAAGCCACTGTAATCATAGTTAGTGCTTCTGCTTGTTTAAAATAAGTCGGCCATGGAGAAATGACACTTTAGGACACCTCTTGTGCCAGTGCCAGATGGCGCCTATTGTCTCTTCCTCAGTGCATGTCATAGGTCAATAGTCAGTTAGTGAAAGTTTCATTCAGGTTCAACAGGATCAAGTGTTTTCGTGAAATTCAATTTGCCTTCCATTTTCAACAAACCACCAATATATGTTTAAAATAGCAATGCTTGCCCTGACCTGAAAGATATTGATAGGATAGAGTCAGATGGGTGGTAGTGTGAGGATGTACAAGTTCAATCTGAGTAGAAGAGCCTACTACAATGACATAGTACACGAGGAGAGGTTGTATTTCATGCAGAGATGAAGGGAGCGTCTTCCTCTTAGAAGTGGCGAAATCCTCCTCTCTTTCCCCGGGGCATTCCAAACACACCAGGTCCAGGGAGCGGTTCACGTCAGACGATCCTCTTTCTGCTTCATACGCCGCCGACAGGGCTGTCGTCAGAGGGCTTTACCGGCGGTGTCTGTGAAACCTGAGAGCTGCTGGACAGGCTTCACACTGGGGGGCACGAAGTGAGGGAGGGATGGGTTAGTACTGTTGAAGAGGAAATGCACACCTCAAGTAGTAGTGAAACCGTGGCTTGGTGGCTAGCCACAGGGCTGCCTGAGTGTGAGGAAAGCCAACCCGCCGCCTCTAAGAGGATCACATTTCCTCACAACTTGTTGCCCGATGCTATATAAACTCTGGCATGCGGTGTTGACACCTGATCTGGGCTAAAAGGGCCGCTGGAGAGCTTCTCTGCACCCACCGTGTCCCCTGCTCTTTCAAGTCCACGCCCCCTCCCCCTCCTCTTGCCCAGACCAACCCACTGGCATGGTCACCTTCACTGGGGCCCCAAGCGGACCTCCACACAGCTCTCACTCGCTCAGTCATCACTGCTCTGCTAATGAGGGTCTCAAGGGAAAGTCTGCCACAACTAAAAGGACAATGTGGGACCAGGGAGTTCCCTTTAGCTACTGAGGAAACCTCCCTCCTCGACTTTAATGTGTCCCCTATGTGTGACAGCCGTCCATCTGCTGCCAAAACACTCCAAATGTGACGTGATATCATGTTTGACAGGCCCACACACAAGAATAAAACTTGAAGGCGGCTCTGAAATGGACATTTAAAGGGACACCCCACCATTTTCACACATTTGATCAAGATCATTTTACTGGTCATTGGGAGTACGACTTCACCTCTGGCAACAGTTAATTAATATTTTCTGAGGCTCTCAATGGAGAGTTTTAAGATGTAAATAAAACCCCTATAACGCATTGGAGACCATTTAGCTTGGGATTGAAGAACACATTTTTCCACCAAAAGTGAAGCGTTAAACATTTCGAATGGGAATTTTGAAATACATTTACTAAGAAAAGCGAGTCAAACGAACGATGCTATTGTACGATTGCGTTATGAAAGCTTTGCTTATAAACTTACACTGATAACGTTTTTTCCATTTGACCTTTGACGGTAACCTTGTATGCAAGTCACTAAAATAATTGGACAGTATTTGTTATTGATTTAAAAAGTGAATGACGGAGGTTACCTTGGTCATCTTGCAAACATGCAGTAAATATGTCACTATTGCAAACAAGCAGCTGAATTAACCAAAGCCATTAAAAACCTTGACCGCCATAACATCAATAAACAACTCGTGGCAGTTTTAAAGCCCTGAATGGAGTAATGAGTGGTTCAAGCATCAATTATTCACCTGTATTGAGCAGGATATGAGTTTTCTACTCTTCTTACACCAGAGATGTGATGAGCTGGCAACCTCTGAGAGATTTCCACAGTCTGACATGCAGTTATCACAACACAGAAACCTAGAGGTCGATATCACTATACTTCTCTGAAGATGAAGCTATGGTTGACTGAGTGTTGTTAGCTCATAGAGATGGACCAGGGAGGAGAGATTGAGTGTGAAGGGGGAACAGAGGAGCAATAAATGGCTTCATCCTGGAATAAATCCAGATGTGCAACACATCAGCAATGCCTGTCTCTACACACAATGAACTCCTTTAATGCATACCAGAGACAATACGTCCATCTTTTTTTAAACAAATAATTTCATTTTAGTTAAAGACTTCTATCCGTACAAAGGCTGTAAAGGAACTCGTCTGATGAGACATCACATTTCAAGTGTGCATAAGCAACTTTAGGTGTGATCCACACTGCTATAGACTGCATAGGCCTCTGGGCTGTTGTGTCAGTGTCAGCTTGAACAATCCTGCTCAGAGATGCCTTAAGCTCTTTGGAGAGTCACTTCAGATGAGGATTATGGAGTGGAGAAGAAGAATTCAGCAAGAGTGAAGCTCTTTTTGTTTCAGCGAGCAGGGATATGGAAAAAGGACCACATATTTCTGCAAAAGTTGCAAAGAAGCTGAGCTAGAGGGAAAAAAAATAGATTAAAACACCAGAGGGCCCCTCTTTCTTCACTCAGGATGTTGTGTATATTGTTGACAGGCCTTTTAACCTCCTAAGCTCATTCTGTGAGGTCTCTTTGGGAGCTCACGTTGGGTTTGTAGCCCGTGGAGGCTCCATTCAGCCTGTGCCCAGTCAAGCAGTTGCATTATTTATGAGTGCTGCGGCTGCTATTCTGACTTCCTTATTGAGATTGTTGATACCTCATCATGGACCAAAAATAATGAGGGGATAATAAATGTAAGTGCTGTCAACAGCCAGTTGAGTGAACAACATGTCAGGTTTCTATCCTCCCGATCCTGATGATATCAGACTTCTATGCGCGTGATATGTTTTTCTTTTGGACAGGTCCAACGGATTGGCCTCAAGGCCCATTTCACACTGGATTAGTTTCCATTTCATGCCCCAGCCCAACCCCCACTTACTCTATAGGAGACATGAAATAAGGTTAAATCCTCAAAAGGTTTTCTTCTTTTGTCATGGTTTTCAATGCAATAGGAAAGAAGTTTGCGTTTGTGGCATACACAATGTCGGGTCAATCCAAAGACCAACCATAATCCAATTGTTTGAAATGGATCAAAACGAGGTTGTAAATCAAACTGTTGTGTTGAGTGTTGAATAAACAGGCAGAAGATGCACTCTCATGCTAAGCCTTCATTGCTTGCGTGTAAACTGGTAACAATACTATAAGACCACCAACGTTTAGAATGATACATTCCACTCTTCTCTCTCATCGACGCACTTTCTGTCTCCCACACAGTATATACACAGGTAAACAAGTATGTTTATGCTCATGCCTAAAGATGCACACACATTAGAGAATATACACACACAAGCACACACCTGCCTTAATGTGCAGACAGACTTAAAGCGTGCGGGACATTTCCCGTATGGGAAGCGTTTTAAGAAGACAGCTGTACATGTATAAGCCATGAGCTCCTCATCAGCGAGTGTACTTCCAGATGTGAACACAAATCAGTCACTCAGCCAGCCTCACTCTCCATCTCCTCACGCATGCACAGAACAAAATGGGTGTTTGTATCAGGGGAAATCATAACAGGAAAGGACCAATGTGGAGCATTATCCCAGCCGAGGGAAAAGTCCAGCACATCCCAGACTCTAGACAGACACCTCATTTCCATCTGCCCACTTAGCATCGGTACATGACAGAGAATCAGTGCACTCAACCAGTCATTTGACGGCTAGTTAGCAGCAAAGACATTCCTGCAATACCAAAAAGGCATAAAGATTTTCAGCTTTTTCAAATACATGAGAGTACATAGCCTCGCCACAAATGTTACATCAACCTCTTTTAATATATTCTGTTAACAATCAGCTTTACTGAATATTTTTGTACTCATGTCATACAACACCTCATCACAATATAAACTTCCAGTCACACTACATTAGCGGTACCTCATTGAGGCCAGTTTAGGAGTAAAACCACTCCTGCTCTGACCCTTTGACTCCAGTTCAGGCATGTGTTTCTCACATGAGATGTGATTATCTACATCCTTGATAAAAAAGGTTTAAGACCATTATTGTTTATGATCACATCGAAATCTTGTTTTGTTTAATTTGCAGCTGAGGAGCCAAGCTATGCAGACAAATATTGCTCATACCTAAAGACTTAAACATTTCTAAACATAATTAATATTAAGGGCTTAAGATGTAATATCTCATTCAGTGTAAACATCACAGAGCTGCATCAACTTGACACATACAAATGAGACTGTCAGACAATGTGGTAGAATATATTTCTGGCCTTAAAGGTATTTGCAAAAGTGGAACAACTCACTGGAAGTCTGTAAACTACTAAACCAGCATCCTCAGTAGTTTATTGTCTTTTGGCATGAAAGTGTCTTAGTGGAACTTACCCCTGTTGTATTTTGAATCAGCATTGGTCTCTGGGAAGAAACAACTGAGTGGGCTCATTCTCATTAACATTGGTTTTTCTCTGCGACTGTTTGTGTTGCTGCCTGCAGGAGCTTGGTAACCAGCATGAGGACCCTCTTTTAGTCCAGCTCTCCAGCAGAGTGGCATGTGGATGACTTTGCTTCAAAAACTCAGGGGGTTCTGCTGGCCAGCCTGGCTTCATTAGTGGAGTTCACTTTTGAAAAGGTACTTTTGCCTCCTGCTCTGCCCTCGGGTTTGTTATGGCTGAGAGGAAGTTGGAGCAAGAGTTGTGTCAAATATACTGTCAACGCGCTAAACAGGAACAGCTTTAACACAGCCAAGTGGCTGTGAAGCCCCTGTCTTTAAAATCAAATTGCTTTCTGTCTAAGAAAATGTCTTAGTTATAAGGATTAGAAAACAAAAGCAATTTACTCTGAGCCTGTCAGGTGAAATGTTAAAGGAGTGCTTTTAAATCTGGCAGAGCTGGTGTTATTGCTGCCGGATTTGGCCCCCATCCTGTAACTTTGGCCAGGATGGTCATAATCTCACAAAAATCCCACAGTTGTTAGTTATTTCCTTCTTGGTTGACAAAACAAAAGCAATTTACTCTGAACCAATCAGGTTAAAAATGAAAGGATTGCTTTTAAATATGGCAGCGGTGGGGTTATTGCTGTTATCTCATAAAAATCACACTGGTGTTAGTTTTTCTCCTTTAGTTTAAACTGTTATTTGATAACATTTGACCAGATAATGAACTGAATAAGAGCTCAACTCACCGGACCGTGTAGCCTAGCCTCACTACCGAGACGGTTATTATTGCTGGGATATCTCTGAAAGTAATGTACCAGCAGTCTCTGATCATGGTTTCACAATGTAATTTTTGGATTAGTGGTCACTGGATCCAAAGACCATTTGCAATGTGGCATGGATGATATCATTACATGAAGGAAGAAAATAGCTGTCTTATATGTATGAGACATACTCAGTAATCATGATGCCCTTCCTCAGTCTTGCTCTGGTTTACCTTTCTCTGGTTCCAGACTCTGACTCTGAAATACTCGGAAGTATTATGTGACCTGAAACTAACTCAAAGAACCTGTGGAATTTGTCAAAATGGATATGTATTGATGTCAAATGATAGGAGATGAATCGAATCAGCCTTTTAGAGTCTGCAATTCGGTAAATTCAAAGACCAGTATTAAATCAAGTCTTATCTAATCACATAATGCTGTAACTCACATGAATTCCAAATCCCTCTTGTATTAATGTCCACATTGCTATTATTTACATAGATGACTTTAAGATGAGTCTGAACTCATCTGGACAAACTTAAAAAGAAAACGAGGTGAGACCTAAGGTGAAGCTGGCTCACCCAGGTGTCATACCTTTGGTTCCTTAATTTCCTCTGCAGAGCACCGTTGTACTCTGTGTGAGGCTGTTTCACACCTCCCCCTCTGCAAGCTGGAGGCCTGATGAGGTCCAGATGCGGTCCAGATGAGGCCCTTGTCTGATGCTGGGACCTAAGAGGAGCTGGAGACTCTCCTCTGGGGATCATCAAACTGTCACAAGCTCAGCTCAGATTGATTGCTGACACAGAGGTGCATGTTCTACCAAGAGTCAAGGCTTTTATGAATTTTAAGAAAGGACTTGTGAACCAAAATGGACACATTTATACATCCTTACCTGGACTGTTCTGTTTGAAAAGGGTCACACGAATATTAAATTTAAACCTTTTATATATTTTTTAAAATACAATAATTGTTCTTAATGGTCATTAAATGCACACTTTTTTGTAATGAATTGCTGTGAAACAGAATGAACTAACAGCTTCATGTTTCATAGTTCCTCATTAATATCAGTGCTAATTTTGGACTATAAATTAGATCAATTAGATGTATTTATTATGGCTTATGTAAGCGCAGCATATCTAGATGGTTGTGTGTTTATATGCCAGTCACCGTTTAGCCACTCAGACAAAGACGACAGTACAGAACCATAAACTCAAAAATGATGTTATGCCATTAGATATTTGTATTACTTTATATAAAAATATTGTACTTGGTTTCTGACTGTTTGTGGACTCCCATTTCCACTTCCGCTTACCTTGATATGCTGTGATGGGGAAAAAGTTTGCTTGAGTGTGTGCATGTATATGTCAAAGTATACTGGTTACAGTGTTAGCATGTGTAAACTGTGTATGTGGTATAGTCCAGCGATTTCCTTGCAGGCACGGCTCCCCATGGCAACAGCTGCATGATGTCAGATGTTGAGCGGAGATTGGACAGATGTGGTGATCTGACGTCTGCAGGGGATTAAGCCTGGAGTCAAAAGAGAAATGAGAAATGTTAAGTGTGTGTTCAGTAGGACAGTAATATAATTTAGGCGCTTCATTTGAAAGCTTTACAGAAAGATAAAGGACATGTAAAAGCAAAAAACATAATCCGAAAAAAGAACAGGTGCAGAGAAAATATTTTCACAGTTGAAAAAAAACATGATTTATGTGGAAGTCAGTTGACGTGCTTGGCAACGTTTTTATTTGCCTCATTAACATCCTGTCATGCTCCCTATTAATCAGTCAAATTTAACAGGAAACAATCATGTGTCTTTTTTGTTTCTTTTGTTTCACCACAGTTCAGAGGTTGATATGTGTCGGACATGCTTAAAGTTCACTTTCAGGCCATGTGAATTCTCACAGGCTCATGGACACTCTATTGAACAGGATTATAGACACAAAGATATGCTTGATTGCTCACAATTCCTGTGTGCTGATTATATGTGTCCAAAGCTGTTGCGTCAGTGATCCCATGACACTTTTTTTCCTTACAGACCAGGGGATTATCCAATATTGCTGGAAGAAATTCAGCCTGATTTATCCAATTATCTTTTCTTTGTTGACATATTTCACCTAGGCAAGAGACTGTAGCACCTTTTTAATTTGTGTCTTGCACGCAAATGTTAACAACAAAGAGTCAAGTCATTTGAATCTCAAATTCACACATTTTCCCCATTACCTTCAGTGACAGCTAGTAACAGATGTTTTTCTGTTACCCAGGTTTTTAAATATCTGCATCTGAGATATCGGCTTACAGCAAAATATTCTGTAATAGAGCTAAATGGATTTTCATTTAGGGTGTTGAAATCGTTGACAAATTACATTTAAAAAACTCAATGTTCATGTGTCTTTCCAGAAACCATGCCCAAGTAACTTGCCAAAAACCACAGACCAAACTGCTGACCGTTTACAATGGAACTACTACTCTCTACTGAAGAAAAATCTGAATGAAAAGTGTTCACAATGAGACGTTTCTGCTGTGTTTACTTTTTTAAACATACCCTTCCATTATAACAAATAGCATTTGCATTTTGATTGTTGAAGGTTAACGTGTAAAGACGATCACATGGAGTGTCCACCTTTCTGACCAAGGTAACAACTTGACTTTAAAGTGCCTGCAACACTTGTCTTCATAATGTCAGCCTTGTGTTTGGAAGTAGCCATGGGACTAAGTAAGAATTATAAAGTAGAAGATTATAGTGTATTTTAAGAGATTTAGTTTTATATCTATCCCAGTGATGGACACTTTCCTTGTATTGGGTAATCCTCTCTGTGGCATAATTAAAGTTTCAGGGATTGTGTTTGTATCGTGAAACCAGTCAGGCAAATATAAAAAAAAAATATATATATATATAGTGTTGAACTTAAAGTCTATAAGTCCATATTAATTTTTGGCCATCCAATCTGTTGTTTCACATTGAACTCTAGGCTACTTGATCCTGTATTTGGACTTTACGGGGAGATTATTAACGCTGTCCAATGCACATCTTTCTTTTGTTTTTATTGTACATCTATGCTTAGGTCCCGTGCAAACAAGGGATTAACTCTCAGTAAGCCCAATACAACCAACAACACTGTTGCAAAAATACAGGTTGAATTGAAAATGGAAAAGTGACCCAAAAAAGTGACCTAGAAAATGACTTTAAAAGTGTATTAGGATATAACAAATTGACCGTTGAAGTGTTTTTTTATTTACTTCAGAAAGCTACCTGACAAAATAAGCACTTGTGGTCACAGGGCCGTCCCTCCCTACAGGAAGATCACGCAGACTGCATGGGGCCTCACCTCGCAAAACCGAGGGCCTCATCATCTAACTTTGCGTGGGGCCTCAAGTTGGCCAAGGACGGCCCTGTGTGGTCATACAGTATGCATCAGGAGTGTGGATGGTTGTACAGTTAATAAAATGTTGAATGAGTATGGTCTGGTAATTCATAGCACAAAGAGTCCCATTCTGACTGCATGTGTGTGGTGACCTATATACAGTCTATGGTGGTGACACTTCCTTGGCCTTACAATGTTATGTTTGGCACCCGATGCACAGAACCACAGAAACCTATTACTGTGTTGATCTTTTCTTTGACCTGAGAAAAATGAAAATTACCTGTTTCCTTCAGGGCTCAACAAATTGGGGAAATTGTATGGGCCATTGTATTAACAGCTTGCAGAAGGTCACTTTAAGGGAACAATTCATTAAATTATACAGTTACTATATCCATCACATATTGCTACTCAACACTTCAAAACTAGTCATATAGTCTTTTTTTGCTTCTTAAAAAGGCTTTAAAATCATATCAATGCCTATATTATAATGTAGCCCACCTCTATCAGCACTGTCTCCAATATCAAAGTTCATGAGAATCCAGGTAGATTTCCACAGTAGAGAGACAAAAAGCACTGATAATTAATGGCTGTCAGAGATCGGAGTGGATGCAGAACGATTACAGATGACATATAAATTGCTGTGTAATTTCAGATGCTATGGGCGTTTTCTGTTCCAGCAGGTCTCCTCTTGTACTGCTTGACAAATGATACTCACATGAAAGTCGAGGCCAAAGGGATAACATGCCATTGTTGAATCATTTAATATGCCAAGGACATACTGTATAATGGTCCGGGCCACATACAGCAGATCAAACACCTTCTAGGATTTCAGAAAAACACTGTGTAACACAAAACAAGCTCTTAGATAAGACCCACATCATTATAAACTACTGGGAAAGTTAATATTGTAGTATAAGGTCATACACTTTTTACAGTTGTTTAAAGAGAAACAACATTTATGTGGATTTAGGAAACCAAACCGTTTCACCATGGACAGTGTTGTTAACAACCTTGGACATGAAACTGATACAATCCAGTTTAAGGGCATTCATGGTCACTGATTAGTCAAATATGCCCACACACTTTATACCAGCAGGCCTCATCATGTTTCTTTGTATGATTTATGCCTGAACAGCTGCAGAGGTGGCACACTCACCAGTGAAGCTTGACACAAATGCAAAATAAAGGTGCTTCTGAAACACAATCTTCTCTGTCCTTCAGCCACTCACAGTTTGATGATGCAGGTGATTAGGTTCACTGGGAGTCTTAGTTTGTTGGAGGTGATCCAAGCATAGCACTGATGTTCCCTGTGTTCCTGGATCATTCCTGGAGCCCCATTAGCTGGCAAACAGCACACCATGACTATCATAACATTTTGATCAACGGTCAGAGGAACCTAATGGCAGAGTTGTACAGAGAAGAACAAATCCATGACAATTAAGACAGATCACGTGATGTGACTATAATGTGAACCTCAAGAGTAATGTCAGACACATAGGCAGGATGTGGGGAAATGATTTGAGTCTGAGAGAGAAAGTCATTGAATGTTATCACATGTACAGATTGTATGTGCTGCATTCATCATGACATCCGAGGATTACAAAAAGCATTAGGATTCCTCATCTGGGCATCGTGGAAATCTGTACAACATTTTATTTCAACACAGTCAATAATTGTCAGATTCAGTGTGAGGCAAGGGCAGATACTAAAGGTCCTTATTTATAATACAGGCACCCTGTTAAATAACTGCAATCCTATAAAGTCCTAACATGCACAGAGACAAGTAATCCCACATACAAGTCTAATCATACTGCAATCATGGTGGTCCGGATTTGAACGTTTCTAAAAGACTCTAACGCATTATATATTGGATGCAGCTTTGTTTTGTTTTTTGTGGGCATAAAATAGACATTAAGACATCTACATGGGTCATTGGGTTCAGATCAACATGTACTGTAGATGTTTGCATGATGCACCACAGTTTCACAACCAGAAATCATGAATTAAAGCACACTGAATGCAAAAGGCCCTTCATAATGTAGTCATACCGAGATGCTTGCTTGGACTTCAGATCTGTACTTGCATCAGGGATCACTCTTATGCTTACAGAGATCAGAGCAAGTGATCAGGGATAACGACTGTCCTCACTACCCGTCTAGACATGACTGCCTTTCCTCTGCACTGTGAAGCCATCAATCCGGCCCTGCTAACAGTGATCATTCACATTTGATGCTCTTTTGAGATATAGAAGGTCTGATAGGACCACCCAATCTGATCTGTGATTGAGGGTATCACGGCGACATGTGGCTCCTCCGGTTTGGTTTAAAGTTGGTAGACTTTAATGCACCATGTCTTTCATTTTTGCCTAGCGAAATGTCAAAGTGAAAAGATTCACCAATGTGGCTTGCAGAAAAGAGCTTAAAAGCAAATGTGGAAGGATACGAGGCAAGAGTCACAGTGTTGACACTAATTAGGGAGTGGAAGAATTCAGAGCAGCAAAAACACTTCAAAATAGTCTGGGATTTCAAAGGTAAGGATCTGAGACCAGATGAAACAGGACATAAAGAGATTCAAGGATGCTTTCTGCCGACATTTTGCAGTAAAAATAGTTGCGTGCTTAATATAAGTGACAGAAAACCTGATACGAAGATCAATATAGCAAATGCTTATCACAATCAACAATCAAAACTGGATATGGTGATTTACTCTTTACTGATCCAAACAAAAAACAACATGTGTCTGTAAAATAGATTTAAATGAGGATCAAACTGTCAGACAGGGTTGGAATAGGTCAATTTGCTGCTGTTGGATTATTTAACAAAAAATCATATATTTTTTAAGAAATGTAGGATTTAAATACAATGCCTTAATTAGAATAGCTGAAGAGGGATGGGGAGAGAGAGGGGACAACATGCAGAATAGGGCCCCCAGCACATGGGACACTTGATCCAGCAAGTGAGCTACCAGAACACCCCGCTGTGATGCAATCTTAAACGGGTAAATGCATAGTGCTCAGTAAAAGTATAATTTAATCCACAGCAAATTGCTGGTTCATTACAATCCCAAAGAAGATGCATTTCATGAAAGCCCAATTGCCAGAATAATTTCTCTCCTGAGAAAAAGAAATTCTCAAGAAACTAGACCCCTGCTAACATGCAGATGCGCTGCCACACTTGAGGTTTACCAGGCTGCCATTAAGACACACACATTAAAGCAGTTCTCTCTTTCCGCTCTCACACCCACGCTGCACTCAGGGAGCGGCTGCCCCAAATGGCTGCGCTGTCGTCAGCACGGTCTCCTGGGAGGTGAAAGTGTCTCAGGTTTAGAGGCTCTGTGTGGCACTTGATGCAAAAAGAAGCAGGTAGGTAGATGCAATCGTTTTAAACATAAATCAATTAGATGTGATTTAAATATACTTAGAGTTCCTTTCACATATGGAGGCATTTTGTCCAACACGATGTGCCGCTTTACATCTTTGGTATAATGTGCAATTAGAGGTTTCCGAAAGAGGCACGATGATTTATGGCCTCTGTTTGTCACCCACCGGGCCTCAAGCACTTCATCTGAAGACAAATGACAATAACAAGACCATAGACTGTATAGAGGACTACTGTTGCTTTCCCATGTACAGGCTGACTTTGTAATAGCCATGGTGTTTCTTTTAGTTGTCTTTTTCTTTATATCAATGATGTCATTAAAATATAAGCAGTAACATGCAGCAAATGGTAGTCCTATTTTATTTCTTCATGCAGAGGCATAAACATTAAACTGATTTGATTTGCAAACCCCATTACATTCAGTAGATAAGCACACATGGGGACTTACCTATCATATAGAAAATCAAGAAAAGACAATAACATTTGCATGTTCCCTGCCAGCCTTATATCCATTGTCATTTGTGTGAGAGTGCAGGCGACATTGCAGATTGCCATAATCCCTCAAAGCTGACAATTGTGAAATGGCTGTTAATGTGGTCACTGTACTGTTTGGTGCCTCCAGGACAATACATCATGTGTACAGTCATTTTCTTTTCAGGAATTGGCTCCAACGCAGGTGATTGTGTTACAACAATGCTGTTTAAAAAATGCACTGAAAACATTGTGAAGCCAAGAGCAGGAATGAAAATATCCTGAAGCCAGTTTAGAGTGGATCAAGTTGTAATGTGCAGTGAATGAGAAAAGACAGCAACATTACGTCTTCATCTGTTTCCCAACACTGTGCTGAGGAAAACCAATGTAAACCTACTGCGGATGAAACTAGCCATGTGTTCTCCGGTTCCTTCCTCAGAGGGAAGACAGAGTTGAGCTTTTGTTCTGGGGTAAAAAACCCGGTGTTGCCAGCTCCTTTCAGCACCCTCTGATTCAATGCACATTTACAGGGCCCCACTACACAGGTAATGCCCTGTAAGAAAGTTGAAAAGCATAGCAATGATTCTGTCATCTGGGGTCTATAACTGGGGTCTATGTGCTCCAGCTGGGACAATGCATACTTGCCATGGGAAGCATTTGTGATACCCTGAGAAATACAGGTACCTCAGCAGCAGGAGAGGATCATCCTCACTTGGAAGTTACCAGAAGTATTTTTAGGGGAGCCTACGTTTGTGAATGTCATTACAGAAGATAAAGGACAGGAGAGGAGGAATGAGGTTGTTCTTCAGTCTCACCTTTAACTCTCAAGATTTCCCACTTTGATGTTTTGCAAGTGGGGATGCATCAATACAGATACTAATGTTGATACTCATATAGGCCGTATACTGATGCAATGAGCTGGGTCAGGTATTAGTGAGAACAAGACTGATCAATAACAAACCTTTTATACTGGATTGAGCAGGTCTACATTTTACTCTAGATCTCCTTGTTGATGCAGGCAGAGAGCTCCAAGTTCACTTTCATGTGGCACAACATCACATGATATGAGTCAGTTCAGTTCAGGTTTTTACATTGAGAACATTTAACCTGTCTGGCAAAGACACTGTTAAACGTGAATATACTTCCTTCTGAAAGTGAGTTTAAAATGAAAAATTCCCTCTACCGACAAGAGCGTCAGCTACAGTAGTTCGTAAAGTCAACTTTCAAATAGCATAACAATAAAGGCAGGCTCTTAATCTTCTTTTTACATCATCAATAAACACAATTTAATGTGTAATCATGCTCCAAAGGTTCCAGCTGCCAGGTTGAAGGCTGAAGTGATGTGTTGATGCAACTAGAGTATTAAACTGGATGAAGAGAAAGCACAATGCAGGCACGAGAAGGAGTTGATAGATCGAAGGCACCTAATATGGTATCAAAACGGACTGTTAGAGGTAACATTATAAGGCACAATGGAGCAGTAATGGCTGATTGCAAGGGCAGTTATTTCCACTATAGTGACTTTCAATAATAAACTCTGGCAGGGAATTGACCTGAAATGATGTTTCATCCATATGGGCCCTATGATAAATTCATCAGATATATTCCCAAGGGGTATCATTAGTACTGCAGAATGTTAACAATATTTTTGCCAGCTATTTCTACACTAAATGAAAAGAAAAACGTCTAAAAGCCAAAATAATCATTTAATTTCCCCTGATTGAAAAGACATGCTACTATGTTATACTGTGTTAGTTGTTATAGAAATTCCCGCCTGTTAATATTGTCTCAGTATATTATCGTTTCTTCCTTCCACCTTATGCTCCCTCAGCCCTTTGCTCACTCAACCTTATATTACATTAAAAATTAAACAGGCCATTAATAATAAAGGATGAGTGCTATAACTTCATGAGAATCACAAATCATATTTAGCCGGACAGAACCTGATTCTAAAAAGACTTGCATTGAATAATTTCATTTTGCAAGTTGACTGGTGAAGTAAGTTTTCCATCTTATTGAAATGACCACACTAAGGTAAATAAGAATGTCACGGTCCTGGTACCTTCACCCGTCATCATCCTGGTAAATATTATCTTATTAGCAAAGACTAAAATTACTTTCTTTTGCAGCGGGAAGATTTTTATGCTGGGAAAATATAATGCTTTCATATTATTCAAATGTTACTTTGGTTAAACAGTCCTCCTATTGACCACCCCCAAAACAATTAGCATAAATGATCATGGGTCTAAAATAATGTTTGTGTCTAGTGGAGTTATTATAATAATAAATAATAATAATGCATTTTATTTATATAGCGCTTTTCACAACTCAAAGACGCTTATGAGAACTGTTATTTTGTTAAGTGCAAGTAATAGGATATACAGACACTCTGGGCAGTGGCACCCAAATCCCACAATGGTGTACATGCAAAAACATTACCATTATGTTGTCATATATCTCATATTAACATAATATTTAATATAGCTTGAATTCCGCTGTATGTTGTAAATGTTCAACATCTGGTATGTGGACAAAGGTTTAAATAAAGTATTCTGATTCTGAATAAGTCACAGGATCATTGAACTGAACAAAGCAGAAGTGGGTTTTTAAAACAAAATGATCTCACAGAAATACTTTCAAACTTACTTTGAAATGTTTTTATTATGAAGATCACATAATGCCAAACATAAAATGTGATGAGAGTGCCAGGTACAGTTAAGGCTCTTTGTACACAAATCAAGTTTTAAACTTTGTCAAATACCTCTATTAGTTGCCTGAAGAAAATAATAATCCACAGAGCATTCAAACCTACTGCTAAACCTCATAATGCTTGACTTGTTGCAGAGCACAACTTTTATGGCTGCACGGTAACAATACAATAAGATTTATCCTCTGAAGTCAAAAAAGGTCTGAGCAGTTCAAATATGCTTCACAAACCTTCAGCAGCTCTTACAGAGAATGTTTATTCATAGTGTGTTTACAATAGCAATGTGCTCAAAGACTGATTATCTGTGTATCATAATTACATGAGAGATATCACAGTGATGATTAAAAGAGAAAACTATAAACTATATAAAGCTAAAAAGTGTATTGCAGTCTAAGAAAATAAAAGAAGGGAACAGTCCAGCTTTCTGTTTTGATATATTAGTATCACTGCTGCTTCTCCGTCAGTGCTGGAGTGCAGAGCCATGACATCATTTCCAAATGTTTTTGAATGTATATAATGTTCTCAGTGACAGTCTGCCAGTGGAATTGGTTCTGCTACGAGCAATGGTCCAAACCCAACATAAGCTGTGCTCTGATGTATGTCCTGCGCCTGACAGTCACAAGGACATTTTCAAGATGATGTTAAAGATTAGCAATCAATAACAGACCTCATTTTTTAATTTACACTTGAAAGGACCAGCCAGATGGTGAAAATTGCTCAGACAAGCATGATTTTCCTGAGATGGTTTAGTCTCTTTTGTTTTCACGGGGTGACCACAAACACATGTGAATACTTAAGGGAGACATTCTACATGGGATGTGTTTTGATCATTTGTCATAACGAACAAAGAAGACATTTGATATGACCACAGTCATCTGAAATGTAATTATATTGTAAAATAAATAATCAATTTAATCTCTAGTAGTACATGGATTTAATTTCATACAGATATGGGCTTCTTAAAAAACATAAAAAACATAACTTGAAAAACTAGATGGTGTCTAGTGAACTGCCTGTCTATTGATGTTAAACAAAATGTGTACAAGTCTAAGATTGTCGATATGTTTTCAACGTTAAGAGCATCTTTGTCCTAGCAGATTGGTGTCAGACCTCCATTAAAAGCTCCTCTTATCGCCTCTGTGCACTGACAGCACATCCCAACATCTGAGAGTCCTGCTGACTCTCTTCTTCTGTCTCGTCCCCAGACTGCTGCTAAGAGCCGTCCAGCTGGGATAATTGGACCCCCTGTCCACCTTTTTTCTGACATGAATGCTGCCTGAAAGCTCTCGGTCACACATGGTGGGGATACTAACATGGCAGCTACACCTCTCTGTTTGGCCTCCCTTGCTCACCGACTAACAACACATTCATTTTCATTCCACAGACAGTTAGGACCGGGTAATGACGACATCTGTCACTGGGAGCTGGGGGAGTCTTTGGGTTCTTGTGACAGAATGGAGAAAAGAGGAATGGAAATGAGTCTACTTGAAATAACATAGAATAGGCAGAGATCCTTCTCCAATTGCCCTCCTTCTGCCATTTATGGGGAAGAAAAGGAAATTGCAAAAAGTCCATCACCCGTTGAGTTTATTTGAAATGTCTGCATAAATCAAAAATCTTGAGACCTACTTATATTGTTAGCACTGTGCTACCCAAATGTTTTTTTATAGGATATGGATAATGCACTTAGGCAAACACTTTTCATTAACAACATTTCTGCGCTGAGATTGTAATCCGCAATTTGTATTTCATTATTCTGTATGATCACTCTATTTGGCTGATGGTCTCTAGGTAATGAAATGCAATGTCAATACAGTACATACATACCAATCCATGTGAATCTGGTTGAAATTCTATTTATATGCAAATACATATTGTTCCTAAATCTGTTGGTCTGAAAATGTATTTATTTGATTAATGTCTGACCTGCATGGATTTAAAATGCGTCACAATTTAATACCAGCAAGATAAACGGAGACGAAATACTGCAATATGGAAGTAAGACCTTCACTTATACATGGAACTATTGACCTCCAAAATGTGACGTTTAAATCTGTCAAATAATGTTTTTCCTTTATTATGGAAGTAGATTTGGTCACTTTTGTTATTGCATCATATTATTGCCAAATCTGCTCAATTTATTATGCTTTTGCAACAAAAAATAAAGAAAACATGTCATCAGATGCACATTTGGTATGACCTGAGCAAAGATATTTGGTAAATACGTGGAAATGATGTAATCATTAACCTGTTCCATCCTAAAACAAAATAAAATGTAAACACTATTCATTTAATATGTTTACAGAGGCTACTGACTTTTATTCTACTGAAAAGCAATAGCAAGTTGTTGCCAGGGTTTCGCTGCACATGGGAACCTGCAGATAATTACTGTGGTTATGTTTATTGTGTTCCCTGTTGAGTTGCCAAGCCACAGAACAAGGTTTACACTCAATTGTCAAGCTTTGTAACCACGTTGCCCTGTATCCTCAGACACAGAGACTCCACATAGTGCCGATCACTCTGGAAGTAATAATGTTTACCTTTGCCATCTTTCCAACTGCTTGTTGACATGAGACCCAGGCTTGTTGGGCATGATATCAACACTCCAGCTACCTGTTGACACACTGAGCTTAAATCTCCTCATTGCATTCAAATAGGTTAGTGTCCAAAAGCAAATCGAAAAGACAAGAGGATCATTCTAGCACAGATGAAAGGATGTTGGCTTGCACCACATCTTTCTGTGGTTGTCAGAGACTAACTCTGCATGCTCCCCAGTGTTCTTGTTCTCTGAGGAGTTGAACTACAGCTGCAGAGAGGGTGAGGCTGGTTACTTCATATCAGGAAAGGTCATAGAGGAGGCTTCATGTTTTAACTCCTACAGAAAATACATATTGGCTAGACCCGTCATGACTGGAAATCCTGACCTCATATACTTGCACTTCAATGTTATCACCTGGTTGTCACTTTGTAAAAACTGATATTAAATACTAAACCTGATGTGTTACAGCATTCTTTCTTGGACACGTCACATTAATACAAGACAAAACATCTTGAGTGTCTTGCTGCCACCTAGTGGACATGAGATGTACAGCAGAACACTGAACAAAAACTTCAAATGCAGAAAAAGCTACTTCATCATATTTTTTACTTAAACATGTGGACATACATTTGAAACTTCGACCCATGAAAAGGAAATATTTGCTCGAGTTTAAAACAAAATGTAATTGTGGCCAGTGTGACAGTATCATAAAAAAAGAAATAAATCACATTGAAAAATGTCATAATTCTACACAGGCCACACATAAAACATGGGCAAAAATAGTTAAACAGCAAGATTCACATTTTCTATACAACATCCATTGTTAAGGATGAGAAGTATCAGTTGATTAAGCTCCACAATAGTCTTGTCATTTAATTTTGACACATCATTTTCATCTTAATTCATTGTAGAAAACGGTGGTTCTGTAGTTTAATAATGTCCGAGGCAGAGCAACGTCAGAGGCGTTCTTATGCTTAGGTGGGGAGGGTGTCATATTACCCAATCACATATCAAATTGAGGATGAGTTCAGATGAGATCACTCGAGTTCCTTAAACCGTGCAAACATGGCCTTGCGAACCGCCTGTTTGTAGGTGGCATGGTCCCAAACCACAGGGTCTTTCTTTTTTCGTGGCTGGAGAAAAATGTACAATAGAGGTTTTAACAAACCGACAACAAACACCACATTTTGCAGAGAAAAATAGCTGCAAACTTACCGGGGCAGGTTCAGATCCAAGACCAAGACCAGGTCTCTCGCTGACTTTATGAATATCCCTACGCATAGAGAACAAATGGTTAAGACAAATGTGTCACTAATCTAAATAACCTAAATGCTTTCCCATTTCAGTGAGAGGTCAGTTCAGACACATACCTTGAGCCTCCAGCCCAGGAGTTATGATGCTGCATCTGTTGGTGGTGGTGTTGTTTCCTTTTCTTCGGCTCTGGTGACCTGGAGGGTTCTTTTGTAGTTAGCTGTGAATGACACAATCAACCTTTAGTATTCAACCCAACCACTTCAAGCTCTCCTGAGCACACCCCTTTATTTCCACCTACTTCTTTCTCCTGGTTCTCCAGTGCCTCCAGCTCCTTCTTGGACCTCTTGATCTTAAGGTGGATCTCCATGTTTTGCTGTTGAGAGAATACATGCAGTATTAGAGGCTTTGTCTGTATACAGAGAGACTGTCAACTACTGTTCATAGAGAGGTACACTTGTAGTACTTTGTGCAGGTCCGAGAGCTGCTGGTGGCGGATGAGAGCGTCCTTGTTGGGGAACTGTCTCCTACACAGCAGGCAGGCCATCTTCTTCCAGTCTGTCAGCTTGCTGTCCTTGTCTTCAGACGGGCCCTGACTGTTTCTGGCTGCGTCTTCCCTATCTTCTTCTATCTCTTCATCACTTCCAGCCGCATAGTCTGATGCCAGCATACTCAGAGAGCCCATAGAACGCTGGGGGAGAAAACACAATTAGTCAATTATGTAAGAAAAAATAATCTACTTTTTACTCTGAAGGAGGTAAACAGAGTGAATCAGACACGAAGTAGGGGTTATAGTGCAACATCTCCTGAATGAAGTTTCCTACCTTTGACTTTTCATCTTTCTTAAGAGGAGCCATTGGTTTCTTAAAAAGATCATCCGGACCCGATATCTGCGGATGTAGACAAAACATTTGGGTTAAGTACCATTACAAGATATAATGAAAACAAATATTCTAATCTCCACATTGATGCACATGATGGAAGTGGTTGTGTGAGGAGAGTCTCTAACCTTCCTCTCGAAGATAGCAAAACCAGCGTCAGCCGTCTTGGAAGGCCTCCTATCATCGTCTCCTCTGAAACTCAGCAGCAGCGGCGATGCACAACGGACTGTTGTCTCCTTTTGACGATTCTGGATCTTTGCCCAGCGCTCCATATCTTTCATGATCTGCAAACAGCAACACACATGTCTTAACCGCGTTCCCTTTACACATGTGTCTTTCATACTGTGTACAGTGGTATTGTATCTGAAGTGCTACCTTGACAGCGGCGATGCTTCTTGGCTTGTCGTTGTCCTTTTTAGAGTCATCATCATCTTTCTTCTCAGGAGTTGCAGAGGAAGTGGGGACAGGGTCCAGCGCACAGCCGTCATCAGCACTGGGAACTAATGCTGCAGAGTCTTCTGGATTAGGAGTCAAGGATTTTTTCATCTCCAGAGGAGCGTCTGCTGCTGGGTTGGAAAGAATGGCCTGGTCTTCAGCGGTCATGGGCAACGGCGCTGTGGCTGCAGGGTTCCCTCCTGGGACTGGGATGTAGGACTTTGATGCAGCATCCCAGTACAAGTACTCTTGGGATATAGCGTTGTAGAAATACTGTTCACAAAACAATTAGAAAATAACAATTTAATGACAAAACCAATCATTTCAGACACATTTATGTTGAATAAAGGCTGACTTAGTAGTGCACATGTAGCTTCAACTGCAGTCTCTGTACTATTTTAGGAATTCATTTAAACACTATTATTATAATGTGAGGGCCACTGTGTGAGGTTAGGCTTCTTACGTAGACATGTCTCTCCTCTAGATTATGAGCAAGTGACAAAGACCTAGTTTCTCTTTAGTATCTTTGTCCTCGTGAGATTCTATTGTTAGCTCAGTCTGCGGATTTAAATGAGGTCTCCACATTTTACAGTCCGTTACCTTTTCAATACATGTGCTTGTTAGTGGAGACAGTTTCTTCAGGGTAGATGTGCATTAGTTATAAATGATTTAATATTCTCTTGTAGGTTACTGACTGCAGCTATGCATGGCTTTCGTATAAAGACAGGGTCTATGCAGGAATCCTGAAGTCAAATATAAAACCTTTTAAGACCTTTTTTAAGACCCTTTCCACACATTTTAATACCTCATCGCCACTTTGAGTTTTAACCGGTTACCTTGGCGACACACTTTACCTCACATTGACTATATACATTATTGATTGTCCTTCCTCCTTATCTTCCAACCATTTGGACGCAGACTTGCATTTCCCCATAACGATGTTGTTTAACAACCGGCGGAAACGGAGCTTCGCGCGCTATCAAGCAGTGAGCGTGTGATGTCCTCTTCAGATGACGTCAAATCCAACGGGATGCCATAAATAAACTACACAGAATCACACTACACACCTACCTTTGGAAAATGTATATACCGTAATTTTCGGACTATAAGCCGCGACTTTTCCCCCATTTTTCGACGCTGCGGCTTATATAACGGTGCGGCTAATCTATGGATTTTTACAGCTAACGGCCACCACCTTTAACTCTATGGGCTCTATGGCCGGTCCGCGGACCCCCACCTTTAAGCGGCGGGTTCCAGCAGGAAAATCTGGAGGCCGGAAAAGATTGAGACAGGTAGCGCGCCAAAGTAAAAGTGGAACCGAGAGTGGTATGCCGCTGCTGCGGCTTATATTCAGATGCGCCTTATAGTCCGAAAATTACGGTAATTTCCCCCTCTTTTCTTCTCTCAGACTACAGTGTTGGAGCAAACCATCAAAGGTACACAGGAGGGTTATGACAATGAGATCCAGATGTACAACGATCAAATCG
>NW_011369947.1:4580106-4746726 GCF_000735185.1 Notothenia coriiceps
ATGACGATATTTAGGAATGTTTAATGTGTAGGTTTAGTGATTATAAACAGGGCTCAGGGAACAAGATGCCAATATTATGTGCCTGATCCCCACCTTGCAATCCAGCGGCGGCGGCAGCAGCAGCAGGAGGTGGCAGCAGAGGTTGCAAGAACTGTGGGGGGGGTGGGAAATGCTGCTGCTGAAGTCCCAAGGGAAAAATGCATCACAGGTCATCCTCTTGTTTTTATTAACTTTCAAAAAAAAGAAACAATCAAGGCAACATCTTACCCCCATCATGCTGGGATCAGGTGGAAACCCAAGGATGGAACCGTTTGGTTTGTCAAATTCTCTCTTGAAGCTGAAAAAAGACACAAAGACAAATAATCAGAAACAATGGAGGTGGGAATTCTCTACAAGATATAGCAGATAATTAAGGAACGCAGAATGGCGACTTACTTTTGGTTCTTCAGAGGTTTTGCGACCTCAGCATAAACTCTGACTCCATCAACATAAAGGGGTCTGGGTTTGGTGAGGAGCTCCACCAGACGTGTCACTTGCTACAAGAGGAGAGACAAAAGGTAAGTGCTGGAAAATGATAGGGGAAGAGTCAACTTTGATAGAACATTAAGTCAATAAACAGCAAACTGTAAGCATTCATATTTTAAAAAGGGTACCTCATGGGAGTCCATGTCAACAAAGCAGAAGCACTTGGATCCTGGTGGCTTGGCTTTGACTAGGCGAACATTTCTTTCATCCAGATAAGCAAAGGGATCCAAGGCCTTCAAGATGGTCTCCACTGTGGTCGTGGGCTTCACATTTTTTATTATCATGGCTGTAAAGAGACACAAGAGAGTGTTGTTTATCCAACTTGGTCATGAATAACAAAAGAATAAAACAAGCTCCATAGCTAAACAATTGGAGCCCTGCAGTTGATTCCTTCAAAGATCTTTTAGAAGTATTTCTCCCTTCCCCTAATCCACAGCCTTTCAAATTGCAACCTATGCGTTTCCCTGTGTGTGTGCATGTGTTAGTGATGGTATACACTCCTGTATGATAGTGCTGTGTGTGTGTGTGTGTGTTGGGTTTATTTTAATTTCTGTTTGTCTGTATTATTGTTAGCTTACATATGTATTCTGCATTTTGTAAGTAATTGCTGTTGTCAAATGTGCTTTTAGTTATTTAAAAAAAGAAAACATGTTGTGCTTTTGGTTGTNTCTCCCTTCCCCTAATCCACAGCCTTTCAAATTGCAACCTATGCGTTTCCCTGTGTGTGTGCATGTGTTAGTGAGGGTATACACTCCTGTCTGATAGCGCTCTGTGTGTGTATGTATATGTATATGTATATGTATATGTATATGTGTGTGTGTGTGTGTGTGTGTGTGTGTGTGGTTTATTTTATTTTTATTTGTCTGTATTATTTTTAGCTTACATATGTATTCTGCATTTTGTAAGTAATTGCTGTTGTCAAATGTGCTTTTAGTTATTTAAAAAAAGAAAACATGTTGTGCTTTTGGTTGTACATGGTGTGTATTAATCTCAATACAAATGTGATCAAAAAAACAAGCTCCAAAGCTAATGTTCATCAACAAGTTTGAGTTTGAGTCAACTTACTTTTGCTGTCCTTAAAGACAGACTCAGGTTGGTGTGAACCGTGATGGGGAAGGTTGCGGTTGCCCCAGGTCTCCACCTGCTGCTCTGTTTCCTGTTGTTGGAGCAGTTGGTCCACCTGCTGCTGCCAGGCCTCAGGTGTCAGGTCAGAGCTACGCTGCCACTGGGTAAGGGACAATGGTTCAATAGGGCCTTTTGGTTGGGACCCGTTTAGGTTGGTCTTCAACTCCTCTAAAGGCTGATCTGGTCTGGGCAACTGGGGCTCCTGGAGTTGAGGTACTTTGTGATCTGATTCCTAATAGACAGAGACAGAAAGAAGGGACACGTTATTATTTTTAAACTGTGAAGTAAAAATGGCTGCAAAGTAGGGCTCTCCTGAATACCATTTTTCGGGCTCCGGATATTCGGTATTAATCAGCAACGAATATTCGGCGAGCACGTTTTTATCATGTGTAACGTTACTGTTTAAACTGCGGATAAAGCAGCTTCATCATGGCAACTGGACAACAACTAAGCTAAGCTACTACTTACCGCATTCGGGTGACTTTTCATAGTTGTTGTGCCCAGAGTTCCCGTTAGATTTTTTTTTTGCCCGTTACAGTTTAAATCTTCCGGACAAAAATTTGAAAAGTGCCGGTCAAAGGTCTTCTTTGTTATTTAATGAGCTTTAAAACAAACTGATATGATTCGATATTAAACTGATTATAGTAGCTTAACTAGATTACTCAAAAGTGTACAGTAATTTATAATAACACGGGAATAATAAACGGAGCGCTCTCTCCGCCCGTCAGTATCTCATGCAGCTCGCGGATCCAGTATTTATTTTTTTAGAGTATGTAATAAACTACAGAAACAACAAAAGACAATCATTTTCTTTCAGCACTCACATGAACACTTCTTTCACACTCTTCTGGCTGAATGAACTTCATGGATGTTGTTCTACTGCCAACCTTTAGGGATCCCTGTAAGAAGAAGAACAGAAATGATCAATCAGCATCATCTGGGGATATCTTAAATAATACCAATGACACCCAACATGCACTGTGGCAGGTTTAGCCTTCCTCTTCACTGCTGAAGATAAAACGGGCGAACACTTATGGTGGTGAGACTAGCCCAGAACGAAGATCATGCTTCACACAAGCAATATGCCCTCAAACTATTTTGAAAAGTGAACTACAAATTAGAGCTGCAGCTAAATTATTTATGCTCATATACCTAATATTCTCAACAACAAAAAAAGGGCTTATTGTTTAAAACTGGAGACGACAAAAAAGTAAAAAAGTGACCATCATAATTCCTTTGGGCCACTGTAACATCTTCAAATTGCTTTGTTTGTACAACCAAAACCCAAAGATATGTAGTTTACTACCACAATATATACAAACAAAAGCAGAAGATCTGAACAATTTAAAATAACCATTCAATGTTTAGCATAAAAAAAAGAAATGTGCAAAATATGTGCTTATGGTTGTCCACATTATAATCCAAATAAAAACAGAATTATTAGTGCAATATGAGAACCATGCTTTCAGTAGGTTAAGTATTGTAATTGTGTCATAATAAAAACACTATTTCCAAGACTAGAGTGTTGCTGTGCAGAGGGAAGCTCATTGCAGATGGAAATGTACTCTGAAATTTGGTAGTACTGTGTTGAACATCCATATGTGAAAAGTAAAACTCAACGCTGATTAATTCCAGAGAACACCTCATTTGCACAAAACTGGAATAACCATTCAAACCAGACATTAAGCCATATCATAAAGCACAAAGCTTTATCACTCGTGAAAACGTATAGGTGGCCATTTGAATCTTTGATATTTAAGTAACTGACCTTACAACCACCTACAGTACATCACCTAGTGTTTACAAATTACTTCACAAGCTGCAAAATATCTGCCAAAAGCGACCCAATGGCAAAGCCAAACGATAAACTGCTGTACATTTCAGCAATAATTCTACTCATCTTCATTACCCTCAGGGACATCAAGCCCTGCCAGTGTTGAGAGAAAGAAGAAGTCCTGATGGCCAAAGTTCACCAACAATGAGTTCAAGAGAATACCAAGAAGAGGACATGCACTTTTCTGGAAAGTCACAGATGACCAAAATTGCCTCGAACTGGTGAAAGAAATGTTGTCTGAAGAACTGGCAGGGACACTCAAAAGAAAGCGTGCAGGCCCCCCAGTGGTTTCGTGAGACTGGATAGTTAAATAGATAAACCACGTATTACATAAATTGAAAAGTTGACTTGATTGCGCTAGAGGAAAAGTCAGGGGATCACCAAAGTTATTTGAATTCATCATCTGGGAACCATGAATATCTTTATAAAAAAGGCTTTTCAAGCAATCAAGAAGTCGTAAAGATACTTCACCAGATAACTCCAAAGAATAACCAAAGTAGTCAGGAGTCGTCCCCTGGACACAATGAATATCCGTCCCAAATAGTAAGAGTATCCATCCAATAATTGTAGAGACATTTCACTAATAAACCCAAAATGTCAACCTTATAGTCAAGGGATCAACAAAATCATGTTGGCTGCTTCCTCTGGGGAACCCAATTTTCATACAAAATGTCAATGCAATCCAACTAACGGACCATCCCACAATTGTCAGTCAATGAGCGACACCACTAGCATAGCTAAAAGAAAACCCAATCATTTTACCAACGTTTTTATCACTACATTGCCCTAAAACTCCTAAAAAGAAATATTCCTCTTTAAGAAGGATTGTAAATCTCAAAAATAGTCATTTCTATTATGAATAAACTTACAAAATGTGCACTGTGTTCTCACTAATAAGGTGGTTTTGAGATAGACTTTCGTACTCCGTGAAAAACAGAACCCTCCACAATCTTTGAATGATGATGATGCCAGTCTGTCAACATGGTAAGGAAGCCAACCCAGCTTCCGTGATATAAAAACGGAAAAAAAAGTAGATGGCATGAAACATTGACGTAGTCTTCCTGAAGCCATATTTCTGTAGAGCTGTTGTGAGGTTCAAAAAGGGTGGCTCCAGTCGTTGCCATCTTGGCAGTGTTGATTCTGCATAGCTCTCGGCTAAAACTAAAAAAGTCAAACCTGTGGATTGTCAGAGGATCTGAGTTCTGCACAGGCAGAGTCGGCAGCTAGCACCAAGCCACCTGTGACAGCACTTAACTGTCATTAAAAGCTGCCCAACCCTTCGTTATGCGTGACTTTAAGCCTTAAATGTGTGAGTTCTACAAAAACAACTCACATGAAAAGGGGACCTAAGCTAAAGAAAATAGAGATTGACTTAGCCAGCCTCAAGTGGCCATTTGAGAAACTACAAAAAGTAAAACCAAGATAAACCTCTACCTGACCACAATGCAACATCCTCCGGAAAAGAGCTGGGCCACTCAGTTAAATACACATTGTTGGTCGATTACTTTGGTAGGCAACACACTATTTCTAATACTCACATGGACAGTAAAGACAAAATACTGGCCCAACAAACAACCAGCCCCTTGCTTGTTTTAGGGCAGACTGTCTGAACGTCGACAGCTTCCTCAAAAGAAACTACTTCGAAGGTCACGCAACGCAAAAGTGCCGCATTACATTTCCGTCAATCCTCTTTGCTACAAAGGCAAAATCGCAAAACATGACATGGGGGCTTTATGAAGTACCTTTATTATCAACATCGTGTCTTCTCATATTTGTAAAACCAAATCTTAAAAGTTTAGGAACAGATTGGAAAAACTGCTTTCCCACCAAACATCTGTATTATCTGCTTAAATCTATTCCAGGCTAAGGAAGTTTGGGGTTAAAATATAAAGATTTAGCACTAGCAGGAAATATTAACATGTTTGTGTTAGAATATACAAAGTTAAAGTATGTTTTCTAAAGCATTCAAGTGCTTAACAAGTAACCTGAAGTACTAGAAAGTAATGATAATTTATGCAAAGCTAGGCTCATCTTTTGCAGTTTCATATATTAGCTTCTAGAAATGTCAACAACTGACATTATAGAGGAAAAGCAACCCCTTCCCAGGTTCTCCCCCTCCCCATCTACTAAATCCCCTCTCAACCCCTCATAATCCTGATGGGAGAGACGGCCTTCGTAGTGTGACGAGGATGGGCCACCTTGTTGGACTCCATGAAGTGGACTGCATCCTCGAGGTTTAAAAACTCCACATAGGCCGTATCGTAGCTGTAACCTGGGGACAGCATTTGAAATACAGATGGGTTTTTGTTAGTCAATTCCAGTAATGACAGTCACCCACTAAAACATAGAAGACAGCAGTTCGTGAATACATCGAGATCAATGTGAGCGAATCTTTGACAGTTTTACCTACACACATACCTTTTCAGGAAAACACACATTTTGTTATTGCTTTTTCTATTCAGTCTTCTGATGACTGATGACCTATCAGACTCTGTCTGTTATGGCTTGGCTTTATCAAAGCCTTTCCTGGCAGATATTCCAAACCAGTGGCAGTGAACAACTGTGTGGTTTGCACCGTGGAGACAGAACGTTTACCAGTCATGTTTATCAGATAACAAAAACCCTCCTGTGACGGACATTTTGGTGTAGTATGAAAAGCTTTTGAGACATAATAATGAGGCTTGCCATCGATAACCATGTCTACAGAGATCCACTGTGGAAAACACTTTAAAGTAAGTGTTAAGATCGGCAGGATGAGGAAGCACTAACAAGGCAGTCTCCATTTCAAGTTTGTTGACATTCTTATGTTCAGTACCTAGAGAAGAGTGTCAGAGTGACACGTTCAGTGAATCACTTGTCACAGATCGTTTGTGACCAACATTCTCCAAAAGACTTAATATTGATCCTTGGTAACTCCTCTTATTGTCACAATGACCCGACGTCTCGCACATAAAAAAAAGGGTGGCATAACAAAACCCCCCTTCCTTCTTTAATGAGCGAATTCACAGACCACCAACAACAAAAGCAACCAACAATGTAAAAAAGAAAGAATGTCGTAAAAGCGAAAAATCGAGGGACATGTTAGCGATCGATTGCCCCAAACAGCTACACAAAGAAACTTGTTTCTTACCTGGCACAACATTTTTGATTTTCATCCCCTGCATTGGCACACCATCATGGACTGCAAAGGCACCAAGAATCTGCAAAACAAAAGTGTCAAATAGATTGAGTTTGGCCATGGCTTTCCATGCAAACAAAATCTAGTAACCATAAAATCAAGATTTACAAAGTAAAGATGCTTTTCTGTATTATTATTATTATTATTACCTGCTCCATAGTGGCAGTCTTTGGAATACCAATTATAGATATTGTGTTGGAAACTTTGTCTTCCACTGATGCATTCCTGTAATCTTGATCCTTTCAGAGAACATTTCATTTAAAATTGGGTTAGGAAACGTAGAATTATATTGCATATTATTTATAAACACAAAAATAAAATAAAAACTTACCTGAGAACCGGACTCACTAAACTTGGCAGTTGCGATTGGTTTAGACTCTTTGAGAAGTTTCTCTGGTACTGGAAGTGCTTCATGTTTGTAGTCAAAAGACCTCCCGGGGCCTGTTCTGTAATCAATGTCCCTGTAGTCTTGGTCTTTTGCTTGCACAGTGCTGCTGCCTTGAAAATCATGTTCTTCCCCCATCTTACCCCTGACATGTCCTTGATTTTGTGGGATATCTTTCATCCCTTTAAAACAATCACCTGGCTCCTGTATCAAATGTGAATGCTGATTCTTCTCTTGATGGTAAGGAAGCCTTTCATCACGAATTGATTTATTCTGACTATGCTTTGGGTTTCTTTCTCCGAGCCAATGTTTGCTCTCATTTTCTCTCCCGGGAGGGCCAGTATGGGGACTTATTTCCGGGGGTGGATGAACATGTGGAGCTTTGCTGGCAGTTGATGGTAGTAGATTGATACCAGGAAAGTGGTCAACACGAGGAAAGCCGACCCCTTTCCCCGGGAATTCAACAGGTGGCCTATCCCTTTCCTGAAATGGTGGTGGATCTCTGACATTTACATCTCTGCCAAATCCTACAGGGAAGCTAGGTGCGGGGACAACTCCCATACCTTTACCCATTTCTGAAGGGGGAATCTTCTCCTTTCGACGATTCTTCCATTCCTCTGCAAGAGTCATCTCTTCACCACTTCGATAGTCCATTAGGGGGCTGCCACTTGATTCTGGGAACTCTCTCTCCCTGGGTGCGTTTCCCATAAACTTTGATCTTGGAGGTCCAGCCATATCTGAAGGCATGTCTGGTCTTGCCCTGTCCACTGGAGGGACATTACGGTTTCCAAATCTTAAGGGAGATCGATCCCTACCTCTAAATTCACCTGATGGACCTGAACGATTTCTGAAATCCATATCAGAATCAAATCCGCCTCTTGGATTGAAAGGGGGCCCTTCTCTTCTGTCAGTGTCCATCATTCTCCTTTCATGTGGCGGTAAGTCCATATCATAACCATCGTTGCCTTCATCGCCTTTTGGGGGCCTTTCACGCATGTCCCTAAATCCTTCATTCCGCTCCATGGGAAACCCTCTTCTTCCATCTATATTAGGATTGTTGAAAGGTGGCGTGTCATATTTAAAAGATTCTCTGTCTCTCATGTCCATAAATCTGTTGTTTGGTTCCTGTGGTGGCATACCCCTCCCTTCCATGTCTGAGTTTCTGCCTTGTCCCGGGAAACCAGAAGCATTCATCAGTTTGTCTCTGATAGAAATTTCATATTGCCTTCGTACACTGAAGTCTGGATCTTCTCCAGGTCCGCCAAAATCTCTGTTTTGCTCTCTACCTCGCATATCACGTGGGTCGATGTCATGCCCCCTCATGTGTGGCCCATCCATCCTTCTCATATCCATGTGTGGCATATCTAGAGGTCTTGGGCCCATTTGACCCATGTTCATCGCATCTCTACTTCTATAATCAGGCATGGGACGATCTCTGCCACCAAACATTTCTCCACGTTGATCACTGCTGCAATATATACATCAACACATTAGGATGATTTTTGAATGGAACACAACCAAAGAGTAAAACTTATAACAAAACAATATGGTGACGGAAGATATGAATGTTTATTTGTATAGTTGCTCATCCAATCAGCATGAAAAGGCTTAAAGAAGGGGAGGACAATATGGTAATAATGAGCCTTATAAATGTTTCTATTTTCAGTGTTTTTTATTTAATAAAATAATAAAAAATAAAGTAACCATCAAATGCATCAAGTGTGAAAACAGTTTAAACATTAGGATTCCCAGAAAATGTACTAAATCATATCATATAACATGTGAATATTACTTCAACTGTGGTAACCTGTTTTTAACCCACATTGCCCATCCCTAGAAAACATTATTAGAGGCAAATGCAAAAAGCTCTTACTAGACAGTTATGTCTTAATACCAATTTCGAATTTGTTTTTAAATCAATGCCTATAACTAAATGATGCGTATTTACCGAAAGGGTGGTCCTCCCCTTGGTCCTGGCCCTGGTCCGTTCCACATGTTTGTAAGTCAGTGTCTTATCTGGAAGCAAAGTTGGAGGTAAATGAATACAAACACTTCTTTTGACTTGTTTGTGGCAGGTATATCAATCATAATACAACCAATAAATGGACTTTCAAAGTACAACCCAAAATTAGACGAGCGTCAAAATATTTGAGCGTATGGCAGCATTAAGTTCTAATATGAAAAAGCTATATAGCCCACTATGACAAATCACACATTTGCTTTAAGTGCTTTACGATCTCGATATATGTATATACAGATATGTGAACAACGTTACATACATTTAAATGTGGAGGTACCAGTGCGGGTTAATAAATGCTTCAATCTAAATAAAAATAGTACATATTGTAAACAAACATGAAGAAATGGTGGTTTAAAATGTATGCCAGTGTGTTATTTTGGTGTTACAATGACGATACTAAAGATGGCTGCATACGTCAAAGCTGTGGCTCGTAGCACAGGCTGTGATATTGCTCATGTTGGCCCGCTAGCCATCACTAGGCCCTCCAACATCTACGCCACAACATAAACAAACGGTATGAGTATTGATCATAATTATATTACAGTAAACACACGTATTTAAGGTAAGTTCTGCATATAAATGGGAATGTTATTGTGATTAAATTACCGAGCAAAAGACGGCTAAAACAAACGTTAAGGATCTTTACCTTGGTGACGCTATCGAAGCTAACTTGGCTAATACTTACCACGGAAGCCGGTCTATCTGCGTTAGCATTCATTCACTAACAGACAATCGTACTGACTTTAAATGCCAATATGATCACATAGATATTGCCTCTATAAAAACGTACCTTGCTTGTTCTTTGAGCTTAGTATCGATATTTCCGAGATTTATCGTTAAGGTTGTCGACGGCTTCACGAACTGATTCTTCAGTCGCTGCAGCCGAGACGAATCTTCCGTTTTCTTCTTCTTTGGATCTGCAAACCTGACGCTGTGTGAGACGTGCTGCCCCCCAGCGGTTAAGAGAAGACACACTTTATTGATCCCAAATTGAGAAAAACAAGGCATTGCACACAATTTGAAAACAAATAAAAATAGAGAATTTTCAAAGATGACATAATAAGCATTTCAAAATAGGAAAATAAAACAGAACTAAAAAGTTAAATATATACAAGTTGAATGTGAAAGATACACAAATCTGTAGATCAGGGGTGCCCAATACGTCGATTGCGAAGGTAGTGTGGGTAGATCGCATGGCATTGAAAAAAAAATAGGAAAAAAATAATGATTTTTTTTTTTTTTTTAAAGTTAGCCTATCCTCCATCCTTACTATGGCCTTTGCCACTTGATTGGCGTACAGGTACGCCAGTCTGAGTTGTAATGTTGTGCCATACGGGTTAATGCAGTTATAAGGGGGCCTCACCTCGTTATCTGAAGCCACAGTTTATCCGCCGATTAGTCCACTAGCACCCCTGTCTGAAAAATAAAAACTAAGAAGGGCCAAATTGCAGTCAACACATTTTAAAAGTATAACAATTGTTGTATAGGATGCAACCGCTTTTATGATTGATTTGTGTACAGTCTATGTTTGGTACATGTCTAGGCCTTGATAAAAATAGCACAGCAAGTTCATGGTCATTTTTCATCAAAACAAGTTTATCCTAACACGAGCCTGAAAAATATGTCTATATGCCAAGTATTCCAGTTTTGAATAAACACACCTCTTTGGAAAAATCTTCACAATATCGTGAATAGACATTCAACTATCATCAAGCTTGTCTTTACAAAACATGTACAATTCAGTTCTTTTTAATTATTTGGGTCCCGAGAGCCATACAAAGATAAAAGTTTTGCTATGGATTTAATTTGGTGTACAATATGAATAACCATACCTATTTCACATGCATGATCAATTGGTTGTCTCCATTGAAATTAAATACAGAACATTTTGATTAATTGACATTAAATACAGAAGATGTTGGTTTGCTATAAATGTTTGGATGCAAGGGAAATGGTTGGTGTGCTGACCTGTGTGGTCAAATAGTAAAATTGTCAGTAAGGGTACTTTTAGAAATAATAACACAGTTTCATCAATATCAGTATTGCTCATTTTATTAATTCACAAGCAGTGTAGCAAACCGTTAGCTCAGCTAAATGTTGCCAAATACACACATAAATAAAAAAATACACATGTATACATTGCAAAAATACAAAGTGGCACAGTACATGGACTCCGCTATAAACTCAGAAATGTACTTATTACAAGTGACAACACAACAATGAGTTAAAACATCACTCCACATACAACCACCTACATTTAGTTTTTTCTGTGTGTGAAAGAGGACAGAACACAAGTATCAATACGGCAGCTTAAAACTCAACAGAAAGGCAAAGGGAAACACCAAAACATTTCAAAGAAATCAGTAAGTAATTATTATCATGTCGATTCTGTTGAAACATAACGTACATTACTGCAACAAATATTAAGGCACTTAACTTAAAATATGCTTTTTTGCTAATTAAAATTGTAAGTTGACTGAAATTTTACAGCAAAAAAGGTAAACCAGCAGATATCAGGGTGTTAAGTTGAAAACACATTAATCATAGTATGGGATGGTTACATAACTTCATAGGGTAGTCATCAGTGTCTCATGTGTTTTTTTTTTACCTTTTTAAAACAAATTAAATGTCTTTAACTCCTATACTGAAAAGCATAGTATTTTAAACAAATCAATGCATTTTGTCCAAATATTTTAAACAAATCATTCAACTTATAATTTCAAGTTACAAGAAATGAACTCCGGATTGTAAGTTCTGAAACTGATAACCAGCAAGTGACAAATACAACTATATACAAGAGCTGTGGAATAAAGATGAGCAGATTCCACTAAATTACATTTTGTTTTAACAGTTTTCAGGGGAAAGGAAACAACATAAGAGCTACTTTGCAACTAGCTTTAAAGGGACTGGTACACAAAATAACAAAGGAGAGGAGCGAACACTATTCAATAGACCAATCAATACAGAAGGCAACATGATTAAATGCATGATGTGATGAAATAACTCTGCAAACTAAGGGGTAGTCAAACCACATAGACCTGGTATCATAATGCCAAATGTATTGGCTGTACTTCACATGTGCTTGTTGGTCCTCCTCTCATATTTGTTTGGCGCCTAGTCTTCCTTTTTCTCTGGCAACACTTGGGTAACATCACCATTGCACGGTGCCTGTGGCTGCTCTTCCTGTCTGCCTGCACTGGGCAGGGAGACTGCGGTGATGGTGGCAGTCTGTGTCTCAGGAGCCTTTTCGCTGAGAGCTGCCTTGAGGCTGGCAGCAAAGAGATTGCTGCCCCCAGCTGCAGGAGCAGGCGCCCCGCTGGGCTCAGCTGCAGCTCCTTCAACAAGACCGGAGGCCCCAGGATCGCCCGGCTCAGACGCTCGAAGCCTCTTCATCAGGGTGGTCACTCTTACAGCTTTCTGTGAGTAATTAAAACACATTTGGGTTTAATTTAGGTGGTATCATACAACACACTTTACTTTACTTGACTCTGATGGATGCTTTTGGGAAGGCCTCTGGCTGAGAGAAATTATATTTTGAAAAGTATACATAATTGTTTCTATATATATTATGGTAGAGTCACTTGGTATCTCTCTCTCTCTCTCCGTCTCTTTTTCTATGTTTATAACACATACTGCTGTCAGTCTGCCTCAGGGATAAATCAGTAAAATGTTCACACATGTTAAACTGCAGTTAAGTAGAATGCCTTGTTGCAGCACCGGATTATCATGGATTTGAATAGAAGTTAAATGGGTTACAGTATGTATATGTATACCTAATCAGTTTTAAAAAGTGGTAATCAAAGAAGTGTAGCAAACCAAGAGAATTTCCAAAAAACAGTAGGCTACAGTCCTACTTGCAGACTTGGGTCATGATAGTATCAGTATTAAATAAATATTATGTCCAACACCTGTAATAATTAATGTTGCCCAATATATTGATAAGTGAGATAGTTATACCTTCCATTTGGCTTTGGCGAAGTTCTTTTCTATTTGTGCACACACACCATCCTTGATGTTCTTGTCTGAGGCAGCATTTCCAGAAATCCTGACAAGAAAGAAACATTTTTTCATTATGATATTATATTTATTATATTTGTGTTACCTGCATAAAAAAAAGTGAATACATTGAAATGTGTCTAAATATTTGATTTACTTAATTTTTTTTTTTTTACCATTCATGTGCAATAGCTTCCTGTGCTGTCAATCGCTGGTCTTGGTCCACTTCCATCAGAGATGCCACTAAAGTTTTGGCTGTAAAAAAAAAAAAGAAGCTGAAATTCAGTCTTTAAATACATCATCAATGACAGAAAAAAGTAGATTCATTTTCACTTTTGAATGACATCCTTAACAAACTGATTATCTCTTACCAGAATCTGAAATGTCATCCCAGTATGGGGAATCAAATTCATAGTCGCCTGACAAAATCTTTAGGAAAAGATTCTTATCACGATCATCATCTTCATCGGCATCGTCATAGAAAGGTGGGTTTCCAGACAAACTGAGGAGGCAGAATGAGAGCATTTTAGCTTTTTTGATAAAGTAAATTAAATGAACTTCACTATTTGATGAGTACTTACAGTATATACATGATGACACCGATGGCCCAACAGTCCACAGGTCGTCCATATTTCTGCCTTCCCACCACCTCAGGAGCTAACGGACAATAGGAACAACGCTTGTTTTTACTGTAGGACTGCAAACCTATGAATTGAATTAAGCTAAAACTGTTTCATTTTTTATTGATCTACTTTCTAGTTTTATGTTACTAACCAAGATATTCTGGAGTCCCACACGGGTCCTTGATGAATCCTTTTTCCAGTTTTGCCAACTGGAAGTCGCTGATAACAATTTTGGAGTGCTTCAAACGATTGAAGTACACCAAGTTCTCCAGCTGTATAAGTAAACAAATAAGCGTTTATCTAACTGGAACGCCCTTTTAAAGTGTTTTTTCATACATATCATGTTTGGCCTGTGTTGAAATGCTACAATGTTTCACTAGGTGTCAGCAGTGTGTACCTTCAGATTTCTGTGGACAATTTTCAGAGAGTGCAGGTAAGCTACAGCCTCCAACACCTGCCTCATAACATTGCTGGTGTCCCTCTCAGAGTAGTATCCTTGATCTAAGATCCAGTCGAATACCTCCCTGCCTGTAGCGCTAAAAGATGGTAGATCCAAATTGAGTACATGTCACATGTTGAGTTATAACACATGTTGAATAAAAAAAAAATCAGTCTCATACAAGTTGAGAAATTACAGTGCACGTCAGTCTGTGCCAACATTTCTCTCAAGTGCATCTAATAATACTCACAGCTCCAGAAAAAGGAAGTACTCTTTCTTCGTTTCAAAAGCATCAACCAGCTGGAGGATGTTATGATGTTTCACCCTTTGAAAAGCAGGAAAAAGGGGAAAGAGAGCAATAGCACAGGAGGGAGAATTAGGGTATGTAGGTGGGACTAAAATGAATAACACAATGTAGTCGATGAGTAATATATACTGTAAACTCACACTATGTAATAATTTTAAGCTTTATTATGTACAACATTCAGTACTGTAAAGGATAATCTAATTACTGATAGATAGGCATCTTTTCACATTATTAAATTGCAGATACAATTAATTGGGAATTAATGATGATAACTAAAATTATGATACTCCGGCACTTTAGGCTTTTACCAAATAAAAGGAAAAGGATTGTGATATTCTTTAATTTTTTTTGTCAATGTCGAGTAAATGTGATAATTTGTCACTAAATACTTTCTAACTTTCCTACCCTGTCTGTGGCACATGGGTCTTTAAAGAAAACTAACAAACAACTTTGATAAAAAAAAAGACTAAAAACATTCCTTAGTCATTCGTTATACAATGTAGATCTATTTAAACAGGAGTAAATCATTTGCCCGGACTATTTTCCAGAGTGGATTTGGAGTGCTTTGTGAGTACTGCAGCAGGACAGTGTAAGTGGGGTTGACTCAAAATAAACTGCAGTGCTCATGTTCATGTAAATAAAGGAACATGTCATCCAGTCTAAGCTTTTGATTGTTTTTGGAAATTATCTAAGTTTCATGGCACAGAGGAATACAGTAAATCTAGATTTATATATATATATTTAATAGTTGTCAGTGAGATTCGTCCATTGTTGGTTTTGGTTCCTTGATATGATTTGTTAATTGTATGAATGTCTATAAATATATCACAACCCTTACTTTTGAATAACTCTAAGAATGCAGATTGGTTTTGAGCTCCTGCACCGCACTTAAGATTTGTCTTTGGCTTGACCTCAAGAAATATTTTTGCTGATCATTACTTTTTTCATCTCAGTTTCAGGAGAGTTTCTCAGAAATCTATTATAAGGAGCTTCAAACTTACATCTTTAAGATCATTATCTCATTCTTGGCCGCTTTCCTCACTTTCCTTCCGTCCTTTTTGTGGAACTTTTTACAGGTGGACATTTTCAAGGTGTTCCTATCCTTCGCTCGGAATATCTCACAAAACTCCTCCCTGTTGAAAAGAGGAAAGAAGAAACCTACATCATATTTTGTGCAGATTTCTTGAAGTTCTTACTTATCAGCATAACAACATAGCTGTACTCACGATTTAACAATTTGTCCGAGGTCATATTTGTCGGCCACATCTGAGGGATTGTTGTAATCCTTCTTCTGCCCGAGTGTCAGACAACCAAATGGCATGGCAGCTCGTGCCCTATAGCCAGGGAATGACTTGCCACAAGACAACCTGTGGAGTATTTGCAACATTTTAGATTAACCTGAGTAATACAGCATTATTTCAAAAGACGTGAATTTCCACAGTACAAAGTGGATCACACGGATGAGCAACTGAATAGCCGAGCCAACAGAGATGAGTGCTCATTACTGAATAACATAAACACATTTGACTGTATATTCAATATTGTAAATGCAGCAGAAAATGCTTTACAGAGAAATTTCGTTAATGGCAATAATAGAAATGGAGAACACTGTTGCTCAGTTGTGGCCCTTAACATAAAATGAATGCAGTAAATCATTGAGTTATTTAGAGGGAGATGTTGGGGTGAATTATTTATTTTTTCTCTGAAACCTATTCAAAATTAGCAAATTATTTCAGATTACCATAATAGCACAACAACATAAAATTACATTTTCAAATAACATAATCTTCCTCAGTGAACTCTGCCAGACCGGCTTGTTTTATCCACTCTGCAGTGAGTCAGCTCTGTACTGCAGCGGCAGCATCTGTAGCATTATTCATCCGTCTGCTTTCTACTGAAGAGAATATTCAGATGGACCTGACCCTGTGCTGTTTCTGTGACTTTTGTCTACCTTTTTTTATATTTCCAAAGTCGGGAAAGCTATTAACTCCATCTCTGGAGGAACAATTGTGGACGAGATTTGTGTTTTAATTTCTGATAGCAAGCCAGTGAAAGATGAAGTTATAACTACTCTGAGTTATATTGACTTGTCTTCTGGCTCTACAGATTGGATCACAATGTTCACATTTGTTGGGGTACGTTGTAAAAAACAACTGGTGGAAAAATGTTTGTTTAATAAAGTCGGTATAACAACTAAATTAATTACAAACAACCATTTACACAATTGCTTAGTCATTGTCATTGGTACTAGGAATCGGTAAAGTATCAAACAAAACAACCCAGTGCAAGAACTACCAAAACTTTTCTGGATCCACACAACTGCAGTTAACTATACTTAACAGCAGAATAAACAAATGAATACACTCACTTAATCTCAGTGGTTCCACTAATTTATATACTAATAAAGGACTGGCTTATCAAAAGCCAGTTAAGTAGCACTTGAAATGTTTTAGCTCTACGAAACCTGATGTACTTATATGATTCTGTTTTCTTCAAGTTTGTATTTTGTTGGTCGAACGCACTTATTGTAAGTCGCTTTGGATAAAAGCGTCAGCTAAATGCAATGTAATGTAATGTAATGACCAAGGTCACATAGCTGACTGTGTATCTGAACATAAGGAAGAATGAAGAACTGAAAGTGAATTATTGCATTCATTCCACATAGCATTTCTAAATGTAGACAACAACAAGCTATTACATTCACCCACATGTGTAAGGTATTGCAGCCTCAATAAATAGATAAACAGATAAATAACTTAATAAGGAACACAAGCCTGCTGCTTTTTAATTCACTATAAACACGGCAGGAATACCATGGACATAGGGTGATGAAACTCTTGCCTATTGCCAAACCAAGTTTATCTGATTGCGCTTTAGGCCACATCAAAAATTCAATTAATAAGTTACTTTCTGACGTGTGTTCGTTTTTCAACGATACTTGTTATTTTGTGGCAATTAAATGCAGCAGGAAAGTTTACAACTTAAACACTAACACAATATACTACAACTTTAAATGAGGGTGACTTGAATAGCTGCAGCTGCACAGCAGAATAATAAACAAGTCCACCACTACCAGCTAAATATTACTGGTGAAATATGATGCTGAAGAGGAAAGAGACCCAATTTTTTTGGCAAGACTTACAATAGAAATGGCAGCCAGCACAGGAGAGTGGGAGTAAAGAAACTCTGACTGAGGTGCTGTCTGGAGCCTCAGTCAAGACCCTATCAGAGGCAGAGATGTATTCATGTCTTAGCATCGAGTAGTATATTTAGTGCAATACAAAGTGGTTTTATTAATATATTAAAAACTGAATTTGAAGATGACAAATGTTGAAAAGATGATTTATTTATGCACTTTATTATTCGCAAGCAACATTGCAGGAGGTGTCAGGCAGAAGATCTCATGTTTTGTGAATCAAGAGAGAGCCTTTAAGTTGGAGACAGGAGGCAGTATATTGTATGCCGTGCAGTGTGCTACTGTCCACAAGGGGACTCATTACTCCTCAGATCTCTGCTGTGAGGCTCATATAAAAAGTGTTACCTTATGTAAACTGCTTGGTTATTAAAAGAGAGTCCATTTCCATTGATGTTCCTCCTTTTACCCTCTTTATTGACCCTGATTTAATGGAGCTAATCTCTCTTTGATCCATATACTGCAGGGCAAAAAAATTATTCATGGAGTTTCTGATTCATTTGGATACAGTCCTATTGATTAACAGGGTATTGAAGTAGCTGTGATGCAGTTCTCTTTATTCCCCCCAGACAGACGGATAACATTGTCTACACAAATCACTGGAATATCAAGTCGCATCTATAAAACCTTATGTTTATGGGACTGAGAGAAATTATCTAACTATCAAAACATTACCCTTCCTAATTTTGAAAAAAATAAATTGCATAAAGTGTGTAATGATTTGCACAACCTCTATTTTATGCAACTTTAGCTGTGATCTGAAAGACAGGCATGTCATGCATTGACATAAACACTGAGTAAAAACACCTTCTGCCGGAACGAGAAGTCTACAGTACATTTAGATCAAATAAAACTCTATAGAATCTATCACTTGCCCCTAATGTTTGCACTTAATCATGTTGGGGTGTCTGCCTGAGAAAAGGTTTTAAAAAGTGATAAACGAATTCATTTTAGCCAAAAGTTCCCTGCTGCACACAGTCCTTGCAGAAATTCAAAAGTGCTTCTCTATTCGTGCCATTTTGTTACAGCTACTGTTTAACACAAAAGTAATATTGATTTATATTTTTTATACGAGGGCACAGTAACACACATTTTAGAAAAAAAATCCATAAGGTGTTGTATTTAACTTTGGTCCTGTAATCCAAAATATAACAGAACAGAAAGTAATAACCAAGATTTTCCCAGGGTGAGGTTTACTTTTTGGTTGTTTTTCAGATGGTGAGCTCAAGCCTCTCCCTCTGATGTCTGTCAGTCATAAGACTCTCTTATGTTCAAAATGCTTCTTCTCTTTCTCCTTGATTTTAAACATGAGCTGGAGCCAACAATGTGTTGTTCATTTTATGACTTTTATGAGGGTTTATTAAGTATATTTTATGTCATTTTAAGCACAATCTATCAGTGTTTTTCTAATACCTTTTTTTTGGTGAAATGTCGACCCCATGCCACTCACACAAAACGGCTTGGTTCATTCAAACTTTTGTTTTATTAAACAAAGAAACATGTATAAAAAACATTATCCTCTAAGAGAAGAGATGATTTATGCCAGATTTAGCTATTATCTTCATCTTCCATCTTTTTTAAGTGCATTTGGAGGTCAACTTGAAAAGACAAAAATATCAACTATTTTCTAATCAGACAGTATCTTAATTGTTTAAGTTCATATCAGACAATCTTTGTAACTCAGGGCAGTATCTTTTTCTGAAGTACGCAGAAGAAGCACAATTCCCAGATTGAGTAAAGAGACGTAGCTACTTAAACAGAGAGCAAATAAGTTTGGCTCTCTAGCCCAAACCATGATGTATTTCAGAGAATAAGTAAATTGCTTTCAAGGAAATGGCATACCCAAAAGAGGTATGGAAATGGCATGTCCAAAAGAGGTCCCAAATAATTGCAAAATAATCACATGACTAAATAGCTATGTTGCAAAGAAGATCAAGAGTCGCAATGACCTGAGACAATTAGATTGAATTGCTATACCTCCCAATGAATCATATCCTCTCATCTTGTTCTCAAAAGCTTGACTCAAAGCGTCACAGTGCACCAAATACATATATGTATGTTGTGTGCACTTGACCACCCCCCAACTCAAAATCATCTTGGAGATAAAAGGTTGTTCTCCTTCACGGGAGAAGATAAAGATACAAGGCACTTGACTATTGCTGAATCAGGGCTCTTTCATCCTTGCCTTTTGAAAGATCTGAACGAAGGGCTCTTCATTAATGGGAATGTAAACGCTGCGTCAGATTCAGACTGATGCAGAGCTCGACACTGAGAGAACTTAAATGTAGACACCCTTGGGGGACGATGACAAAGGCGGAGCTGTTTGCATTTAATAAACATTGTGTTTCATTTATTTTACGGTCGCATAAAGGTTAGTAAAGGTGAAACCTATTAGACAGACTTATTTCAGGTCATAAAGGCTAACATATATATACTGAAAGAGTATTTCTGTTTTATTCAAATGTGAAGTAAACATTAAAGATATTTTAATTAATTAAATTAATAATAATTTAGAAGAAACAAGGATGATGGATTCACTCTATGTTCAAACAGTTCCAGTACAATACTGATGAGCCTGAGGGGGATTGTTATAACTCTAATATTTGTCACACTATCACCTCTCAGAAACTGTTGGTTGAGTTTTAACACATTAAGGACATGGCATCTGTGCACCATGTTTTACACATTTGCTGGATTGTGAAAAAACTAGGATATATTAAGACATTTTGGACAATGATCATGCAGTTCAAAATAACAGCAATGAGATTGAAGACTCCAATTAAAATCTCCTACATCCTCATTGCGTTGGAAAAAACACAAGACAAGGGTCTTTCAAATGTACAACCTCACAGTTCTGGCTGTTGCAGATATATATAAGGCTTTACCAAAAGGAAAATATTATAACTTAGGTTTAAAACACATCAGACACTTATTCTCAAGCTTTTCTGAAGGATGCATTTTGGCTTCCTGTCCTGGCATTCAATAACATACCGACTGGCCAAACAGAGGTGCTAGATTTACATTTCACATATTACAAGTCTTAATTTAGAGCTGGGTGACATGCATCTACTGCCACATTTGAATACATGTTTTTGATGATTAGATTCATGTTCAACCTACTGAAGTGCACAGTCTGGAAAATATCATATCATTCCTAATTTCCAAATTCCCATAAGAACCGTTTTAAAGTCAGATTCACATTGACACTGTAATCCAGCTGGAGTGCTTGCTAGCATTTTAACACTGTAACTGATGCCTGCCGAGTCGTGCTTAGGATCTGAGATGATGATTTTCCCTAAAGTGTCTGCTGATCTCTGCAGATATCATTTAATGTTGCCCTCTTGCAGTGTTATAGGTTTTAACACACTTTACACAAGTATCCAAGGTGAAGCATACGACCGTGTGTCTAGGGGAATATTTATGAAGTTTCAACTAAAATGTCTCTAGCTCCTTCTGAACACAGTGAGAAGTGAGACTACAAGTTTCTGTTGAATCACTGAATGATGATTTAGTCTAAACTGAACTCAGTGCAACTCATTGCAGAGCTCAGATGTTTTGGTCAAAGAGACGTCACGCGGCGGCATGCCCAAGAGCCGTGGGTTTGGCTACAGCCGAGCCTCTTTAAAAGCAGCAACCTTGTGACAGGAGGCTGATGGTGCTGGTGTAGATGTTTGAGCCACATTTAATAGGCCTGTTCTTCCTCATTTATGGCCTAAATGTAGCTCTTACTCACTGTGAACACAAAGAAGCTACTTCTTATTTCCAAGGACATTACGTCAGACTTGAACAGAAGCAAGGTATTGTGTTTGTTTTTCTCGAAGTCCAAGGCGAGACAAAAGATTTTGATGCGTATGAACCATTCATCTCTTCTTCGGGCATCACTGGCCCATCTGACCAGTTTCTTCAGATGTTGTTTTGTTGCCATGGTCACAGAGTGCTACAGTATGCACTGTGGTTCTGTCTGTGCAGAACATCTCTCTGCATACTCATCGACATTACTGCGAATCACTGCCCCTACATGTGGCCGAAACTCCATTGACCTGAGCTCAAACACAGTTTATAAAAGAAAACCCAGAATCATAACCAAATAATAACAAAAAAATACCATGTCACCCTCAAAACCATGTGTGCCCCAGTTATATGACATTTAATTAAGTTAAATTAACTGAATGCAAAATGACACACACTACAACCAAAAAAACACATTCACTGCAGTAAAAACGTATACATAAAAAAAGGCTTGCACTCTATGACCAACAAATGTGACGAATGTGAAAAAGTTTGTGGCAGAATTTCTAAAATGAAAAGCATGCAGAAGCTTACTGATCCTAAAGTATTGTTTAATATACTAGCTATACGTAAAAAGGCCACGTATGCTTCCAAAAGCATTATCTTGTGTCAAGAAAAACTCTTGTTTTCAGCTTTCAGTGCCAAGAGCAGAAGGTATCCAACACAATATCCCTTCTCATGACACTTCACTGTCTCCTGCGTCAAACCAACAGGCGGTGCCTCAGGGTTCTCCAAACTTTTTGCACAGTTTACATGAAGTCTATACAAGCCTTATGATGCAATGTGATTGATACATATGTTTCCAACACTGAAGCCATTGCAAGGAGGAGGACAGTAGAGGACAGGCAGCTACACTATCCTGACCTGTCACAGCACCACTTCTTTTCAGGTGTCTGAAGTGGCGACTTAGCATTGGCAAAGTAAGTTGGCTTTGCAATCACAAGCTCCTTTGGTGTAAATCATAGACTGTATGCAATAGGTGTGAACTGATGACAAATAATGACAAGGAGGCAGGGACAACGCGAGACTGTGAAATGTGAAGAGATGCTGCAGTCTGAGAGCATGAGCAGCATGCCTTATGTAAATCTGAAGCACAGTTTGAGCAAGTCTTTATGAACTAAAGCACATATTATGAATGGACTTGTTAAGCGGATCGTAATGAGCAGAAGTATGCGTAAACGGTAACAGCAAAACAGCTTTGACCGATTTCAGTGTGGAAATGACAACCTTACAGCTCAAGCAGCTTAACAGTTTGAATAAACAGTATTTGCGCATCATCCAGGTATGAGTGATGTTGGAGAAAACTCTGCTGCAGGTTTATTAAACCTCATGGGCACGCGATATTTCAACCAAAATGTAACTCATCTCCGCAAAAGTTTTCGAAACAAATGTTGCGTCCATTATTACGCGAGGACGCGAGGTCGCCAGGACGACTTTACGAAATGAAAATGTTTAAATCTAAACCTCGTAGAACATTCCGCGACATTCTCCACTTCTCGCGCTTAACACAGCTGTGCTTTGCAATCTGTTGACGGTAAACCAAACATTATGCAAATTGCGTTTCACTTACCTTCAGTTAGGTAAACTGGTAGGATAATGCAATCCAATCCACAGTTTAATATTTTTCCCTGTTGCAGCTTCACTTTTTCTTCCACTGATTTTACAGTCAGCCTGGTTGCAGACAGATTTAGGATCCTCTAGCATTTCCAACAAGTCAGCTTGTTCACGGGAGTATTACGTGAACGTGATGGTAGCAGCAGGCTATGATGCAGGAAGGAGGGGTGTGTGGTTTGTGCGCGCGTGTGTGTGTGTGTGTGTGTGTGTGTGTGTGTGTGTGTGCATTAGTGCAGCAAATGGTTGATAACAGTTTCATCATTTTCAATGCTTTGAACGATAAAATAGCAGGATACATTTGTTCTCAAAATCCATCCGGAAGTTGGTGCCAGAACGAGGCCATCTGATCCCAGAATAAGAACGGTTTCCATCTCTTAAAAAACATTCTCCTTGCACACTTGCAGTCTCCACCTCTGTCTAGTAAATAACACATACAACTGTGGTCATGGGTTTGTTTGTTTGTTTGTTTGTTTGTTTATCTGTTTTGGATATCAGTTACTGATTCCCTTTCATATTACAGATATGTTTTTAAGTTTTAGTTTTTAATGTAGTGCAATCTGTGGAAAAAACTAAGCAATGTTTTGTCTCTTTTTGCAGTGTTTGGGTCAAGATCCTGGAGTGAGAAAGAATTAAGGGAGAAACAAAGTTAAAACTGTAATTATCAATGAACTCCTGGAGCAGACCTTCACCAACCTGAACTCCTAACATTTTATGCTGTTAACGTGTGTTTAAAATCTCCAAAGTTACCTGCCCACCACTAAATGATCTCATAAAATTAACATACTCTTATGTGAGGATGTTGCATCTGAGCACTTTCAAGAGAGAAAACTGAACTGCATTGGTAGCACTTTGCAAAGATGTACAGGTATGGAGAGGATTTGCAAGGATTTTAGATGGTAGGCAGACTCTGTAGCATCAGTTTATGTAACATGAGTGTCTCTCCTAAAATGAGTAATGCCGCTAAAAGGCCATTGGGATAACAGGAAAGAGAGTGGTGGAGCATCTTTAACCTGCTCCCCACCTACCAACAAAACCACCTACTCTCTGTTTTCTGACTCCCGGTATTACATGGCTTTTCAGGACTCTGGTTGTTTTAGCAATACAGATTGTGTTGTATCAAACATCTTAATCCTTACAATTCCTTACATCACTGTCATTATTTTAGTGGAGTATGTTTATAAACCACCCTTTCAATCCTGCGCTGTAGGAGGGAGTCAGTCACAGCTGTCTTAGTTTAAGTCTGAACACGTCTTTTAGATATCAGCCTGAAATGGGATTACTTAAGTTAAAAGACATATTTTAAATTGAAGGGTAAAAGTACATAGTGACACAATTGCAAAAGTAGAATTACAGTGTTTATTCACCAAAAACAGTAACAAAAATAGTTCTCAGGTACACCCTGACGGATGTTCTTCAGATAAAATGTGAGGCATCTTGATTTTGAGAGCTAGATGCACAAATATGTTAACACAAGCCAAAAAATGACAGCAGTCATTCAACAGTCTCTGCATTGTTGTGGTAAAATGTTCAAAATCTGCCTGAACTCCACACTCACGTGTTTATGTTCTCATATCTGTATGTCCATGCGCATGACACTGAATTGACATTGACATCTACAATTTTGATGTGTTGTCACCATAGTAACAGCCTCTTCAGGGACACAGATATTGCAGTGTTTCAAGCCATTTGAGAGAAGAAGCAATACAAAGTCATATTACACAAAACAATCTCACAGAGAAGATCCCTAAACCAACACTGAGGATCATTTCCTCTGAGACGCCAAGGCTATTTGTAATACCACCGTTATTGTTTATTTAAAATAAAAAATGCTATAGGTTTGTATGCCTTTAGATTACACATTACCTTTATTATAACTTTTGGGGATCTTCTATTGCAATTTAATTACAACGTTTTTAATTACTTAATCTGTTTTATCTGTTTACATTGTCACAGTCACTTGAATTGTCAGTCATTTGAAACTAGACTTATTGTTTGACCAGTCAGCTGTGTGGCACATGAGAAACTGTAGCTGTTTAGGTGTTTAATAGGCAGAATCCATATACTGCACAGTATTCAGTTATTAGTCATCGCTTGAGTTCTTTTTTTTACCATATTTATTTCAATGGACATAAAAATATCTTTTAAAAAAGAAAATATTTTCTCTGCGCCTCATAACAATAACAGTGCCTCCCATACCCCGTGCAGTGTATTTGTCTAATGTGATTGGTATCAGTTGTGATTATCCTAAAGAAAAGCTTTTCAGCCTGTCATACAGTTGAAGCAGACGCAAAAGTGGAATCTGCGTCACAAAGCTCGCATGCAGTACCTCACTGTGCTTCTCAGAAACTACTCAATGCTCTGCTCATCCTTATGTTACCATGGCTGCATCTAGTTAATGCAGCATTTGTAAGTCTATGAATGGACTCAAGTGACTCCCCTGCTTCACTGTTTCAACATGTCTGTCTTCTCGCCTGTATCTGAAATACCCCGTCTCTTCATGGAGGAACCGTACATAGAGAATATGTGCTATGTTATCAGATTACTTTGATGTTTTTACAGGTTGAGGGGGAAATGACAAAAAAAACATTGTACCTTAGAAGCTCTAATTTTGACGATACATTTCCTCGTTAATTCTCTCTAAGAAGGCAGATGCTTTTAAGTGTACTGTTAAATGTAAGTGAGGCAATGTATATGTATAGGAATATTGTCGAAATGGTTGAGTTGATCTTGAAAGAAAAGAAAGTAGTCACCAAAGTCCTACAATGTCATTCGATCTGCAGGCTCAAAATAGGATTTTCTCAACAAAAAAAATGTAAATCATATTCTGATCAAAATGTGTTTTTTTCCCACAGTCCTATACTCAAGCTTGTGAAAGATGAGTCAACTTATAGTTCAACTAAGTTGTCATAGAAACCAAAACCAATAGTCATGGGGTTTGTGATGGAAACCTTTGAAGGGATGAAGGCATGCTTCTCACATGCATCAGCGGAGACCTTGACATCTGTTACAGCACTTTCTGAGGACATTCAAAAGGTTTCCTATAAAACTGTTGAAATTAAGCAATGAGACATGCTATCAATGAAAAAGATTATAGCCCAAAGCGTGAATGACTACAAATAATAATGGCTGAATCAGAAAATAAATATCAAAATATTAACAACATCTTTGGGAATTAATTGTGGATAGTTAGAATAGAAAGGTTTATAATACACCTTCTGCGATTCTTTGCATTTACTGTCACAGAATTTAAGCTTTTCTTATATGCAAGTAAAATAAGTCGAGCAACTGAGTGTTATTTCAGAATGAAGCATTTGTTTGTATCTTTGTGCAACCTGTGCTCCTTGCTTGAGTTGTTTGTCATGCATTTCATTCTCAGTTTACTGTATGTCAACTTTTAACAATACATTTTACCTAAGAAAAAGTCCCTGTTAAAACTGATAGTGTGCTCTGTTGGTTATCTGACTAATAACACTGACACTGTGACCAGAAAGATAAACAATATTTGAAATGGTGTGAAGAACAAGAGATCAGAAATATGGCAGAATCTTTTGACAAAAAAATAGTTACAATATTGCGGTAAGTGAAATAATGTTTTTTTGTTTTCTCTTGGGTGGATTCGGGAGTAAACCAATTCGATAGTAGGAGAAGTCTTGGATTTTGACTGTGTATGCGTCCGTACAGGGAGGGAGGCACAGTGACACAGATGATACCCTCACACTTCAAGCAGAACATTTGGTACTCTTTGAGGTTACCATAGCTACCACAACACAGCGAGACCGGATGTCCATAATGGTGATCAGCTTGTCACTGGTGGTGCATCTGTGGTTTCTATGTCAAAGCAAACAGTCCACAACAATCCATTTCAGAGTGAAGAGGAATGAGGTAACTTGTAAAATATCGTATGTTACGCTGGTCTCCAAACTTTAATTTAAAGTCACATCGAAAAGAAAACATTTAAATTGAAACTTACTATGGCACATTGTTGTATTGCTTCATGCTCTTGGGAAAAAGCAGCAGCAGTACATAAATAAACATCCTTTAAAGGTTTCATATCCTTGTAATTACCGTTTTCTCTCTGCTTACGTGGAAAGGCAATTTATCGCTGAGTTGTCTTGTGCTAATTCAAAGTTTATGAGGGCTGCCTTTGGGTCTGCACCGCCACTTAACCAATTTTAGAAACAGTGGGTTTCTCCTTCCTAATTGCTGCAGGATAGCTGATGCTGAACTATTACGCTTCATACACTGTTTCATATCCGCAGTTATTCATTTAAAACAGCTTTAGCAGAATGGATATACTCGACAATGACGATGGATTATTTTTTTCAAAAAGATGATGACTTGAAGTACCATTTTATTATACAACAGGAAGGAACATGTAGTTTGTTTTCATACAGGAAGCAGATATGTGTTGTTAATCATATTGATGAAATAAGTAAGACCTAAACACTATATATATATACTGCAAATTTCTAAAGCGAAAACGGATCTTTAATCAATAAATAATCAACATTTCGTATGTCCCTCAAAGGTTTTTCTACATACTTACTTAAAATAACATTACTTGTTTCTTGCAGGGACTGGGGTGGTACTGATCATAGAGATGTGGGTCACTTCTTTCTATCCATAAGGAGGATAAGCAAAATATACAATTCAGTGTGTTAGTGAAAGGATATGTACTCACAGTAAAGTATTCACTTTGAGGCATATACAGTATAATCATCCTTGAATTAATGATGGGAAGGAATATGAGACAGTTTTACTCAATACATGAATGAATGTGGAGAGTGTGTATTGCTCTAACAAAACCATTTTGTTCATTACCCTGACACAAACACACATACGTGAAAATTATGAATAGATTATAAAACATGCATAAAGCAGTTTGCTAATTTTCCACCATATCTCTATGCCTTCCTACACACCACCGGTATCAAATGGGGGTTGTCATAGCAACAGGCACACAAGCCACAACAGGGCTTTTGGAAAACAAATACAGATCAGCATAACAGAAAATCTCCCTTATCCACCTTTTCTACAAACCTGTCTGAATGCCACCAAAGAAAGCTTGCAAGATTGATTTTTGCTTCCCTTGTTTACAAGACAAAAGCAAAACGCAGAACAACACAGGTGACTTAATGACTTTTCTCATGGAATAACATACACGAATAGTATAGTTTTATGTGGCGTTTGAAATGGATTGTAGACTATGCCATTAAGGCTGGCTCCCATTTGAGCCTAATCTGGAGATCTGGGATACGTTTGAGCATCTTACAAAAGACCCATAAAGTTCATTTTTATTAGCAGTTGGTGATATCGCTATTGACCTTAAGTGAATGTATGTTGCTTGACATAGGTAAAAAACTAAAGTGAATGTTGCAAAATGTTTAATTCTGACACAAGTTTCCATCTTTCACAATCAAGGTCTCCCAAGCATCCAAGTGTAGCCCAAGTTTTACTGATTATATCTACTCCATTGTTCATATTAAATATGTACATGAACCCACTGATATTTAAAGACCCTGGGTTAAACAGTTACTCGGATAAACAGTTTTTACTGAATATCTGAAAATGTTTGTTAAAGCCGAACCCAAATGTTCTATGCTTTGGTCAATTAAGAATGTTTCTTTGATTTTATGTTATGTTATTTCAGCCTAGTGGAAAGAAATCATCCAAAATACACAGTTAGGAGTTTATTTTTCAGAAATTCAGAAAACCTGCAGTACAAAAAGATGTTGTTAGGAACTAAACTGGCATCGTCTCAGGGTGATGTATATTGCCAGAAATCTCCACTTCAAAAAAAATGTTGAACCACCGGAGGCCCTCATGTGTCTTCAGAAGTTGGTTAACAGCAACATTTCCACTCAGGCAAGGTCATTTTTTGGCAGCTTAGAAAACAACAGTCTCAGACTAGACATGCTCTCAAAAGGACCATCATTTACATGAGTAAAAACTGAAAAGACCAAGAAAGAACTTTACTCAGGTCTCAATATTCTTTAATCATATTATTGTAGCAGAATGGACTCCTAATAATCAAACATTCATAATGGAATCAGCTAATGTTTACTCGACGGAGCTCGCCAGAACGGCCTCATTAACAGGTATGAACATGTTTTCTAAATGTGCCTGAAGCTACATGATTTCACACTCACAGGAAATGACTTGTTTTGTCAGTCCATCGGTTGCAGAACTCACCAGACATTGAAACCCATCACACGTTGGTGCATAGCTCCGAAAGCTGGGGCAGTGTGAAACTAAAAACTTGACACAGTTTCAGCGAATGTCGATGTGTGATTTTTGCAATCTGAAGGATTCAAAAAAACATTGTTAGGAGGCGACGATAAAGGACTTGATCACTGTGAAGCACTATCAAGTTTACAGGTGTCCAAATAAGCAGTACAAAGACTGTTTGAGTCTCAGTAAAACATCTTTGGCCATCTCAGGAGGATGGAAATAAGATTTTTTTTTTTTTATCAAATGTGTTACTGTGGTTCACTTGTTTTGATCATAATAATAATTAAATAGATTCTGTGGAACTTTGAGAACGGAAGCATTATGTTAATTAGTACTATAGCTAATGCAGTAGTTTTACTGTTTCTTGTGTCTGTATCCAACATTTACATTTTTGATTATGTGGATTTAAACATGGTTGGTTACCTAATCTTTTACATAAGGAATATGCACATAAAAGGAGTACTGCGACATAAACAGTTATACATAAGTAGTGTTATACAACAGTGAGAAAAAAAACCCAATTTCATTGATTTCTATGTAAATATACTCGTTGTTACATGTACAGTTGGTACCATGTGACAGTGTGAAAAATAATTAGCATGGCAGTTGACGTAATCAGTTTCATTATTAATGCAGGAGTAGCTCTATGAAAAACAGCAATCGTAACATAAAAGAAGAGAGGTCAGCCCATTTCAGTCTGTAGATATTTGCCGTAATTGTAGCCATCTGACTAACATCTTCAGTATGCAGAACATATTTAGCATGTTGTGTATATAACGTGAATTGCAGCAACAGATTAAACTACAAATAACCTGGCATGCTAAAAGATGGATGATGAAAAACTCTTAACAAGTACAGTTAGCTATGTGCCCGGCATGGCCTTGTGCCTCTAAAGCACTTTCATTGCTCTGCAAATTTGTTTGCCTTTCAATATAATCCCATCTGTGGATATATTCACTGAGAGAGCAGAGACGGGAACAAACATAACACTTCTCTCCATCTGTGACCTCCCAGCTCTTCATCCTCCCTCTGAATGCAGCGCAACAATGGAGAGGAGCAAGGGAGAGGGAGGAAGATTGCCTCTCTATTCAGGTATCTACTGATGGTACACAAGCTCAAGGATAGCAGATTCAATTCAGAGAATTAAAGTGTGAGAAAGGCTACAAACCCACTTGCGAGATATTTTGCACATGCTGTTTAGACGGAAAGGATTCAGCTAATTTCTAAAGAAAAATTGTAATAAAAATACAATTTAATCAAAAAATACAAATTACATGTGAAGTCAGGTTTGATTTTCAACAACAAGCAATAAACCATATGTAACCAGTTATTATGGTCATTTTGAAGATTTTTTAATGCATATTTTATTACATTTTTATCTTTATCAAGGTTCAAGGCTTTTATTGGTCATACGAACATAGCTACAGTGTAGTTATGACGATGAAAATCTTAGGTCACAGGCTCCTAAAAAAAAACATAGAGGAATTAAAAATATTTCTGCTAAATGTTATAGTCTTTGTAAGACAAATTAGAAGCAATGCAACACTGTGTCCATTTGTTTGTGACCAATCAAATATGCATTCTTTTGGTGCATTATTTTCTATCCCTTGCCTTGTTACCTTTGCGGACGGTTCTCATCAGAAACTGAGGGACCTTGAACAAATTAATTTTTTTTAACTTGTTCCATTTCTTTTACTCCTGAAAACATTTTGTGCTGCAGTGCAGAACACCAGACACCGGCTTTGTGCTAATACATTTAAACTTACATTAGGTTCAACATGCCCATCCAGAGTGCTAGAGCGCACTACGCTCATTATAAGCACATTGAAACTTGTTTGGCATATTTAAGCAACGGTCTATTTACAACATCAGCTCTATATGTATCACTGCAGTTCCACAAAAAAATTACATGAAGGCATCAATGTTGGTTTTGAAGCCACTCCACTTTCTCTAATACACCAATGATCTATAGTTACAAATTTTACTTTTGGCGACGGAAATCTGAGTGCTAATTGGCATAATCATACTTTTTTTGTGTTCTTCCGTTCGGTCTGTGAAGACACATTTGCATGAATCTTAACAGGAAACAGCCACAGTTTATTTTTCCTTGTCCAGTTCGTCATGGATCACACAGCAGCTGCTGTATGATATTTGCAGTTTCGCAGATTTCTACCGGACTCTGCTCTAAAACCAGAGCAGTGTGAAATAAGAGTGTAAACATATTTATAAATATATATACACTTGAAGACAACAAAATGATTTTTGCTCAAGACACTTTAGGATTCTGCTCTCAGCTTGTTTCAGTGCAGCTTTCCCTCCTCACTGTGCTATGGTTCTGAATGGGGTAGTGTGAGTGTGTTTGCCTGTGTGTGTGTGTGTGTGTGTGTGTGTGTTTGCTGTGTGTGTGTGTGTGTGTGTGTGTGTGTGTGTGTGTGTGTGTGTGTGTGTGTGTGTGTGTGTGTGTGTGTGTGTGTGTGTGTGTGTGTGTGTGTGTGTAAGTGGAGGATCAGACCTAAGGCTAGACCATTTTAGACTTAATGTAGGTGTTAGTGATCTCTTGTGAGAATCAGGCTTTTCCTTCATTAATTAATGGTTTAGTTATTTCTAAAATCATTATTTTCTCTACAACCACAAACTTCGTTAAAGGCATTTCACTCACAAAGATCAATTTGCACATAATTAGTATATTCCGCTAGTGAAAACTATTGGGTAATCACTGCTGTGGCTCTGGAGGAGCTTTCTCAAGTCTAAGAAAATAACGTTGATGATTAAACCTGTTATCTCGATCGATGTTTTGGCTTATGCATTTCTTAAATAATAGCAAACCTGAGATGCAATGACTGTTCACAGGAAAAAAACAACCTTCACTTTGGCTTGTTGGGTAGTTTCGAGTTGCAAACATCACCTCATTTTCACACCCAGAACCTCCACCTGAACACAACCAGAGCTTGTCATTACTGCACCTTTTCAGTACCTGAAGGCAAGGATACAAAAATATCTTTTTTTAGTACCGTAAATTATTCATGATAGAGAGTATTACAAATGCTAGATACACAGATTATGCACAAGCATGCTGTTTTCACTATGGTTGAACAGACATAAATCAGAGCACTAACAGTTTGTATTTTTCCTCTCATCCACCTGACAGAGAACAAGGGCAGCCCTGCCACAGCCCCGTGTCACAGGCTTTGATGATACGCTTTCATGAACAACTTCTGTACCTTCTCTTGCTGTAGTGATCTGCATTTTTTAAATTGGTAGGTGGAACAGTCTATCAAGAATGTTTTCTTCATATTTATTCAGGAGATGGCCAGGAAAAGACAAGTCAGGAGAAACATTTAATTTGTGGACACAAATGCACATTTGTACAAAAACATTCTTTAGAGTGCAACGTTGAGCAAAGAAACATCATTTCAAGAAAGAAGAGAAAAAGCTGCAAAAATCAGATATACCAGAGACAAGTGCATTACCCCAGGTAGACAGCTTGCTGGTCAACAAACATGCTTTTTTTTGTTAAACTGAACTGAAATGTCAGTTGAAAAATCTGTGCAATATTCTGAAATCTCTGTGTTTGTTTTATATGCTACGATGGTCATTTTAATGACATGAAGGAAGTAAGTAAACATGGGCAGTTTGGTCATGATGCTATACTTTGTTGATTAAGTAAAACATTTAGTTTGATTAGATGAATATAGTTGTACTGTTGGAGTTCCATTTTTTTGCTGCTGTAGTGCAGCAAACATCACTGCAGTACGATTGAAGTATGTTCGAGAAGGAGGCATTGGTTGCCCTCTAGTGATAACGACAGGTACTCGATGTGTTTCTAAGCCTGAGCTGACATCTGATCAGCATCGACAGCTCACTGTATTATTCAGTAGGTTCAGAGCTGTTGGAAGAGTATCAACAGCTCTAAATCTGAGAAGAGGTTTTCTGCATATAGTATGATTATTTCACTTGTTAGCGTCTCTTTGCAATAGAGTCTATATTCTGCAGTCTATATGAAGGGATATAATCTATATTATATCCCCATACAGCAGGAAAAGTGTATCAAAATCTAAACATATTGACCCTTGAGTGCACATCAGCATGTATAGACCCTGTGTCCAACAGTCTAATCTAATGCAATGGTTTAGAGACACACATGTATTTAACAGCACAATGTCTCATGTATCCCCACATTGTATTCTACAAGTCTGAGAACAAAACACATTTTACATTCATTTTTGCCACACTTGTGCTTCTGATTTTTTGAGACAAAACATTTATCTCCATCTATGTAACTCCATACAAATGAAATATGGATAGAGAACTTCCAACATGATTTGTAGTTTATAGTACAGTCAGTATCTTTAATATAAGTGGTCAAAACCTTTCCTGTGCTCATGTTTGAAGACATGATTAACAATCTATGTGACCCTTCATTGGATCCAGGTGAATTTGTCCATTTTGTTGAATGCTGTCCAACCTTAATCCGGATCATACATTCCCATCAGAGTTTTAGGACTTTGCCCCCTCAGCTGGCAGCATAGCTGTCTGTGTCCAAGTCTGAGGCCTCGGCCTCATCTGCAGATCCAGTATGAGGCGGGTAGGGCCGTGGTAGGTCTAAGTTGACATAGTTTACCTTCAGACTGATGTAGTGCTCTCCTTCCAGACAGGACAGGATGTATTGTACGTCTGTAACCAGGCTATTGAAGCTTGGTCTGCGCTCAGGCTCCGGGTCCCAACATGTCAGCATGATAGAATAGCTGGAAGATAAATAAATGTGTAAATGAGTGAATGAGTAAGCAGGTAAGTCAACTATTGCATGACACTGTGAATAAATTAAATATAATATGTTATCTAAGATTTAAATGGTATATATTCAGAGAGAATTATTTTAGAAAGTATTATGAAAAAAATCCATTGATAAGATGTCATATTATTAAGGCACGGGGTATTAAAAGGGTGCAGGTGTGATTCTTACAAAGTATCAGGGCAAAACTGCGGCTGGGGAAGCCGGCGTCCCTTCAACAAGTAGTGTGTGATGTCATAGGGGTCCACATCTGGATATGGGCTAGCACCTCTAGTCAACAGCTCCCAGAGTAATACGCCATATGACCACTGGGAGACAGATACACAACATGCTGTAGAAAAAATATATGATAATTGTAACAAGCATATTTGAGTGGATTAGATAAGACACACTCACCACGTCAGATTTGATGGTGAACTTTTGTGTTTGCAGACTTTCGATGGCCATCCACTTAACAGGCAGCTTGACCCGTTTTTGATCTTGAATGCTGTAGTACTCCTTGTCATAGATGTCCCTCGCCATGCCAAAGTCAGCCACCTTTGCTGTGAAAGTTTCATCCAGCCTGAACAGAAAAAGCATCATGAGAAAACATCACATCTAAAACACCAACTACAGGTGTTCTCATAATATTGATGAGCAGTGCCAGTTCAGTGTCAGTAAAGTCTCATCTCAAAAATGTTGCACTATTCCATTAATATCTTTTTATCAATATATGTAATTTTATATATATTGGCCAATAAAAATATAATTTAAAAAAAATACTACACTAAATTTGTATTATCTTAAGAAGCCTTCAAATGGATAGGGCAGCCATGTTGCTTTGAAGGTTTACAAATCTAAAATATACTTCAACAATCTTTGGTTATGATAAATAAGAATTACAATTTACAAAAGTAATCAGGTATATTTACTTTTCTTTAAAAAAAAAAAAATGTAAATAACTTTTGGTTATGTGTTTGTTGTTACATAGTAGTTTTAAGCAATTAGTAAATATCTCTATGCTGTAAGTATTGTAGTTGACCAACGTTAACCAACACTGTACTTGCTGCTTATGTTAAACCAAATAAGATATTCCATAACTTAGATAGCATGTTTGTATGACTACACGATGTGAACTAGTGTGACAAAGCCTTGGGCCAGTCTTCATTTCATGATTAACACTTACATGCAGTTGCGTGCAGCCAGGTCTCTGTGGACAAATTTTTTCTGGGCTAAATACTGCATCCCCTTGGCAACCTGAAGCCCAAAACCTATCAGGTCCTTCACTGTCGGGTTCTGTGGAGGACAAAGAAGTATGAAGCAGAGCGGACCCACCCAAACGCCCAAGCTCCGGAGTATTACAAATATTCATGACCCTACTGGTCCAGAACGTTTAATTGTGTAATTACCCTTTTCTCAGAGCGGATGAAATGACGCACATCCCCATGTTTCATATACGGTAGGACCACCAGAGGGAGCCCTTCCTTTGGCAGCATGATGCCCAGCAGAGACAGGATGTTTGGGTGGTGGAAACCTTTCATGATGATGCCCTCTCTGAGGAACTGGTCCACCTCCCCCAAATCTGTTATCCCTATTGATACACCACATGCTGTTATACAGACCAAACCAGCAGCCCATACAATTCTGATTTCAATTATTAAAAAGGTATTCACTTACTGTTCAGGGATTTAACAGCACAGTGGGTCTCTTGCCCTTTGCTGTCGATCAGGTATCCATGATAAACTGTCCCAAAGTGACCTGCATAGTAACAGAAGGTGTTTATTATGAATGCTTTTTCTAAAATATTGACAGGAAAGAAAACAACAAACACAATAAAAGACAAGAGATTTACCTTTCCCGATAATCTGGCTATCCTCAATTCGGAGCATTTCTGCAGGGATCAGGACATCTTTTACCTCTTCGAGAAGAACAGAACTAAGACTGACCATTGAGATATTGTCTCGTGGCATTAAAGGAATGGCCAGATGATCATGGCTCGCAGCATACATTAAACCTTGGAAGGCCATTCCTCCTGAACCTGATGTTTGACTGGACAGATCCACTGTATAACACAAAGGAAGACACACCATGATGTCGTTGTTCTTAAAAGACAGTTTTGATACAAGCCTTACTAGAAGGGTAAATTGGACATGTTGAAGAAAGGGCAAAATAGATATAACCAATGATATGGATTAGGAATGGACAGCTGAGTTTGGATGTGTCACCTCGTCTGTAGTCACCTGTCGGGGAATAATCCGGACCGCTGCCGATGCGGTTCCGTGAAAGCATTGTTGATAAACGATTCTCTATGTTGGCTGTAAAGATACATATGATAAATAAAAGTCTGAATGTATACAGTAAAGGGAGTCACTGTTGGTCATGTTGATAAGTAGAAGAATATGACCACAGTTCCAAATTTAAGATTTTCTCACCTCTCTTTTTCTTCCTCAAATGAATCATCACAAGTAATGCGAGGCCAGCCCCTAATACCAGTGCAGCAACGATCCCCAGCACAATGCCCAATATCATGGTTGCGTTGTTGGTGTCATAGTTGACCACTTTCCCCACTTCAGTAACTTCCCCGTTCACAGACACCTACGATAGTGTAACAGAAGATGACTCTGGTTAGATACATCAACCTAAGTTTCCAAAAATGATTTAGCTTAAGGTTGATGATGATTTAAAAGCAGACTCTCTCACCTGGACAGGCAATCCCTCACTGGGAATAACCAGGCCTTTAGGAATCCTGCAGGTCAGCTCATTCCCCAGAACCTTGGCTTTGCAGTTCACACCACCAATGGTCATTGTGATATTCATACATGTCCTCACAGTGTCCAGTTTGTTGTGCTGTTACATATGTGAAAAAAGAGAAAGATTCCCATATATCAAATATATTAAGAGAACATTTGAAAGATAAAAAGTATGTATGGGGAAAACTGTATTATTGAAAGAGTAAACATACATGCAGTGACACTTCTGCCTCTCCTTGTTTTATGGGTAATTCATGGTCATCATTTTCAAAGGGAATGATGTTGGCATCATGATGGTAGTTAAAATGTTTCCCCCAGAGCTTCCTTCTCCCATCCATGTGGATAAAAATCTCTCCACTGTCTGACTTTTCTTCTGGCATTTCCTCTTTAAAAGCAGGGGCCCAGCACTCTATATATGTGGCATTTGCTGTGTCGTTGCAGACCTTAGTAGAAAAAAGCATGACATGGTGTATTGTTCAAAATCACAACTACTGTTTTAATCATAATAGGAAAGTAATATTCAGCTAAAGAATGAAGATGAGTGGCCATCAATTGATTACAATTCACAAGCATTTAATGACCTGTATTTAACTTGACAAAAAAGTGTTATTATTGAACAAAGTCTATAAAGACTTACACAACGATGAAACCCAGGGTTTAACTTACTTGTTCAAGTGGTTGCAGGTTGGGATTTTTGGAAATGTACTGAACCACAGTTGTGTGAGCAGAGTCAAGATGTTGACCTTGTATCACTAATTTGGATCCACTGTATGAAGGAGTAAATGAACAAGTTACAAAATAACATTGAATAAATGTACGCACAAACATTGATTGTCTTAATAAGGTGATGTAAAGTGTCTTTACAGTAATATTGTGTAATGTGTCCATTAATAGGACCAGAGCTGACTGGGTTCTGTGTCTTACCGTTGGAAACTGCAAAGAGGATGCACAGAGTTTATAACAGGATTTTTCTTGTAGAAGAACATCTTAGTGGTCGACACTTGAAAGTTGTCAATTATAATTTTCACAGTTACATTCCCCACCGCTGCTGCAGCAGCTGTATTGCAGACAATTGAAGAGGTCTCACTCTCTTCAGGAGCACTGGAAAGAAAATAGATTACAGTAACCAAATACAACACTTTAAAAGCATTCACTTAAAAAGGGGTTTCTGAACACAGGGAACTTGACTTGTGATCATGTCATATGTTGGCGAAATAAGTAGTCTTTTGTGTCCCTCACCTTTGAATGATGCACTTTTTTTCATCAAAGAAGACATCTCTCTGTGTCCCAGAATTCAGATATTTTCCTGTCAGAGTAACTGTGGTTCCTCCAAACATGGGTCCAAAGTCAGGCCTGATTCCAGTTATGCTAGGCTCCTGTTTAGACAAAGGGGTAATCTTTTAACACTTTACACTGTAACATTTGTTATAGCATGTGTCCAAATTAAGAACATGTGCAGACTCATTGATTGCAAATTGTTTCAATGCAGAAAAGTTCTCACCACAAAAGAGAAGCCAGGCATCTGAGCAGTGCCTTCAATTGAGTAGCGGCCCTCCACCTCCCCCTCGTGTACTTGCAGGGTGATGTTGAGGTTCTGGCTTGGTGTGTTTACCTGGATCTTGCATATTAACCTGTATCAAAGGACACAAGGAAGGACATGTCTAATTAATTCTGTAGATGAATATTTTCCTGTAGTCAGAAAGAAACAGACAGCTTCAAATGTAAAAGAAAGACAGATTGTTTCACCAATTTTTTCAATTTTGTTTGGAAAGAGAGGGTGCTTTTTGAAGGACTAGCAAGCCACAACAAGCTATAAGAACACATGCTCCCCATGTCTTAATAAATATAGCCTGCTTATAGTGCATTAAACATAATACATAACAAAAAAATGTAAATGACTCATGTCAAGTTAAGTCAAGTTTGTATTTAAATATTGCTGTCAGTAACTGAAATTGTAAATGTATTTACATTTGATCACTTTACTTCAAATAGCTCTTAGAGACCTAAAAACAGCTTACAGTCATTTATAGCAGCTATAAAAAGGATAATGCCAACAAATAACAGTTTACAGGAACCTTGACTGGTTGACTTATGACTAGCATTACACATTACGTTACACATACATTCTATGAAAGTGGCATCGTGTGATACTCACACTTCACTACTGCTCTTTTCAGGCAGGACCGTACACAGGGTCCCGGAACCAACTGTGATGATGTGGGTTTTGCCGCTGATGATGGCGGGTCGCAGAGGAGACTGAAACTCCCAGCCACACAGTGTCACTTCTGTCTCAGCACCAGCAGGTACCATTGTAGGGAAAAACTGCAGAGAAAAAGGTTTTATCATCCAGAGCAGTCAGCCCATTTAGTACAATCAGATTACCTTTATAAGTCATGTTGAAACTGCATGCAGTGTTTAATCAGTCACACCTAGCGGCAGATCTACCTCTGTTATGACAGGTGCGCAGGAGTCTTTGTTCCACTGCGAGGCACACTCAGGCTGCCTCGAGCATGTTCCCGAACACCAGCCGCAGTTCATGAAGGGTGGAGCCGTCAAACACATGGAGCATGTCATAAAATGTGCACACCCCGGTCCTGCAGATGGCACCCTGAACATCTGGATCAGGGAAAGAGAAAGACGGTGGTGGAGTAAACCAGATGAAACAGAGAAGAACAGTCAGAAAATAATAAGTAAAACATGGTTTATGCTGTTGCTTGACATTATAATAAACTGATTACACTTGAAGTACTTTTTTTACTCTCATACAAAATATATGAAACCTTGTTCAACAAATGACCGAATGACAAATGTCTAATAGTTTGTGTTTTTTAGATTTTTACTCAGAAGTGTTGGTGTGTTCACACTTTTTAAGGCTGCAGATACATTTGTGTGCTCCAGTTTCTTTTTCACCCCTAAAAGATAAGCAGTTTAAAAATTACCTTATTTCCGACTGCGAAGAGAAGAGATTCATTTGAGTAAACTTCTGCTGATCTGGACACTTTGGTTTCTCCAAGAGAATAGTTGGCATAAATAATTGGCCTGTAGAGAGTAAGAATCACCTAAACCACGCAAACAGAGAGGTAATGTTACAAACATTTTCATTTTGAGGGTCTTATATAATATATAATATACACCTGCTTCTGGCTGATGGACAGTAACAATATAAAAATGTTGTGGTCAGTTATACTTATTAAAAGAAGCCATAATTCCTTGATTCCAGCTTATTAAATGTGAATATTGTGTGGTTTATTTCCTCCTCTATTACAGGACACTTAATCACTTGTACTTGTGACAAAACAAGACACGTGAGGAAATCCTTTTGGACTTTGGAATCAGCATTTTCTGACCTTTGTACACCAACAACTAACTGATTAATCGAAAACGAATATTAAACAGATCAGACACCTGCAGTATCCGACCATCTGAGGTACCAAAGTGGCCCAGCGTGTGATTCCCAATAGTGGTGACTAGGACAGCGGTGAAAAGGACGCCTGTCATCTGCCTGTTGAAGAGGTCCAGTCGGTAGTACGGCTTTGACACCAGAGTGGGTTTCACACTGCATGTGTCATTACCTTCAGAGCTCTGTGAAAGTAGGAAAAACACATACAGATCAGCAATGACAAAATCTCATACAAAGATAAATCTGAAGTATCTGCCTCTGTCAGCAATATTCTCTCTCTAAGCACATACAACATGCGTATGCTTGTGCGTGAAGGGGAAAGAGATTTAAATAGAGACAATCTTAACCCATCATTTTAGAAAGGAAGTGCTGTAGCCTCGCCTCCAGACATGCTAGGAACAAGGTCATAAAACAAGTGACTCCAGCTCCATATGTTGACTTTTTCTCAGTGCAGTTAGTCAGCTACTGAAACTAGGCTTTCGGTAAATTCACACAAATAAAACAGTTGATGTGTGTGGATGGTTGTCAGAGCAAGAGTTACTTTGGTTAATGAATTAGGTGTGGAAAAAGAAGGACATTTTAAACTAATGGTAAACATTCCACTGCAAAGCAATTAGGCTGACCTGCCCCAGCATGCCTCTGTTTTCCTCCCACCATTTAACTGCCCTATATTCACATCTTTGATCTTTTCAGTCTCTTCAGTTATTTTTATTGTACACAACCTTTTTTTTACAAAAACTTGAACTCCGGTAGGAATTTATGCCAATCGTTTCAACCATCATTTATTGATAGAGTGAAAGAGTGATTCTTTCCTTCCTACCCTTCACTTCTTCAATATTCTACACATTTCCTGATTAACATGTTAATCATGTGCCTGTGTTAAAGTCAGGCACAGCCCCACTCTGTCCCTCCCCTTCAAAATTCCTTTTTTTATCAGCATGATTTATAACTTGTGTATGTTGGCACACATTCCTGTAGGTGTACACATGGTTGTGAGAGCTCAAAAGACGCAGTATGAACTCCACAAAAGGGGAACACCACACCTTTATTATTTTGTTGAGCACCACAGCAACATTCTCTGTCCAATGAAGGGGCTTTAAGCGTGAACTGATTTGTACTTTCTTTTTACCGTCAAATACATTTGTACCTAGTCAATAAATATTTCCTGCCAGGTAAATTGCTGCAAGCGAAATAATTAAACATAGTGTAATTATTTAGTCTTATGTTGATGAAGCTGTTTTTCATATTTAAGCTCTTTAGACTACTGAAAGCATTTGCCACCCTTTCACAGAGAAAGACTGAAACCTAACCTTAACAGAGTCGAGTAATTGTGTGGCAATGTGCAGGTCACACACTGACTCATCCACCCCTCCCAATTATCTCATCTGGCCATGCTCTCTCACACACCTTTCAGTAGTCAAGGTTTACTTTATACTATCCCTTATTTATCAAGACAATATAAAACGGTAAGCTTAATGATAAACTACAGTGTTCCGGTCACAGGTGAGTTAATTACACAATGTTTGTCTCTCTAGGTCACTTCCTGTCTGGGCTTAGGGTGACCTTTGCACCGTTACTCCGCTCTGACAGCAGTTGAACAGAAAAAAAAAAGAGTTACTCACTTCGTGTGGGCAGCTCTCGCACGGCTGGAAGTGAGAGAGACCTCTGGACAGCTGCTCGGGGCCTGACTTGCAGCAGGCATCCACGCCTTTATCAATTGCATTATTTATTTTAGTCAAAGAAAAGGCACACAGAGCAGAGTGTTTTCGGGGTACTCCATTCTCCTTCACCTCTGCAAAAACCCCAAACAGAAGGTCTTCTGCCTCGCCCACCCTCAGCTCTTCTTCCAAGTCCTTCCCCGCTCGCCCAAAGTGTGCCGCCTGAAGCCCATTAAACACAATGTCCCTGAAACCATCACTATGTTTCCTCCTGCGCTTTGGTTCGTACCGGCACTCCAGGACCACTTCTCTGTACATCCACACCTCTGGGATTGATATCGGCAGTCGCCCAAGGCGGGTCTGAAAGGCCGAATTGTTATTTGATGGGTTTTCTCTCTGCAGGGACAGGAAGTAGACATACCTACCTGTGGAGAAGCTGTAGATGTAATCAATCTTGTAAGAGTCCTGTAGATTGGGGAGCACTGTCAGACCCTCCATGACCATATGAAAGCCATCTTCAGTTGAAAGAGGTCTCACTACTGATATTGACCTCCTTGGATACTTCTGAGCCACTTTGTCATTGACAGAGGCGGCTACGAAGAAAAGCAATGTGGCGGACTGATCCACTATGGTGACTTTGGTGCCCAGGGGGCTGGCCAGACAATCTGGACAGGCGGTTGGAGAATTGTTCTCCTTTCTGAATAAACACTGAGGCTTGGGCTCTGCATTGCCAATGTCAATGAAGTGACAGATCCCATGCTGAGTGCTCCCACATATGTACAAGTAGGGAAAGGGAACGGCGGACATATCCAAAAGCAGAACCTCATTGTCTGTATCCACTGGATCTGCAGGATCTATTTCTATGTCAGACGCCAAACATGTTTCGAAGTCAGTACTGCCAACAGGTCCAGTTTTCACCTCCCAAGTTTTTTCCATAGTATAGCTGACTCCCGATATTACATTTTGACATGCAACGTACACGTCTGAGTGATGCTCCTCGTGGTTCACAGCGATGTTCTGTATGGGTTTGTCTGTTTGGAAGTGGGGGAGGGAGTATTTTACAGTGAAATCTACCAGCCTGCGTGGAGTAGAAGGACATATGTGCTGTCCTGAGGCTGTGTGTGTTTGTATCCATATGCATACTGTCAGCAAGGCGGCCCAAGTGACCATCTCCACGTCACAGTCCACCGTGATTGAGTGCTACCTATAAGACACTTTTCTCAAAGAGATCATTCTGGAGAACCAGTAGGAGAGCTCTGTGAGGAAAAACACAGAAGGAATGTTGAGATTTGACAGAAAGCAGTAACATTTTATTTTCACATTCAACAAAGATTCACGACTTTGGATATACACTTATGAAGTGTAGGTGGATACTCTAAACATTTCAGCTTGTTTAAACTGAAAAAAGCAGAATGAGGACCTGACAAAAGAGGAAAAGAATCAGCTGTTTCCTTTACAAGCTTGTGATTTAGTAGATTCTGCTTTTTCAAATGAGGAATCTGCAATTTCAGATAATTAAGAAAGACAGATATAGTATAGCTGTGAAACTTTTGAGCCGAATCTGATAAAGTCAATGGAATAATAAGCTGATAGAGTCAAGATAACTTCTACAGTGGGCAGGACGTGACTTGCTGCAACATGTGCAGCAGCTAAGGAAATGTTCAGGCCTCCAGAGCCAAACACAGAATAAACAGAATAGTAGGCTACTAACTAAGCCTTATTTTGTCAAAACACCTATTATTAAGTATTCTTTCGATTCAGTATCCTTGATCACAATTTTAACACTCCATTATGCAATGGATTACTGTTAACGTTTTAAAACTGTGTTGAGGATAAAGTAAAGATAACTTCAATAGATATTTTTCTGCATAACAACTGGTAAAAAGACATATCCTAGGCAGGTAGGCGATTAACTGTGAATTGTAAGTAAAGCGTGTTCAGCCATTCATTAACGTGGAACAATCACTACTTTACAAACATCCTACATAAACAATGTTCTTAAACATTTTTTATAAGACTTACCTCAATGTGATAAGGGGCAGATGTAGCGCGTGTACAATAGTCCAATAATGTCCAATATAGGTATTTCTTTACGAGTTTAATGTCCTGGGTCAATGTAACTCTCAATAACCTGAAGCAGCGCTCTCACCTGACAGCACGGAGTCCCACTGGCACAGACTTTACATCAGTGTACTGATCTAAATCAAGACTCTGAGATTAACCACAGTCTACAGGAGAAACAGGATATTACACTCACCTTCAAAATAAAAGGGCGCCAGGTCAAATCACTCATCGTGTGATTTATCGTTTATTTATTTGCTTTATGGAATATATACATACATGCGTAACTGACTGTAAGAATGTCTATTTGATCCATGATTAATACCATATTTGGTTTTATTCAATGACAATATCAACACAACATGTCATGATCCCTACAGGAGAATTTCAGATAACAGCAGAACAAGCAATAGTCTGAAGAGAGAGCTCATACTTTTACAAATTATATCATTTACGATTTGAAACATGATTTGTTCATATTACAAGTCTAAACTCAATACAATAACAACATGTACGCTGTAAGAATTAAATACACAGATCATAAATAAGACGTTGGTATTTAAGTTCCAGTATGTTGAAAAATGTAACAACTGCATTTGATATTTGTTCATTTTAGCAGAAAATCTGTTTAGGTATAAGTATATTCTGGAACATTTACAAGATTTAAAGGACATTTCTCATGATTTCTTATTTTGTTTGTATTATTATTTTTTTTAGATAGATACGTTTTATTTTTGAAAGTTGATAACCGGATATGGAATCGTCATTCAGTCATGCTTGACTCTGAAGTGTGTGCTGTCCTGTCAAGCCTCGCCCGCAACAAGGAAGTATTGAATTGTTACGAAATCTGTCCACTTTAGAATGACCCTCATCGTTTCCTTCCCAAGAGACATGTCATATCATCTGCTGCTCTTTCCATTCAGGCCGTGTCAATTCAAGTGGAAAAACTTTCACAACCTCAGAAAACAGTCTACGTCAGTCTACGTCTGTATAGGATGTTTGCCAAAAATACATATCTTTCAGCTGATGGAATGAAGTTAATCTTCAAATATAGGAAGCTGCAGCCAGGAAGATATGAGAGGAATGTATTTCCTCTCCAGCCAGACCACCTTACATAAAGCCAGAAATGTGACCTTTGCTTTGACTGATGAAAATTACTACCATAAAGGAGAATAGCTATTGATAAATTGACTCATATTGGCCAAAACACTTTAACATATAAAATTAGGCTATTCAGCATCATACAATGTCCAAATAGAGCTGTTCTCTTTGACATAATGAAGCATTATAGATCCAAAAGTTAAACATCTACCACTGAATCCAAAGTTCAGTAATCACAGACTGTTTGAAAAGTTTGTATGGCCTTATTCCTTCAGAGGAATATGCACTTGAGTTGAGAGTGTCATTTTTAAATGCATAGTGCTCTAAAACTAAAAACACAAAGATCAAGCTCACTCAAGACATGTTTGATAGAAACTGCAGAGCAAAAAGTGGCAGAGAAAGTTGTTTTGATTTAAACTCGGGAAGGACTCACTCTCACTGGCCTTTCATATCCTGATACTAATCAAACAAACTGTTAAGGACATCACATCCAGTCCCTAACGTTGCATCCGTCTCTGTATAACTCATTAAATACTTGACTACTAACACAGGGGACACACATACAAGCAATGCACTGGGCCATGCAGCTTCGATTTAGATTTTAACCATATAAGGGTGTGTGTTGCTCTTGGGCAGAAGTATCTCTAGAGCTATATTAATGTCTAAGATTAAATTCCTAGAAGATAATTTATATTTAAAGTCCCTAAAAAAAGCCCTCAAACGTAAAAGCTCATTTAAAATTGTTTGTTTCTTTACATACAAGTGTATGTATGATAAGAACATTGCATCTGATATGGGTGGTTTTCATAATGCTGCCTCTATATGATAAGATATTTCTCGTCAAGGAATGCAGCTTTCTTTTTTTAACTCCTCTTCAGATTGAGATTGTTAAAAATAAAGACCACATTAAGCAATAATAGGGTGTATCAGTGTAATATAATCATGAAAATGTTTTAAAGCACAGAAAAATGCTCTGCTTTTTATTAAATATGCAACTATTTTTGATTTGTAAATGTAAAGATTTAGCAACATGTAAAAGTCCCTCCTATAATCACACATAGGTTGCATAATTATAAGTTGCATAATTATAAACAATAATTGGCTTCCGAGCTAGTTGTGTCTTAAACTCAAATTTAGTTGTACAATGTGAAATCAAAAGGGCGTCTAAATCATTCTGCGCTTTAAGGTCAATAAGTAACAAAAGACAGAATACAAGTTTTACAAAAACATTTTTTATAAATGTCTGCAGCTAAATAAAGAAAGAAAAATATCACTTACCTTCAAAGTGTGTTTCTACGATGAGTGAATAATACATTTTCACTCTAAAATCTTCCAGTTCTAGCTTCTAACAGGTTGTGGATTGCACTTAAGTACATTTACTAAAGTAAACATCTGCAGTGCTCATACTTTACACCATTTTATGCTAGTAGGTCTACTTTATACTTCTACTCTGCTACATTTAAGAGTTAACTATTGTACTTTTTACTTCAACACATTTATGACAGCTTTAGTTTATTTGCAGATATAGATTATTTATACCTCAATCAATCTTAATCATATAACACAATTTTATTTGAAGATACCCAGCTGAATATAAAGTAAATCAAACCAGCTCGAACCTTACTTAAATGCAGAGGACACCCTGCATAATTTCTAGGATTCTTTTCTCTACCTTAATTATTAAATGATGGAAAATCCTTTTGTAGTTTTACTTTTTAAGTATTATTTAGAACGCATGCCTTTTAATTCTAATAGAGTAATTCAACACTGCATTCATACATTAATCAAAGTAAAATATCTGAATACTTCTTCTTCCACCACTGCTTTCAAAACCCACTCTCATAGTCTTTAATAATTTAGATTCATTCCCACAGGAGCAGGATGTGGTTACAATAATTACCAAATGCATGGCTTCAACTCTGACAGTCCTGACGCGCCCTCTAGTGGCCAGCCAAATGTTATGGCATACAAACAACCCTAAAGATTCTTCTGAAACGAAAGTGAAATGCATTTCTTTAAACGGTTATATCTTGTATGTCACACCCGGTTTGTGTTTAGCTCCTGATTGGGTCTGCTCGGTTGTTATTCCAGCTGATCCCTCACTAAAAACTGGTCACCTCATATTGGAGACAGCAAGAACAACATGTCAGAAATCGTTGAAATCGATGAAGGATTGTACTCCAGACAGCTGTAAGTATTTACTGCACATCAATCAACCGATCAAAATGTATAACTTTAAAAGCTGCTGGTCCACAGTTCCACCTGTTATTTTCACCTGCACAGGTACGTTCTGGGTCACGAGGCGATGCACCGGATGGGCACAGCCAGTGTTCTCATAGCAGGCATGCGTGGTCTTGGGGTAGAAATAGCCAAAAATGTGATCCTGTCAGGAGTGAAGTCTGTCAAAGTACAGGATGAAGGCCAGGCAGCGTGGAGCGACCTTTCATCCCAGGTACTAACCCTGTGTGTTGATAATCTGTTGATCCTTAAATAATTAAACCTATTAGGAGATATGTGTCAGATTATACGCTGTGATTTATGTCAACAACTTCTCGTTAGCTCAACAACAGTTTTCCAACTGTAACTTCCTGTTTAGATGACAGGTGAAGTTAGTTTTAGGTTGTATAAATATATATGTATAAAATTCATTCGACATGTTCGACAATCACACTGGTCTTCTTGGTCAGGAGTCGCTGTGTCACATTATATGGAAGCTGTGGGAAAAAAACTGACTTTTTTAACAAAAAATTATGTGTATTGTTTGATTCATATTTTGACATGGAAGCTATTGAACAGAAAAGTGAAACTAACTGTAATGACACTGAACTGCTTAGTAGCTGCTCCATCAGGCAACTTTTTAGGTTTCTTTTTCGATGGAAACATGCTGTCAAAACATTCAAAGTGGCATCTGAGCAGTCCGGTTCACAGATGAGTCACTGTGATACTGTCAGGTGAACCTTGAGTTTATCCTTCAACCTGTAATTTCATTTTCCCACCAGTTTTTCCTGAAGGAGTCCCATCTTGGTCAGAACCGAGCCACGTGTTCCCTGCAACAGCTGTCTGCCCTGAACCCACATGTGCGTGTGTCGGCCCACACCGGACCCCTGGATAAGGAACTGCTTCTGCAATTTCAGGTATTTAGGTTGAGGTGCTAAAGGCTTTTTTAAACAGTGCAATCTACTGCCTCATTGAAAAATCCAGAATCTATGAATATGGAAATATTTTTCATTTTAAATCTTTAACTGCTAGAGATAGATAGATATCTCCCACTTAACTCTTGTTACTCTCAGTGTGTGCATTGAAGCTTTTTTAAGTTTCCAAGCCACCCTTGCGTACGTTGCGTTTTGGATAAAAATTGCCTTCTAAAAGGCTGTGATGTCCAAAAATTCTGATCAAACATATTTAACTCTGATCTTAGATGAACACAGTAAGAAAAACAGTAACAACAAGGTGGAAAAAAATCTGAGTGGAGAGGGAACTGTCCATTTTTCAGGTGGTGGTCCTCACTGAGTCTTCACTGGATGACCAGAAGCGTTTTGGTGATCTCTGCCATTCACGTGGAATCAAGTTCATTGTAGCAGACACCAAAGGACTCTGTGGGTAAGTGGACAAGGCAAACTATCAAAAAACCACTTGAACCTTAAACATGGAACACATAAGTTAAAACAGTGTGTTTTATTTACAGTCAGTTGTTCTGTGACTTTGGGGAGCAGTTTGAGGTCTTGGACAAGGATGAAGATATGCCTGCATCATCAATGATACAAAGTATCTCTAAGGTAATACCCTCCATTTGTTGTATGTCTCTGGCAAATTAAAAAACTCTCTAACAAATCAACAAATTAAAGATATCTGCTTATATGACTATCTCTGAACTGTCCGATTAAGATTGTAATAATTCCAAATGTTTTTATAGATTTTGTTGAAAATATGCATACATTATTAGTACGACATGTCTTTCAACTTTGGAGGTTGTCAAAATGACTTTGATTTAGGACAATCCTGGAGTGGTGATCTGCACAGATGACCAGAAGCATAGATTTTCAAACCGTTCAAAAGTGATCTTCTCTGGAGTCCAAGGGATGACGGAGCTCAACAGCATCGCTCCTGTGGAGATCAAAGACTGTGGTCAGTGTTACCTAAAGTCACAGTCTCTTTCCTCAGCTGACAAAAAAGAGTTTAGTCATGAGCCACATGGCACTCAACGTTTTCCACCTGGCCAAGCAGTACGCCAGCAGAATGTTATAGTTGTGATGAGAATTGTTTTTTTATCTGTCATTATCAACTCCTTCACCAGGCTCCTACTCCTTCAGCATATGTGACACTTCGACCTTCTCTGAGTATGAACGTGGTGGAGTAGTGACGGAGGTTAAACAGCCCTGCATGCTAACATTTGTAAGTATACAGATTTAGTTTGAACTTTTTTGTTTTCTGATGTTGTAAATAAAATAACTACAACACCAATTGCAGAAACCGCTGAGCGAGGCTCTATTGGACCATCAGCTGCTGAAACTGAATGGTAATGGAAAAGATTGGAGGCACAAGACCCTGCACTTGGCTTTCCAAGCCCTCCACGGCTTTGTGAAGAAAGAACAGAGACTCCCTGATCCTTGGTCTCAGGTCTGTAAAGGTTACAAACCAGCCCATTTATTTGCCGAAACAAGTTTAATAGGATATTCTGTTTTATCATAATCATTAAAAGCAATGTATTGGACTGTTTTCACGTACTTCATGATTCATCCCACACAGTCAGATGCAGAGGCCCTGCTTGCCATAGTGGGAGAGCTCAACACAGTCGCACAGCTGGAACAGCTGGATGAAGCTGCTGTGAGAATCCTGTCCTTCACAGCTCAGGGTGACTTGGCTCCTGTGAATGCTTTTATTGGAGGCCTTGCAGCTCAGGAAGTTATTAAGGTTAGTTAAAAGGTTGACATACATACATTTTATCTCTCAGTTTTTGATAGAGTATAACATTGATATTGTTACATTGTGTATAATATATGTATACGTAGCACTTGGTGTTGCTTATAGCTGACTGTTGCTCTGTGCACTCTATACTGTACCTGCAGGCGTGTAGTGGGAAATTCACGCCTCTTCAGCAGTGGCTATATTTTGACGCATTCGAGTGCCTTCCTGAAGATAAGGACCAGCTCGCAGCAGAGTGCTCAATTTCAGCAGTATGTGAAGAGGTTTATCCATTTAAACAAATCACATATATCATTCACAAACATTTGATGAGACTTATGATGTAAACTCAAAAACATTTTTGTACTTCCTCTTTGACAGAAAGGCTCGAGGTATGATGGACAGATTGCAGTGTTTGGCTCAGCCTTCCAGGAGAAACTGGAAAGGCAGAAGTATTTCCTGGTGAGGGCAGGTTTGGTATTTGTCCAGCAGGGGGCACACTCTGCATAAGAATACAGGAGCTCCATCTGTGTTTTCCTTTCATCTGTCTGGTGTTAATGATGGCACATGCAGGAAACGGCTGTGATACTGGTGGCATTTCCTGCCAGAGTTGACCTCTTGGTGTGCAGAGGCCATTCAACGGTGCCAAACCCTTTCCCTGTTTCCTATAGAGGTGTTATTTTGTTACTGTTGTGAGTGCTTTGTAAAAAAGAGAGTGCGTGCAAGTGTTTATTTCATCACTGTAAAAAAGGCATTCAAAGAGTTTGATTTAGCTGCTAAAACTAGTCAGCTAGTCGATTTTCGAATTTATTTTGTGAAAATGTATTACTCTTTAAAGTAATTTATCCTACACAATTCTACAAACAGATTTAGGATTTTTTTTATATGAAGATTTCTTGCATTTGTTTATTTGAATTCATGTTAATCTTTGAGTTTTGGACTGACAAAACAAGGCATTTAAAGACACAACCTTGGAAAGTGGGAAGTACGATGAATCAATTAATCTAGATATAAAGCGAATTAATTGATAATGATAAATATTTATTGTAAATTGCAGACCTGAAAGTGCAATAAAAGATTATTCATTTTCTTTAACATTAGACATTGGAACATAAATATAAATATTTGTTTATCTTTAGAAAATAACACAAGCTAATACAACATAAATTCTGACACAGTATCTCTCGTCATTTGTCTAGGTTGGAGCTGGTGCTATCGGATGTGAGCTTCTTAAAAACTTTGCCCTCATTGGGCTCGGTGCAGGAGAAGAAGGGAACATCACCGTAACAGACATGGACTTCATAGAAAGATCCAACTTGAATCGACAGTTCTTGTTCAGGTCTCAGGATATTGGGGTGAGGAGACTCTGTAATGAAGAACCTCACATGCCATCATAGCTCACTACTTCTTGTTTGACCTGGTTAAGTGGAAGGGTCAGAGGGCTTTACTAATGGGACAGGTTGGGGGGGGCTAAGGTGTTGTGACAGTCTGAGATAGGTTGTGTCAGATTACACATTGCTGACAAGTTCCATCATTTGTGGCAGTTTTGTTTTGCTGTGTACTTTAGAGGTTTATCAGACAGTTGATCACTAACATCTGAGTAAATAACTCCCAGTGTCTAAACAACTTACGCAACACATAGTTGAGTGCAGTTGGAGGGTATGTTGACAAAAAAATCATTAAATGCACTGAGATTCTGGAGGAAAACTGTGTTTATTCTAGTAGTAATATAATAGAGAGCAATGAGACGGTTTATAAGTCTTCTTTAGGCTTTTGATGTTGCTGATTTATTTGAACCGTTTGATCGATACAAAAACAAATCTGGATATTCCTTCTGTATGCATTAACATTTTGTTCACTGCACCCTCCATCTGTTTCTGTTCTACATTGCTGAAAAACATTATCTCTCAATGACACTGACGACTTGCTCACCTGTAAATAAACAGAAACCAAAATCGGACGTTGCGGCCAAAGCAGTGCGAGAGATGAACCCAGCGATGAAAATCACCGCTCACCAGAATTGTCTGGACCCTGACAGTGAAGAAGTTTATGATTACAAGTTCTTCATGGGTCTCGATGGAGTGGCTGCAGCCCTTGATAATGTGAAAGCAAGTGAGTGCACTTACTCTGTCTTCCTCCCCATTATTTTTATTTGTATTACAACCGTGAATATACCGGAGCCATATCAACATTTAGTACAACAGCCTTTAACCGCTCTTTTTGATTCCCAGGAGTCTACCTTGACGGACGCTGTGTGCAATCCCAGAAACCGTTGCTGGAGGGTGGAACTTTAGGATGTCAGGGTCATACTCTGACGGTGGTGCCTCGCCTGACAGAGTCTTACGGCCCGGACAAATCGAGTTCTAATGATGCCATCCCGCTCTGCACTCTCAAGAACTTCCCTCACCGCATTGAGCACACCCTGCAGGTACCATGTTAACATATAATTGAGAGTTACACTGATCAATTCAACTCCCTCTGCTTCAAAACCTACAGTGAATGACCAGAGATAGAAAAAAAAGCAATACCTATAATCTATTGTTTTTGACTTTTGTTATTCCGCTGATTCTTATATTCACCTCGTTTAAATAGAGGTTGAAACTATTGAAAACATATTTTGGAAGAAGTTTTTTACAGGACTCCCACCTTTTGGTCATTAACAAATATTGGAAACATTATAATGACCAGATGATGGTGCTAAATGAAAAGTTAAAGAATCAAAATCAATCCTTATTAATGACATGATGCATGTACCAATTTTCATTGCAATACAATTACTCTAAAATGTAGTGTAGTGTGTGCAGTGTATTTTTTATTTAACTGATTGTATTTTCCGTACATATTGTTTTATAGTGGGCCAGAGACCAGTTTGAAGGACTGTTCAAACAAGTACCTGAAAATGTGAATCTTTTCCTGAGGTAAGATATGTTTAACTTTTTTCCACAACAAGTGTGGCTTCCAAAAACAACGTTTTTAATTACATTCGACTATCTGCTGCCAATCTGCTGGCACTTACTTACCACTACTTCCTCATTTTACAATGCGTTTCTGGTCTCCTACAAAGCATTCCAGCAAACCTACAAAACTAATGAAGTGCTTCAAGCTCATTATTTTGTTTTATAAACGGGAAAACATGTGGTTGGCTTTTAGCAGTAAACTCCTAGTAAAAGAGTATTAACAGTCTTTCTTTTTTTCCATTAGAGCTATCTAGCAGCTCAAACTGTTTTCTACAAATAATAGTGAAATATCAACTAATTAGAGGCTTTGTGGTTAAGAAACAATTCTGAATAATTAAATAAAATGCTATTTAAAGAAAGTACTATATAATGACAAAAGGCTTTGTCAGTGTGTTGCTGATACATATTGATTTGAGATGTGATATTTGCTCGACTTGTGAATCTTTGAGTTTGTTATGAAAAACACGTCATTCTAATTATAATGTCACAGTAACAGATTTGAGCCCCCAGGCCAAAACGTAGTCTGAGCTTTGAGGCTCCGGAGCCCCCCTAATCCCGCCATGTTTTGAGATGTCTCTGTTTGTTTTTGTGAGATTTGATGTAATTCCCCCTCATTGTGAAGCACTTTCTCGCATCTTTAAACAGAAACAAAATTCACGCCTATAGCAGAAATGTTCATCGTTGGTCAACACAGCCGTTACAGTTCCTCCCATCACACTGATGTGTGGAAATAAAAACATGTATTATGTGTTTCATCTGAGGTTTCTTTGTGCTGCAGTCATGGAAAAGTGCTCTGGACTTTTTCATGAGGCGGGTCAGGTAAATGTTGTAGTCCAGTAAATTCAAGCTCTTGTTGATGAGTTCATGGAAAATACAGTCACATTTTGTTGTGTTACCCTCCCACCTGTGCAGCTGTAAGCAGAACTATGACTCTCAAGGTTCCTGTTTAGACCTGTTAAGGTGTAACTGCGCACAGTGGAGGTAGATCCCTTTTTGTGTTTGCAGTGCAAGGCTGTGACTGTTTAACTGAAACATGATAATGGCACATGAACTGTTCAGGTGTGTGGTTTGCAGTTTCACTGACCAGTACACTACAAGATTATACTTTCCTTCCTATACGTACACAGCCACGCGTCAAAGGAATCCCCTCTGAGTCACTAGTAGGACTACACCCAGATTAACTAAGATCTGTTTAGTCATTCTGCTCTGTGCTTCCTTAAATCAGATATTTTTCCATACACGCTTTTCTGCTTTCCGTTTCAAATGTTTTTCCCACTGTGTAACTGGTCTTTCCCTTCCAGAAAAATAGATGTCATAGCTGTTATTCTGTAGGTTACACTCTGAGAATGTATTTTACAACCAGAAATGTTGAAGATACCTGTCAGGTCTTGTCTTTTTGACATCTAATGATTGCCTCTGTCTGTCATTACATGATGAAGAATTTCTGTATGGTTTCCTGCAGAGATCCAGAGTTTATGCCTCGGACTCTTGGTCTGGGAGACGCTGAGGCCCTGGAGGCTCTTGAGGCGTTGTGTAGCAGCCTGGAGAACATAAAAGCTGGAGGACAGCGTCCAACGAGCTGGGAAGACTGTGTCGGCTGGGCACGGAGCAAGTGGGAGAATCTGTATAACAATGACATCCGCCAGCTTCTGCACTGTTTCCCTCCTGAAGAGGTAAAATCACACGAGGAAAATATAACTCTCTAAGGCCCCCATTTCATAGAGCTGTGAACAATGTTGATGCACACAGATTGGAACTGTTTTTTATGTAAGGTCCTTGCATACAAATCAACAAAAATCTTCCTTGTGGCATTAGCACAAAAGGAAGGCGAGTCAGTGTTTAATTCTTTACATTTCACTTCATTGTGTATTGCAGCATATTTCCCCGGGCCTTAAGAACCACTATTAACCTTGTCAGAAAGCTGAAACCACTAAAAGCCATCTCTGATAAATATCTCTGAGCGGCTCTGAGGGTTTGTAATCTGGTGAAGCATGCAGACAGTGATGTCACATCATGCTGTCACACCTGGGGGGGCACGGATCAGTATCAACCCAAACAAACCCTCACTAACTTCAGTCCGGCAACTGGCCGTTTCTACTTTCATTAAACGTCCCTGCAGGGTTATAGAAATTCCTCTGTCCAATTGTGATTTTCCCCTGCATTTCCCTTGAGAAATAATCTAAACTTTTCATATTATTTCGCTTATAAAATTAATAATTTTTCTTGTGGGGTATTATTTGCATTGGGACCATTATAGAATCCTTCCTAAAATGATTGTTAAACGTTATAATCAGAACACACTCTACAAACTCTGTGGCAGTTATGTTATGTTTTTGCTTCTCTTTTTCCTTCCATAGCTGTTGTGGTTAACTACTGTTTACAAGAGTTATGGTTTCATTGTCATCCTGGAAAGTGACTTTGGACCACAAACTTTCTGAGGAACTATGATAAGGCAGCTGATGTCCGTTAACGCTCGCAAACCAACCAGACAAATATGGGTGCACAAACATGACAGATGGCCACACTTTCAACATAACGGCTAATTTTATGAGTGTGAGCCTCCATATAGAAGTGTTTGAACCTTTTACTAACATGACAGTAGAGATAAAAGGCTTCATATTTTGTATTCAAACCCATGCCTTACAGTGAGCTGCTCACTTCTTGCTAATTAAATGACCGCAGTTTAAGAACATAAAAGAGGGCTGAAACTAGTGTCTGGAGAGTTATTCAACTTAAGACAATGTGTTTTTCGTGTTTTAAATAAAGCAATTTTAAGACATGGTGTTAAGTTAACATTTCAGTTATTTTTAGCACTCTAAATACTTAAATACAATGAATTATCTTCTTTCTTTTTTTAAGATTGATAAAGACAAATCAATTGTATTATTAAAAAAAACACTCTAAACTCAAAAGTCCACCTATTATTTATTATTGAAAGAACAGTGGTTCTATGTTTGACTAGTCTTATTTGTACCATAGGAACGCCTTATACATTCTTAAACTTAGTGATATAATACTTTTTAATTGTGAAAAGGAGAATACATTAGATGCCTTTTGGCTACTTTAGAAAGCCCCCCTGCTGTGAGAACTGGCACCACAGGACTCTCCCTTTCCAGCATATGGACCATTTGGAAACATCAAAGCCCTCAGTCTCTTTGTTTCTTTATCTGAAATACAAATGGTGTTGTCAACACAAGACTGATAACAATATTAGTCTGGCAGTACTACGGGAATCCTCCTGCTGGTTCGAAAATGTAAAGGACTCGGTGATGTTTATCAAGTAATACACTCATACTGTATTTTGAATTTGATATAAATGTCAAGTTTAAAATCATTGGGAATATAGAAATGGATCCCTTTTTAATTACACCTATTATTAATAACTACGGTGAGCTCTGTCGATATATCGAATAAAAAAATGTAAACGAGATATTTTAGCTATCTCGAATTTTAACTGAAAAAACGATTTTCTTCTGCGTCCCTTTAGAAGACTGCTGATGGTCTACCCTTCTGGTCTGGATCCAAGAGATGTCCACAGCCACTGACCTTTGACTTCAACAATGTAAGTAGAACCTGGTCCGGCTGCTCTTTTAGTAGTAATCCTGACATGCATCCTAAAACAGGGGACAGGAATCACAGAAATGCCACAGTATTTGTTGATGACTGTTAGCATTCCTTCTTTATCTGATGTGATAGTAACTGTTCCCGACTTTGACTGTATACGGGATTCTTATCTGATCTGTGAATGCCACTAAACATGCATATGGATAATAAAAGGCAGATAATAATCTCTTATCACGTTCACATCCTTGATGATTATCTCTACATACTCTAATATTAAACAAAGGAGATAATAAGGTGGTAATGAAGCAGCTGAAATTTACACACAACATAAATAATGGAATAAGAGTTGCTTTCCTTGCATTAATGATTCGAACAGAAATTTTCAACCATCACTGTACTTTCAGCCTTTATTCCATCTACTGCTATCTGACTCCTTTACTGTTTATTTGCCCTTCAATCTTTATGAAATGTTGTCATCTTATATTTTATAAGCTCTCAACTTTGACAGATGATCCAATTGCACACTCCGGTTTCAGTGCCAATGTTCCTTTTCCTATAAAGTTTGAGTGAAGAGTGTATACTGTGTATTAGTTGGAATAGTGTGGTTCTACTTTACCACCTGTGTGGTATTGGTATTACAAAATCTTTTTTTTAAATATATTTGTTTTCACTTTTAATGAATTATCTGTTAAGGTGTGTGTGTGTGTGTGTGTGTGTGTGTGTGTGTGTGTGTGTGTGTGTGTGTGTGTGTGTGTGTGTGTGTGTGTGTGTGTGTGTGTGTGTGTGTGTGTGTGTGTGTGTGTGTGTGTATCTCAGAAGTATTTACTGCTGTAGATATTCTCTATTAAAAGCGAATCTATTCTATATTTAATTGCTGGATTTATTCCTGCATTATGAGTCGCACAATGCAACATTAGCACAACTTGTAATTATTCTTATCAGGGAATTTAAGTATTTTAAAGTGTACTCAACTGAAGAGAGGTAGAATAACTATGATTTATATGGAAATGATGTTTTCTGATAAAATATGACAAAAGTGTCGATTTAATTTGAAGTTTATATTTGTATTATGTGTTTTTAGAGTACCCACAAGGAGTATGTGGTGGCAGCAGCCAATCTGTACGGGCAGATCTACGGGATCAAAGGCACAACAGTCTGCGCTTCCATCAGAAAAACCTTAGAGAAAGTCTCCGTACCGTCTTTCACTCCCAAGTCCTCCGTGAAGATTCACCTCACTGATAAGGATATGGAGGAGGACAAAAAACAGGACAGTGATGATGCCGGTGAGTTATTTGAACTCCATGATTTTTAATGTCACTACTCACTGTCTTGAAGAATTCCTTTTTTTTCATGTCTCTCTTTGTCCATGCTACAGAAAAAGCCAGACTTGAGGAGCTGAAAGGAAAGTTGGCCTCCCCGTCTCTGAAAAGCTCAGCCATGCAGATGTACCCCACGGACTTTGAGAAGGTAGGGTGGGAGCACAGTGACACCTCTGCTGCACGCTCCGCAGAAGCAGAGACAGACTGGAGGCTTAGCGTTAGCAGGGAGCTGCACTCAGAACTATAGGTGCTTTCAGAATATGACTTTCTTTCCCTCGTCTTTGGGTCCTTAGTGACCCGAATCTTTGCTTTTGCTCAAAACATTCATGAAACAGAGCTTGCTTGTGCTCTCTTTTCACTGTTAAAACTCCCTGGGGCTTAAATATATGAATCTGAAGAAGTTTACATTGTGAAAAAACATCTTACTGCCAGCTCACATGGAACAGATTTATTTAATATGTAAGAGGTGTATTATAAAACTTTAGGAAAAATGCATTTCATTCAACAACTCAGGACAAAGACATAGTGTCTGCACACGTGTCAGCTGCATCAGTGAAGGGAGTCCTGAGGGTAGATTTCCCCTGTATGCCTGTCAGTCACAGTCTCTCCTCACACTCTCTTTCACTGCCTATTAACAAATAGTCACTCACTGTATGGACATTTAATCAGGTTTAGCGCTGAGTTGTCACCTGGAAGTGTCTGGGGGAGCCAAGCATAAGGTATATATCTCTATAAAGTGATCTGGGAGCACAGACATACAACAAATAACAACTTCCCAAAGGTGTGTCCTTAACAGTTGCTTCAGCACAGTAAGCTAAGTCAGAATAAAGAAGATCAGACTCTGAATAGACCCAGAATCAAAAACAACTTTGGATTAAAGTTATCAGCCAGTTTCTATAATATGCTTCCTGTAAATTCCAGCAATGTGTTCCTTCAAATTTCATCAAAGGACCAAAGAAAATATTTTATTTATTTTATTGTATCTAATATTACACTAAACAAATGCAGAATACGATGCAGTTATATTTTAATCATAACCGTGGATGTTTATCCCAAAATATCATTTAATCTTATACCTAATTAAGAAATGTCCTCTTTTTTACCTGTTGACCTATTGACCCTGCAGGAAAATCCTTGGTTTCCTGAGAAACCTTGGAAAAGGAGTGTAATAATTAAAATTCTTACCTTTTTGATACAAGCCTTTTCTTTATCTTATTAAGAGTGTGTAGGCGAGCAGTGTGTCACAGTGACAAAACCTTTACCTCCGACCATACACCTCCAACAAAGACATATTAGCGGAGCAGTCAGGGTGCAGTTGCTGTAGCTACAGAGCTGAGTGTTAGAGGAATTTAGACAGGCTATAGAAATGACTAGCAGGCAGTGTGAGTGACTCAGGAGAAGCAGTAATGAAGGTGTAAAAGGTATGTCTGGTACATATCGAATATCCTCTTGAATAAGAATGAGACCCCCAAACTACCGTGCTCCCCCTCCTCATTATTGTTTATCCCCACATGCCCAGGTCGTGCTGTGGATAGATGGAATGTGTGTAGGAGGGTTTCATATGCATCAGGTTGCCAGCTAGCAGCTTCCTCACATCCCCTAAAGCCATCCCTGAGTGACAGTCGCCTTCCTAGCCTTTGTAGAGCCGCTGAAGCAGAGGCATGACCTCACTGGGCTTGTCCATCACAACAGAAATCTGATTTCTTCTGCATTCTGATGGGGTGACCAAGTCATGTATTAGGCTGATCTAAGCGACACAACAACAAAGCCTTCAAAGCAGCCACACTGAGCATCATATGACTGCGGGGGTGTCACTAGGCATGGACATCAATACCTAATCAGATACATTTTGTCTGACGCATCAAGCTTTGGAGCTATTTGAATGACTGATGTACTGTATGTTTATTATCTCACCTAATACAGGATGACGACAATAACTTCCACATGGACTACATTGTTGCTGCATCCAACCTGAGAGCGGAGAACTATGTCATCCCTGCAGCCAGTCGGCACCAGGTCAACATTTTCTCTCCGTGCATCATCAAAACAAATCTCTGTGAAAGGGTAAAACATATTAAAGAGGGATGAAGCTGAAGTGGTGGCATGGATAAGAAAAAGGCAATGAATACTGCTCCCCCTCCCTTGGGGTCATGTTTTTAGTCAACGCAGCACACACCTGCCCTAAAGCCACAGAATCAGCCGCCTCACCCATTGTTCCTGGGGCAGAACTAATCACAGCACTTTACCTGTCGCCTGGGAGGTGACACCTGAGCCACCTGAGCCACCTGAGCCAGGCCTTGTACCAGCCACTGCTGCAGACACACCGCCAGGACAGATGGGGGACTGGGGGAAGGGTCCTGCTGAGGGAGGGGAGACAATAGAGGGTTACTCATGTGTAATCATACAGAGATTTACACATGTAGCATCATGTTTGGATTTATTTTTCTTTAATTCACCTTTTAACCCTGGATTCAGGCAAAACGTACAGTATGAATACACTAATAATAATAATAATAATTAATTACATTTTGTAGAGTGCTTTTCAGAATGTCCAAAGCGCTTTACATTACATTACACACATATCAGACGTGTAACAGTAAATACTGTGGACAATACCCACAGGAGGTAATTAGGCTGAAGTGTCTTGCCCAAGGACACAACAACACTAAAAAGGCAAATGTACCTTAGGTAAAACAATTAATGTATAAAACAATGAAAAATGCCACTGACTACATTTGACATAGGCCTAGTAATTATTTTGAAGAAGATGCATAATACAGATTAAAATGTGAACTCGTTTATAGAGTCGTTAATGTTAGGTCCAACAACATCAACATGCTTCTTTTACATTAATAGTATTAGTTAGTACATTTTGATCTCAATTTAAAAGTTATACTTAAAACATGACCTCTCTTGTGGTCTAATGTTTTGTTTGGATGGCTATTTTAAGTATATGGTCTATATACTCACCCACTTACTTAAATGTTTCAACCAGTGATTGTGGTGGAGCTGAAGTATTAAAAATAACACCACATGAAATTCAAGTTAAATACAAGCACCTTAAAGATGACATAAAATGTGTAAATAAACTGTATGTATAGTATATATATATTTTGTACCACTTACAAATTGTAAAACAACAAAGTATGATCATATCATTCTACTTTATTGAACTGCATTTTAATAGTGTGCTTTCCTCTGTCTCCTCCTCAGAGTAAGCTCATAGCTGGAAGGATAATCCCAGCCATAGCTACCACCACAGCGGCGGTGGCAGGCCTGATGTGCCTGGAGCTATACAAACTGATCCAGGGCCACCAGGAGATCAGCTCTTACCGGACAGCATACATGTACCTGGCTACCTCGTACATTGTATTTTCCCAGCCGTCTCGGAACCGCTACTTTGAGGTGAGTAACACCTCTGTACACCCACAGCCATCTTTAGTCAGTCAGTGATTGTGGAAGGTTTAGAGGAAAAATTGACAAAGCAGTCATTCACACTCAGAACCTGAGTAGGGCACTTTACACAGCCTGACAGACTCTTACTGTATCTACATTAATAATTTAAGCTTGTCTACTTTGGGAATAAATATTTTTGGTTCTTTGTAGATTTACGTCCTTCCTCTCTGTCTGGAGCGTATCAAGTCATGAATGAAGGCTCTAAGAGACCACTGCTGACTCTCAATATTTTGCATATGAGCTAAATCCTTTGCTAGCTCAGTATAATCCTCAGGGCATTTCAGTGCAGGTAAAGCATAAACGCACCCGTTTCTGCTTCTGTGTTTGCACAAATTAAGTGAATTTAAGGCAACTGTAACTCAAAGCAAAAGTGACAAGAGCTTATTCTCTTAAGGCTTAAGAGTCCTTCTTATGATCAAATTCAAGGTAACGTTTGAGGTTATACCAGGTGGGGGAGGTCATACTAAGTTCTTTATGCTGTATCGGCCAAGCTTTAAAACACAAACACCAAATGGCTACCGGCCAGATTCAAAAGCCATGGTTCAAATTGTAGGCAGAGTACAAGAGGATATCCCCCTCTAAAAGTCTTTACTGTTTTTCCCTCAATATCTCACCTCAGATATTGGAGCTGCCCTCTCCAGCGTTCTCACTCGGAGCATTGAACCTCTGACAGACAGGGGTCACTGGGGGTCAGCGAGTGGGGTAACTGTGTCCTCTGGGACGTGAGCCTGCAGTGGTAGGGGGCTCTGAGACAGTGTAGGTCTCGTTTCAGCTTCAGTTACAGGCAGAAATGCTGCAGCTGCATTAAAGTCTGCTGTGATGACAGAGGCAGCTGTGGCTTTCTGCACAGTTCTGAAGTTCCAGGCGTGCCTTCTTCCTTACTTACAAAGACCCCGGTGTCCTCACAGTTGTTGTCAGCGAAAGTGTTTTCCCATACTTCTAAAAATGTGCTGCTGGCCACTCAGAAAGTCAGGGGTTATATTTTCAATTGTTGAATCATTACGTCAGAGGGATGGGCAGACGTTTGATTTTCCAGACCAAGGCTTTTTCAGCAGCCTCAGAGTGTTGTATTTTCACCTATTAGGGCACTGGGTGTATTTATTCTTAGACAGACAGGTCACCACTAGAGGAAAAAGGCTCAGCTGAGGTTCAGCATTCTAAGCGTCAGGTTCAATTCTAGCATCAATAAATGAGGAACGCACATGTGCTGGTACATACTTGCAAACACAGAGAGGATGAGAGAAAAAAATGGTTGGCTGCCAAAGCTTTAGCCTTGTGAGTGGGAGACGCTCTAATGTCTGCCAAAGAAAACATTTCAGTTATAAGTCCTCATGATGAACTTAAGTTTGTCCGTGATACTTTGTAGGAAAATAGTTCAGCACCTTTTCTCTACCATTTTCCCTTTCTTTCATTGCAGTGTGTTATCCACATAGGTAATTGTTAAACGACAAGTCCATAGCTGTGTTATAGTTGTTGTTTCCAATATATGGGCCGCTCACAATTATTCAGCCCTATTTCAGAATGTTAAATAAAGTGAAAATAGTTTATTTGATCAAGTCTGTAATTCGGATCTTCTCCAAAATGTAAAGGCTTCTTCCTTCAACTATGCGGCCGTCTTCCACCATGTTTTATTAAAAATCAGGAGAGATATTTTCCTGTAATCCTGATGGCAGTGAGACAAACTGAGCTGAAACATGACCTTCATGGCGGAGGTAATTAACAGATTTACGGGACCCTTATCAAAAATGGAATCAAGAATGTAAACATAGATTATTCAATGCAATAACTTAAATTAGCAGACAAAAATGGAAGCAGAGACAAAAGCAACATACCTATTAATACTGTTTTATCTTTAATCTGTCTAGGATTAGAGAAGGTTTTATTAGGCCCCCTTTGAAGCAACTGCAGACGTGCAGCTGTGAAATATCAATGATCAGACATGCAGCATCAGGAGCTCGGCTTACTTTTCCAATGACTTAGACCTCTCCCCTCGTGAGATCAGTCTCAGTTCATTAATATCAAGTAACAACACTCACGTCTCACTGGTAGTATTGGTGGTCCACTCAGTGTTGTCCCACAGTGGAATTGAACCACCGCATTACAGCATTGCCAGATGTTTGTCAGTCATCGTAATGAAACCTGCATTATCACAACTCTGAAGAGGAACAAATATGTTAATGAGATGTTTTTTTGTGATTGAAGGTTTTAGGAAAAGGTGTTTTAGATGTGGCTGTGTACCACAGTATCCAGACAAAACTGTTCAGCTCACAGGCTCTTTAGCTGAACTAGATTACAGTTCGTTCTCCCACCATGCTAACCCTTTGCCAGAAATTGTTGCTTTAAGGCAGCTCTTTCCCAAAATAGGAAGTTCCCCTGGCCTTCCCTGCTGATGTTATGGAGGCAGAAATATGTAAACAAACGGGGGGCTGTCCTTGTCTGATCAACACTGCGATTCTTTAGTATCATTTTCCTCCTAGTGTTTATGTTTGTCACCCGGGGGTCGAGGGCACAGGCCATTAAAGGAGTACCAAATCTGGCAAGCAATATGTACATGAAAGTGTGTTGTTACTGGGCTCAGATGGTGCTGCCGCAGTTTTAAAGCTGCAGTCTTCAAGCCAGAATGTCCTACTCTACTGTCGGCACCCTATTTGTCATTGTGTTTACATGGTTTACTGGAAATTGACATTTTAAATATATAAATATCTGCAAAATACAGCATGACTTTCTTATGATGACAATTTCTTGCAGAATTTAGACACATATTTTCAGTGATATTCACATTTTCCAGATGTTCTATTTAATTAAAGTGGCTCCATTCAATATTTTTGATATATTAGAGTCTAAAAAGGGGGTGCTTATGATGGAGAACCTACAGAGGATTATCACCCGACTCAGAAATTCCCTGAGCTTTAGATGACAATTTAGACGGGTTGATATTATGATTGTACAGCATGCAAATGGCTTTTCTGCTTCACTCTCGCCAATCTCTACAACCGTTTCAGGCAGCAGCCCACAGATTGTTTCAGTAACATTTTAAACCAAATGATAAATGTTTGCCTCTAACAGCATTGAGACAAGGTTAGTGACTTGCTAGTTTATGTAGTAGAGCATTTAGCAACTGTAAGGAGGCATATCTTTCCCTGAGGAGTTGGCGGAGACCCCAGCTGAAAGGAGAGTAAATATTGGAGTCATGAGGTCGTAGGTAATACATTACAATTTTGATTTATCTTATTCCAATGCTTGGGATTGGCCAGAAAAAGATAAATGAATGCTAGTTAAAATGCAATCTTGTTTGCCATTTTTACTTTACAGCACATAGTTAAAGGAGCTCAGAGAGATTACATGGTTTGTTATTGCAATCACCAAACCTTGAAAGACACCAAAGGATAATTCATGGACAACAAGGATTTATGAGTGCTGTGCTCCTGCAGCTGTAACCGAGCTGCAGCCCCAGCAAAACCTGTGAAGTGAAACATCACCCGGCCCAGTCCAGGACAGAGGAGGACGTGTTTCAGCTGGATATTAAATTGCTCCATCCCCAACCCCTCCAGCAGCTCTCTGTTTTAGTGTCTGCTGTCTTTGCTTGTCTGCTGGGCTGCCTGCTGGTTGTGTGCCATGTAAATACTCCCTCTTCCATGTCTCTGCACACCTCCTCCACACCCTAGTCTTCACTCTGTGCCCTTTCATGCTCCCTCTGTGCCCTTCTTTCCCAGCTTGCCCTTTCGGTCTCTAATTGAATTAACAGTGTTAGAGGCATGACTCCTGAACTCAAGAAAGCCACTCACACTGGTTCTTTGTTAATTGCCTGCAGAAATGACGGGTATTTCCTGCCTTCACAGGAAGCAGTGTATTGAAACCAGATTTCCCAGTGATCTCGCTGTAAGGTCTGAACAGCACCAGGAGGAGGCAGGGGGTTTGAGATCATCTGCTCCAGCCTCTGTTTCTGATTACTTTTTATTCATCACTTGCTCAGCAAAAAAAAACCTTTGCATTTCTTGTTGGATATGCCCTTTGAGAAATCAGGAAGACACTAGGTTATGTCAACTTTTTTCGAATATATCCAGGGTGGTTGCATGTTGTTTTACATATAGAAGGCAAACCTGCAGCTACTCTATTTGTGATTTCAGCACTTATATAATTGAAGGTCGCACATCTGTCACACAAATAAGAGGGGCTGGCTTAAAGAGAGAAAGAGGACAACAAAGGGGGAGATTTACCTCACATGTGGTTAAATCTATGTTGGCCTCCTCAGACTGTGCCAGAAAGGGTGAACATGATCCAAGGCCCTCAGTATTCCTCGGGGAGCTCCGGCGTGGAGCTGCATTGTGCAGTTTGTAACTTAAGACCCAGACATGAATAGTGCTCACGGGATAATGAGTAATCTGTGATCAACATCGACGGCTTGTGCCTTCTGTTGTCCTCCAGGTTTTTTGTTGGTGGTGTTATTGTGTGGTTTGCCTTGTGGTTTTAAGTAATGTGTTGTTTACGCTGCATTGTTCCGTCACTGCTGGTTTTCAGTTCCCTACAAATCATTAGCTTCCCATCTTTTGTTTTCAGCAAAAATGTTATTCTTGTACATGGGTTGTTTATTTGTGTAGCATCAGACAAGAACAGTCATTTTCCAGAGAACATTCAAATATAGGTCCACTTATCCAGATAATTTATTTAGTAGCGTATGTAGAACAGCTCCTTAATTCACCAAGCACCCTATCCATTTAACCAAATTAGAAAGCAGGAGATGTTTGGTAGTTAGCAGCTCTTTCAAATCATCCTAAAAAATATCTCCTCATCACATACATATTTAAGCCACAGGCCAGACTGTTTAATGAGTAACAGAATAACGGGAAGGCCCGCCCTTTAACTAGCTGAATCATGGCTCAGGCCTCTGTGATGACAATGAGTCTATATCTACTTCTCTGAAGGGTCCTTGAGCAAGGCAGTAAATCCCAACCTATTTCCGAGTCACTACTCTGTAGTTGACCCTGACATCTCACTGTCCTGTAGGTTTTGCTTTTCCCACGTTAAAGTGATGTGAATGGGTCTCTAAGAGATACACACACAACTTTAGAGGGTGTGTGAAGAAAAAAGAAGGCTTCTGGTTTTTCGCCATGAAATCAAGGACACATTGTTAAAATTACTGCAAATATTGAGTTGTGAATGTCCTGCTGTTATCACCGTAAACTGTTTGTGGGAACAAAAAACTTAACGGACGTAACAACAGTTACTAATCCTAGCATGCAATGAGTTATTTACGCCACACTTAATGGATGTTTTCCCTCAAATGTACACAAGTTCTTTATTTTTAAAACCTTTACACATTTCCAAAATCCATTTTTAATCAAGTAAAGTAATTCTGCTTGTCTATTTTTCATTATTGCAAAGTAGATAAAGCAGATTTTGTGAGGCAGGTTATATTCCTCAATAAAAGTCAGTGTATATACTTGTCTGTTTAAATAGCATTAAAAAAGAGCTTTGACTATTGTAATGGTATTGGTCATGATAATTCAGCTGTGTGCTGTGATAGCTAGTTCATTTTTCTTCTTCTGTGGTGTCCAACACGTAGATTCAGTGGAATGTTAAATAAACTGGAAAGCAGATGAAAACGATTATGTCTTCTCAAATAGCTGGAAGGAGCTTATATACTTATTTTCTTCCCAGTTTAAATAGTAGAGTATCCACTTTTGATCAACAACACTTTCTCTACACCAAAAGCAATACAAAAAACATAAACAGCAATTAATTTGTGTTATTGATATGTCTTTCCAACCTTTCCATTCATCTATTATTCCTCATCCATTGTTGCTCAAGTTTTCCCCATGTTTGTTTCTCACAACTTCTTACCTTCAGGCCAGTTCCACTCAGTGGAAGCAGCATGTGGAAGTTATTAAAAGTATCTCTCCTCCTGCTTCATTATCCTCTCATTAAAGCACTAATGCTAGCAGGAGATGGGCTGCAGGTTTGTCATTAGTGATATTAAATGTAAGTTTCTAGGCTGCTCCTGATGCCGTGAGTCTAAGCATTCACACATGAACTCAATAGGCATTCCGTTGTCTTTCTTCTTCTCGTCCAGTCGTTTCTCGACCAAAACACGCAGGACCCGTTACCTCATACATGGACAAAACCTTACAGCATGGGTCGCTGTATTTGATTATGCCACTTGTGATTAAGTGTGTCCTCCGCTCTGTGAGGCACTGCAGGACAGTCCGTCTGCAGACTGCATGATGTACTGCATGTTGTAGGCGGTGCACATAAGGCACTGACTAACAACATACACATGTCCGGGTTCTGTAATGTAAATAGAAATAAAGTTACGTTTTACTGCTCTTAAAAGACACATGAATGTGCTCATAAAGGATTTGGAACCGTGTCTTTACATCCATAAGGTTGTTAATAACTCCTAATGAGTGGATGAGTGCTAATTCTATGCTTAACAAGGAAATTAATCGTTTTGCCTCAATTTCCTTTGTAATAAATGAGATAGGCACTCACACCAATTGGCAACAGTCTTTTTGGCAAAGCTGGGTGGCTCTGGCCTTGAAGGCTCACACATCATTAGGCAGACAGTTAAAAACTAAATTGGCTCTATTTCGTCCATGTTTGTTCCAGCCCAAAGAAGGCCTGTATTGGGCTAAGGCAACTGCAAAGTGTGCAGGCCTCCAGTCATTTAGGGATGACAAAAAGGAAATAGTAATTCAGGGGGACATGAATTACTTTCACATTGCAATGTGAGTATATTGGCTAAATGGGTCAAACCAAATAATAAAAGCTATAACACTCTGGTAAGTTCAGAACATGACATAGATTAACTGTAATGCAGCCTTTAAAACATGGAAAAGACACTTATGCAATATTAGAATAACCACAATTTACCAAGTCTCATATCACAATAACAATATAATATCAATACATCGCCCAGCTCTCAACTGTGCAGATGTAGCTTTAATGAATGCTATTTGAGCTGTGTGTCACCTGTTATCTGTCTGTCTCCATCATCAGTTAATCCTACAGTTTATCATGCCGACAAAAACTAGACCAATTCATATTGACCAACATACATCAATAACCTGCTCCAGGGACCAGCACATGTAATAGTTACATCATTCCATGTAGCATTAAACCATGCAACCTAACAGTGTGACCTTTGATTACTGAGGCGTTTAATCAATGGTACAAGCTAGGAAGTAACAACAGAGAACACACTGATTGTGTGTTGTTATTGAATTTATCCCTGTGAATAAACCTTAAACCTGCACAGAAAACAGCTCTGTCCCTGTTTTATATTACATCCCAATAAACAATATGTGCTATAGTAATCATAGAAGTCATAGTGTATGTGTATAACATACAAGACTTATTCATTTTTAGGCTGGGAATTAAAAAAATTGCACATTTTGTTCACTGATTAGTGATTACAGACAAGAGAAGCCCTGCATTGGGCTAAGGCACCCGTCATAGTTTTGGGACCTTCCAATGCCTCACTTAAAAACATTGTATTGATCAGTTGTTGTTTTATAACTACAACTCTTTCTATCAGACATTTGCTGTTTGGGTGTCTCTGCAGGCCCCAGCTTGTCAATGGCCCATTTGTAAGAGGAGCACTCTATTGACTCTGTCCTTCTGCCCCAGGTCATTTTCAGTCAGGCCGAGCGCTGTTATCTTCTCATTTGAAAGGCAATCGCATAGAAATTCTGTTTGCTGTTTTACACGTCAATGGAAGTCTTTCAAAAGTAATGGGCTGCTTTGAGCGTGTGTGTCGAACCAGCACTCTTCTGAGCCTCCTCTGTCACTCCTCTACCTGCACGAACTCATCCTTCAAAACCAAGAGTTGTGAGAACATAAATGCAAAGCTTGTTTAAAACGACATTTTAATGTATTTACTGATATATTGTTTTAATGTATTCATTTGGGCCAGGTGTGGCTGGTATCCTGTCAAATCTCTAGGGTGTTGAAGTGGGCTGAAGGGAGCAGTTGGAGGTCTCAGCCATCTGTGTCTTCAGTCCAAAGAGAGTGGTGATCAATAGTGATTAGGTGGCAGATGACACTCCCGACCATACAAAGGGTCACTTTACATGACAGTACAGTTTCTCCTTTGTAAAAAAAAAAGCCATGCAGGAAAACATAAACAAAGATGTCCCTGTAGACAAAGATAAACTGCTCTGATTAGGGCAAATCTACTTTATAAACCGGATTTACACGATATTAGCCTATAATGTTTTTTAGTGGTTTAGAGAACATTAAATGGGGCGGCTGAATTTTAGAGGTCAGTGGTTTGATCCCCAGCCAGTACATATGAGTGTCCTTGGGCAAGATACTAAATCCCAATCTGCTCCCGTTGGCACGTCTACATGTATTGAACTGTATGGAAGTCGCTTTGGATAAAAAGCATCAGCTAAATAACGTGAAATGTTATTAAACGAGTATTCAACCAGTTTAGCCTTGCCCTCCTATAACATAATCAGAATCAGTTTCCCAACTGATGCCGAACAAGAGATATCTTTTATTCCACATATTATTTTCCCTTTCTCCACAACATGGCGTCTACAACTCAACCACCAACGGTTATTTCTGCGATTTTGGGGATGTGACGCTAGTAGCGGTCTTTCTGACTCTTTACCCTCCGATCTTTCAGTAGTCTTCCGCCCCAACTGACACTGACTCAAGTGACAATTAGTAGGCAAAGTATCATACTTCACATAGTTTTGCGAAAATGCTTTATTTTACTACTGCAGTAATACCCCAAGGCTTGTGAACAGACTTTGAAGAGAAAAGATTGACTTGACTATTCACTATGTTTCTAGCTATTTATTTTTCTTCTCTAGTATTTCTGAAATAAACTTGTGATATACCTGCTTGTACTTAAATGTGCATATGGTTATTGTAGTCAGTGGCATCTTTATCATATATTCAGAAATAAATGGCGCTTGTGTTTGAGGCTCAGTCAAAGGGCTTGTCTGACGTCTCTGTGAAATTAACAGGATTGTTTAGAAATGGAAGCGAAGAGAAGATAAACAAGATTAGGTTGAAAATATGATCTAAAAAGACCACACAGATCCTCCGTCTGCCTCCCCTAAACCTTCTTTGAAGCCCTCCAAAGAGAAAGCGTTGCCTTTGAAGAAACAGGCTTCTAGCCACGACTGGTTGTAAAAGCGTTTCCACTGTTTGGATTCAGTCCAGATAATGAAGCTGAGGCAGAGCGTGCCTCAGCAGAGCTATTTCTTGTGGCAGAGTGCAGGGAGCGGGACTTATTCCTGTCTCCAAAAATGCTCCATTGTCTTAAAGGGCAAGTTTAAAAACTTGCATTATGAATACACTCCAATGACCTGTGCAACATGACCGGCATTATTGTGCTCCCTGAAGGGGATCGCAATCCAACTTGGATTCATTCTCCCTCCTTATCAGGTTCACTTGGCTGAACTTCCTCTGGCTGCACTACATTCCCATTCCCTCACGTATATCTGCAGTCAGAGGCGGCTATTTTTGGGTTCAGTTGCCCTTATCATAAGATACTTCATTGTGTAAGGTCCTGTGCTGTTCAGCTGCCCTGGTTAGGTCTCCTGATTTGAGGGGATCCAGAACACAGATGCAATAATACTTCATGCTAGCACTATGCATATTGAAAGTATGTGAACCTTACTCTAAAATAGAGATTTAAAAAGTGTTGTTTGATAAGTGTACTTCTACAATAAGCGGTTGAAGACTCTAGCAAGTTGAGCTGAACTGCAACCACAATCGCAAGTTTTCTTTTCAGGTCTTACCAGATATTCTCAGATGTTGCTGTGACTCAATGACTCATCAAGTTGAAATGTAGGTATTATTGAACATTTAAGTTATTTTGGCTGGGTAAAATTAAATATAAAAAAGTGTAACCATCAGAAAAATAACATAAATGGAGGTACTTTTTAGCATCTCACAGTTTTCAGTGTTGAAGGAATCTAAAACATCCATTTAATCCAAATAGGTTAATAAAATGTAGGGATGCACCGAATATTCGGCCGCCGAAAATTGTTAAAAAGGCCCTTTCGCTAGCACCGAAAAAATATCACCGAATGTCAGAGAACAGGGTTACGTTGGTAAGCTAACGTGTTGTTGTGATGACGTAATCAAAACGCGGCGACAAGCACGGCGCGCGACCATGCTCGCGGCTGGCTCACAGCCAACATGTCTGCCGCTTGGAGATATTTAAAAATATCAGAGAAAGAGGCGCGGATTGCGATTTGTAAAACGTGTTCAGCTGACATTTCTCGAGGGGGTGTAACTGCAAAGACTTTCACCACTTCGGGATTACTCCACCACTTGAAATCAAAACACCCGGACAAATATGCGGAGTAAGATCAAATCACAAGCACTGACAGCGAGAGACTGTTCAGCGCTGCCTCTCATGTGCTTGATGAGAAGAGGAACAGACTTATGGCTGATAAAGCAGAGAAGCTACTGTTCATTAAAAAGAACCTCCCACTTTTCCTTAATAAGTAGACAAGGCTGGCTTATCATAAGCTTATCTAGTTCTACATGTCTAATCTATACCCACTTTCCTGAACAATTTTCATTGTGAGTTATAATTCACCATCTCAGGTTATCATTAGTGGGAAATGACAGCAGCACAGTGTTCAATATATTGTACTTTCGGTATCTAAATGATACAATGTTGTTACTATTGCTCATGAGGACAGACCACCTTATTTGCAGATTCTTAGAAATTGTAATTTAATTTGTAATTGATTGTGGATTTTGTATCCAGTTTTCACTTTATGTATCTTTATACAATGTTTACTACTTTGCTTATGAGGACAGACTAGCCTTATTTACAGATTCTTGAAATTCAATTGTAATTTCATTTGTAAATAGTTACATTCATGTGGATTTATCCAGTTTGCACATTTGTATACATGCACTTATAGGTGCATTTGTTGTTGTTGAAGGCCTGGCTGTTACAGTCTTTATTTACACTATTTTGTTGTAGGCCTACTGGCCTAGATGTTTATGCAGTTTTAAAGCACCTTGGCTTTGTTCTGAATGCACTTTGTTGTAGTTATCCTACAGAGACAAGAAAATGCACTTGACTTGGAATTAATGTACTGTATGCATTCAAAAGTGCTGAATAAATGTTTTATGGACCCATAATAGTGATTATTATTTAAGTTAAGTTTTGCCATAATCATTTATTTTTTCATAATCAGGCAGCTGAACAACATTGGTAAAAAATGTAAACATTATATATATATATATATATATATTTCTATTAATCATTTTCGGCCTTTCGGCATTCGGTTTTTGGCCAACTGTTTCCTATTTTCGGTATCGGTTTCGGCCAAGAATTTCCCATTCGGTGCACCCCTAATAAAATGTATTCTGGTATTGAGGTCCTTTCTACATATCACTTTATAAAGATCAGTACGTTTTGAGATTCCCTGAGTTCGCCCAGCAGGCTCGTGATTCATTGTGTGTTAAAGTCATCTGTATTTGTATTTCTTATGTGATCCTATTTGACTGTTTTAGGACCACACAATTGAAAGTAGGTGTTTTTTTTTTAATGATTAGATTCATTTGAATTATTTCATGAAAGCTATTACTGTCTACATTTAGGTTTGTCAGAAAGCAGCGTAGCCCGCCAGGTTTCCTGTCAACAAGAGGAAGCAGCCCGAAGTTTGGGCTGTCAGATATTAGTGGGAACTTCATCTGAACAGCCCAAACAGTGAGGGAGAGTTTATATCATGCATGATGTTTAATAATGCTGAGAAACCGTGATAACAAATGTGGAAGAGTTGGTTTGAAAAAAATGCAAGCGTAGATTCTGTCAAGGAGGTTAACATTTTTTTTGTTTAGCTTTAAATCAGTAGCAGTTAGGGTGACCAGGTGCCAACAAGCCACATGTGGGACAAATAGGAAGTTTTTGCGGGACATGTTACTTAGAGCTAGATTAGAGCAGTAATGTATCAGAGTATTAAGTATCACAAATATTTGTGTAGCTGTTACATGGAAATAATGGTGTTTCCAAGTTGTGACTGAGGTTGATATGACCACAATACGTACGGACAGTTAACATTTAAATGACAGTTAGTGATATCCACAGCATCAGCAACACCATGACGTGTGTAATGGTGAAGTGAGAAGTGGTTAAATCTATGAAATGTCATTGTGTTCCCTAACTGTTTTGGAAATACCAGGTGTGTCATGTTTTAGGTGGAAGTTGAACACTTCATTTATAATAAAGATTACAATATGTGGACAGCAGATGAGAGATTTGGCTGCCCTCCAAAAATGGAGCAGACTGAGTGTAAACTTATATTCCACTCAGGCCTGTGAAATGGCCATTTGTCTTGTCCTCATCAAGTCAAACTCAGTGTAGTTCAACCACACAGAATCCTGAATGCCATCTCTGCTTTGTGTCCAAACAGATTTCTGGACGCATAGACACAATGAGATAGGACAGTACTTGAACACAGCTTCAAGCCAATAGTTAAATACAATAATTAAGGATCTCCTGAGGTTGAATAAGTTGTCGTGTAGGGTTACTATCTTGTGTATTGGTTGTTCAGTTTATCTCTTAAGATTGCTAATTTTCATTGCCAGACAAACCCAACACTTTTTTGTTATGCATTTACCATGAGCCTACTCCCAATACAGCATTTTCAGGGTTGACCCTCCTACCCCAAGTCAAACTGATTCGGTCTGAGTTTGTACAGCTATGAAAAGCTGCCAACCAATTGTCACTTTGGGATTTTGGTGATTAGCAATACAGGGGACCCCTCAGAGTCTCTAACTAAAAGACAACCTGGCCCGACTTTAATTAGATGGACTTGTGACATTATGTTGTACCACTAAAGTAGCTCTTTTAAGGTGTCAGTGTTGAGCGCGGATGGTTAATTCAAATAACCGTGACGGAGATGTGTCTAATATACGATAAGAGTACTGCATTTGGACCCCTAGCAAAGCAGATTTGGGATTATATTTGGTTTGGGTGACTGTTGCTCTAAGAGGAAAACAATAACTCTCTGCTTCCCATTCCTTCTTTCTCCCCAGCGATAACAGTTTCATTGGGCCATTTGAGTTTTTTTAATAGTAGAGGTTCCATTACAAACAGATACTGTGCTTGTGGGAAACCATTGGTAATTGTTTCCAGCAGCCAGATTGGTTCCAGCATTCTGGCTTATTTTTTCTCCCCTGCTATAGGGTTGAATAGTTGACGTCACTCTACTCTCGGACTGATGGGGTTTAGTTTATTGGCTTCAGGTTCCTGCCAGAGTTGTGCGACAGATATAAGGGAGAGGAAGGGAGGCGAGAATAAAAATAGCCTGCATGCCCACTTAGCATTGTGTCGAATCAGAATCTGCATACAAAAGCATGAACAACTCTGGCGTGGAACATACCAGACGTCCATTTTAAAGTCTGAGCATGAATTTGCATTTCCAATTACTTTTGAATTTTTTTTCTTTCATTTCAGGCTTGAGATCTGTTTTGCATAGACATTTAAAAAGTTAACATGACTACGGGTAAAAAGGGCTTTGCGCAAACAAAATGTCCTTTGTGTAAAAATAGGACAAAGGACCTAGACACCCTGTCGGACTTGAGGAGAAGTATGCTTCGAGTGTGTCTCCATAACCCCAAACCCCATAAGTGGTGGGAGTTGGGAGGGCTATTTGAAAAGTTCCCCTTGGCTGCTGGAGCAGAGATAATTGGACCCAGGTTTAGCCGGGCTTTTGGTATTCACATCCTGAGCCAAGTTTGGATCTTCCCAATTTTTCTCAGCAGACAGCGCCTGTGTAATCAGGTTCGTCTGGCTATGTGACGTATTATGACATATTTTTTGCATGTGAGAATCCTGACCCTCTTCATGTTTTCTGTTTAGGTCCTACACATGTGACTTACGATGTAAACACATGGTGGCATGTGAAAAACAGTGTGTGTCCAATAACTAGGAGTGTGTTTGCAGGGCGTTTAATTGAACTGTTTGCATGTCAGGGCTTGTAGGGTCATTCTTCCTAGCATGTGATCTGAGGAGACGTGACGTCGGTGACGGTGGAGCCTGAGGCCGGAGACAGAGATGTGTTGTTTGTGAAGTTATCTTATTGACTGACGTATTTGTAAAGTTTCATTCAGAATCACAAGATGCTCTCATCACGCTTTTCACATCACAGGGTTTGGATGAATCAAATGCATTTCAGATAACTGAAGAGAAATGTTTTGACTCAATAAGAGTTTCCTGTTAATGTAAAACTACACGTAGCAACAACTCATGTTTTGCTTGATTCTATTCTATTAAAACAAAAACACAAATATCCATCCTCAGAGCCCAAAGTGACCTGACATCAAACTGGTTTAATACTTCTGCTTAAATGAATGATGAGTTTTGGTACTGATGCTTAAATGATACTATTTTGAATAACTCAATCTATATTTTATTTTACAAACCAATTTCTTTAGAAAATATTAAGTGCACATTTTTGATGTTTCTTTTTTTTTTTTACTTTCATAGAGAAATGTTCCAAGGTGCATCTGTCAGCAAAAGAAGACAGGAGATCAAAGCTATCGAAGACAGACTATCATTCCCAGTCCAAACAGTCAGATTTTGTCAACACAGAAGATTTAAAAACCTACAGGAAATTCAGAAAGAAAAAGAACCAAATTGAACAATTCATTACTGAATGTACGATCTGGCACAGTGTCTGGAAAGATTCCTAGGTTGTTATTGTACTGCCCAGGGCACCACGTGTACATTTACACAGATGCAGATTTTATAAGCAACATTCTTGAACTTTTTCTCAAATTGAACAAATATGATCTGCCCCAAACTGCACTCAGATCAGTGTGTATTTGTTCTTGAAGCAGAATTAAGGTTAAACTGTGAGAATCATGTTAGTGGTAGATTAAAACTTGAGCAAAGGATGAGGGTCACTTCATCAGACATGAGGACGCACCTTCTTGACCTCATCGCAGCTTGTTCAGATCCACACTGCAGTTTAAGGGGTCTGCTGATTGTTCTTAGCTGCTTTATAACACGGTGATGAAAAATGCAGTCTCCCTATCTGTGTCCAGGCCTCTTGTTGTGGACCTAAACATATCCTACATATCTTTCACAGCAAGTAGTACTTCATCTGTCAACTTTGCCTGTGTTTGTGTTGGTGTAACGTGTCTATCGGCAGGTCGCAGGAAAGAAATACACCCTGTGGGATGACTTCCTTGTTGAGGGCAGACGCGGCGGTCAGCAGGAAATGACCTTGGGAGATCTGTTCCAGTTTATCAGGGTACGGCCTCCTTATTCCTTTCAGCACGGAAACACACACTTTCTTTACACCCGGTGTTACTGAGGGCATACTTTATGCATGTTTTTAAAAAAATACCTAAACCTGTTCACCTTCCTCCAGTGCACACAATAGCTATTGTATGAGATGACTGGACACTTTGCACCTTCAATTCACAACTTCAGGACTATATTCTGAAATCCTGGAGGAAGGTCATGCTGTTTATTCAAACTCGAAATGACCATAGGCTATGTTGTTATAATGAGATCTTCTTTTAAATTGTTGGAGTTTTTATGACATCAATAACATTTCAAGCTGTCACTTCCAACGTCCCGAATATCATGTTTGTTTTTTTACTTAAAACATAGAAAATGGTTGATCATAAGCTGGTTGCATGCATTTATAGAATATAATCATACAACAAATATAACATGGATACTGAACATGTTCATTTAAGGTGGAATAACCTGTCCTATTGCTCACATACTGTATACAGTACATTGCGTTTTAACATGATATAGGTCCTTAGCAACAGAAAGTCTAAACATAAGACTCCATGCCTGTTTTTGATGCATGTAAGTGTGCCACGACAGGCATGGCAAGACACAGTTTATTGATTTTGCTAGAGTTTGTTCTGAGGAGGCAAGGGGAAAATATTTTTGGCAAGTGGTCCTATTTACCCAGGTTTTGTTTATCCTTCCATGTTCCCCCTTGTTTATTTGCGGAGTTACTGAAGAGCTTCCTGAACTGCTGAAGTTGTTAGAGGCCACAGGTCATTATCAGACCTTAACACTACTCTCTGCAGACTTTATTAGTAGTACTCTCCTCTGCACAATGCATCCTGGCAATACTCATATCTCTTTCCTCATCGTACTTTAAATGTATTTTTATTGTTTCTTTGTGCAGGATGAATATGACTTGAGCATCAAGCATCTCTTCTACGGAAACGCTGCCTTATACATGGGGCAAGAAGAGAGGCTCAAGCAAAGGTATGTCCAGTCAAGGCAGAGATACAATGTAATTTTGCATATGCAGCCTCCCGTGTTTGTTTAGAGGCTAATGGCAGGATGAGGTGTTTCCTCTGCGCCTGTGAGCAGAGAGCCTGTTGACACATCCCCATGCATCACTGAACACTGACGAGTGAGACCGATCCTCCTCAGGTTTTTTTCTGTTTGTTGAGGACAAGAGTTTAAGAGTGAAATGAGTGTGATTCTTATTTTTCTGCATCGAGACACCACACTGTTTGAGCCTGTTCCGTGCTGCAGCACATTATACGCCCCGGGGTGTGTGAAACCAATCAGGTGACTCGTAAACGTTCCTAATTAAGAACTGAGTCACAGCAGAACATTCAGCCTCTGGGATGTTCGCAATCCCTGTAACTCCAACAAAAAAAATCATACACAAGTTTACATTTTTGATTTAGTTCATACTTAGCTTACATCGTGCTGTAAGGTCTTTGAGTTCATCTTGAAACAGACTGTGTGAATGTCCATGTATGTTTGAAATGTTCATGTCTCTGGGGAGCGGTGTTGTGGTTAGATAGAGCTGCGAGGGGAGAGGGGCAGAGTGCTGGCCATGTGGACCGCTAGCCGCATGTGTAAAAAATGCCCTCTCCAGGAGTGACTTCCTGTGCAGTTTCCCTGCTACAAGCTTCCTGTGTTCGAACATTTTGTCCCAACTGACCATTTAAATCCTTAAAAACAGATCACAATTAAATTGTTTTATGTTAAATGTATGAAAACAGATGAAATAGTATTATAATGTTAATAATATATGTGTTGATTTTTACACCTTAATACACCTTCTTACTTCTGAATGTAGGATTAACATTGACAATAATGGCAGTCTATGTCAAATAGGAACACGCTTAATCCAGATTTGGATACATAAATACATGTTAACAGAATTAAATAATTGTACAACATTTATGGCCCTTAATGATCAGAAGACACAAACCAAAAATGCTAATTTGTGTTGGAATGAGATACAGAAATAATGTTATATAGTTATTCTTTTCTCCCAGGCTAAGCTAACATATACTGAATGTTTTTGCAGTGTTTCTGACGTGGTGAGGATGGTCACCAAGACAGATATCCCTCCACACAAGAAGATGCTGGAGTTCACCGCCTCGTTCACTGAGGACGAAGAGTGTGAGACAGTCCCTCCCATCAGATACATGCTCGTGTGATGCCATCAACACAGTTCACTCAAACTTTATAGTAAACATATTTCACATGGAAATGCTTCAATGTGAGAAAGCACACTAAACAATCCTGTGATATCTTATCAGTTTAAAACATGCTCATGTCTTTAGCTGTTGTTTACAAATATTACTATCTGAATGATGTTTTCCTGCATCTGTCTATCCATTCCTTTACTGTCTTTTTACAATATTTTAGATTTGATCCCTGGCTTACTGTGATCATGTTTTCGTCAATTGTTAATGGACCATTAATCATATAAAGTAAAACATAACACTGTGTCTAATCTGTTGTCCCCTAGCCATGTTCCAAACAATACTTAAAAATGCACACATATGTATATTCTCTTTTTATGAAACATAACAAATGGCCATTTTGGTTCCAACGTAAGTAGACATTTTACCGGGGTATCTGTTTTTAAACTTCAGGTTTGACTGGAATCTTAAAGCCCTAAGCTGTCCTGAAATGGCTCGTCTGCATCACCTGTCCTTTTCAACAACCAGACGATGTGTCTGACTTCACACCCGTATGTTAACATAGTGTTGTTTTTACTCTACTCTCTCTGTATTTAGATCATGTAATGAAGAATCCTCTCTGAAATAATCACTTAAGCCACTTTGTGAAAGGGTTATTTATTCAGTGTGTAATTGGGGCTGTGATTCGGGATGCTGTTTGTCATTTAAATAATATAATTCAATAAATATGTCTGAGGAACCATGTGGTGCTGTGTACTTCACTAAAAGACTTCAGTTCCCTTACCGTCTTTTTAATTAGTCACGAACATACTTTTCTATTGTGACCACATCACACACTCAACCTCACATTTTAACGAGAAAAAAAGATCCTGTTGAAATTGCTTCGTTTTTAAAGCGTTAAGGCCTTTACTGTTAGAGTTGATTGAGCTAAGATGCTGATACTATATTTATTTGGCTTGTGGGCGATTTTACTCCCAACCACTCAGTCTCGAAAGACTGTAAAATTGAGCTTAACGACAGAAAACTTTCCCCACTGTAACACAACATTTACATGAAGATGACTGTAAGAAGCTTGAAAGATGTCACAATTTGTGAAACTGTTAAAATGTTTACAGTATGGCAGCTCATACTCAGGAAGTAAGAGAACACATTTTCTTTAAATACAAAATACCTTTATTACAGATGTATCAACATTGTGGGCAAAATCCAATATAAAAATAGAACCATCTTTTCACAATTCATTTGAACGGTCAGGCTGGAGCCTCCCTTAAATATATCCGATAATGTCATTGCATATAATGGGTTGTCGGCTGCCTGTCTTCATGAGAGCAGTGAAATGGTGGAAGTCAGTGTCTGGTTGGTGTAGGCCTGTGTGGGACTGGTGAAAGAAAGGTTTGAGCGCCTGGAGCCCCACAGGACAGGACATCCGCTTTGGGTCCTCCGCAGCCCTGCTGACCCTCGTCAAGTCTGCTGTCCTCTGCCTCACCTCAACATTTTTAGACATCCCTGCTAGTCTGCGCCGCATGTTGATCAAAATGTCTTTGGCCATGCGCCGCCCCACATGGGGCTTTAGTTCTGCTGGCTCAGGACACTCTGGTAGGTCCATCCAGTTCTTTATCAGGTCAGCAAAGCTGTTGTCCCCCAGAACCAGAGGCTGTCTGTTCCTGCTGCGGCTCAGCAGCGAGGTCGTCCAGTCCTCTGGGTTGCTGGCTTCAAATGCGGTCCAGCGCTCCAGGCAGGCGTCGGAGGTCGATTTGGGCCGGATTCTTCCAGAAGCTCCTCTGTTTGTGCGGAGGCAGGCAGAAGAGGAGACTCTCACATTCCTGGTTCTCCTCAGCACCACACCTTCATCCTGCCAAGAAGCCTCAGAGTATCCCGAGTCAACGTCCAGACTCTTCTCACTGCTCGGGGAGCCTTGTGTCAATCGCTCATGCTCCTGATGCTCTTCGTCTTCTTCCAGGGGGCTGGCCAGGCAGCAGGCAGAGTCATATGTGCTGGCTTCACTGGAGTCAGAGACACGCAGACGAGCGAGTCTCTCTTGCTGCGCCCTCTGTTTGCAGAGCCGAGTCACAGCAAAGGAGCGAGCACACGGTTCACTCAGTGGCCTCGGCTTGCTTATCTGCTTAAGGTCCTGCAGGGATCTCATCATGCACTGCATTTGGTCCCGAAGGCAGTCAGGAGAGTCTCCTAAACACAGCTACACAATAAAAAGACACAAAGAGTTAGTGGTGATGGAAAAATTGGCAAAGTATATTTAAAAGCAACACTTAAAACCGAACAAAGCTTTGGGTGTCGTTTGCAAGAGTCTACAGAGCAGTTAGGCTGGCTTAGCTGAGACACAATTCCCTCTGTTATTTTCAGAACTGGGCCAATAAGATTTTTACCAGCTGAGATCACTGTGCTCTATGACCATATAACAAGTGAAGCATTCCTGAAAAACCTCAGAGCAGCTTTATGGAGACTATCCCTTGCAGTATGATCCCAGAAAATGAAAAGTTGTGGCTTTGGGACAATATGCACGTGTTGTACTGGGAAAATTCTTACTGCAACTTTAAACGAGAAGGGACGTTTGAACAGAGTAGAGCTGAATTGTGGAGGAGTGCCGAGGCACATATCCTCTCTGGATTCCCCTTACTCACAGGATGTTGACTGGAGTGTATTAATAAAGCAGGAAATGGCAACCACATTTTGGAATTACACAATCATCGTTCATTAATTATGATATCATCCAGCCTTCAGATAAACTAAAAAACAATTTGTACCAGTTGATGTAACATGATCTGTACAATCATCAAACCAAAAATACAGTTTTACCAAACTTTCCTGTGGATCAGAGTAGACTCCAAAAAATGTCCAAAGTAAAATAATTAGCTGTAATACATTTAGTTTTTAGGTTTCTATTATGATATTTAGTTTTTAGTTGAACCTCCCTGGCATGCCATTGTTTGGCTTGGAGATGCACGGACAACACAATGCCATGATGTTGTCACAGCTGTGGGTGATGAACCATTTGGCCCCCGGGGGAGACTTATCTGAGATACAAGAGACATCCTCAGTGGGACTCAGTGGTCAGTCTGCACCTCTTAAAATGCCCTGCTCTCCTTGACTGCCTTCACACAACGAGAAGTGATTCACCAAGTTGTACACAATTGGCAAGGACAGTTAGGTTTGCATTAACTGTGACTTGGGGGATTAAACACTCAAGCTTCCCAAAAAAGAACAGCCAGTAGAGGGAAAACTTTAAGAATCAGCAGAAACATGTGCACTCACTTAAACTGAAAATACTTTACAAAGTGTTTCTGCCAAGGGTCCTAAGCAAATACCTTTGCAATTACAAGCCACTGCAATGCATCTAGAAAACGATTGAAATATATAAAAGCACGTGGAAAAAGACTTACCATATCTTTTAAAGTTAATTCCTGTAGTGAAGTTCAGAATCCTGTTGTTTCTGCAACAAAAACATGATACATTAGATATGAGATGGGCTTTGAAAGTGTATCACTACTAAGACAGACATAGTAAATAATTAGTATTAACCACTCACCTAAGCATTTAAATGAATCCCAGCACAATCCACAGCTGCAGAGATTCACAGTTGAATAGAGCCAGAGTGTCTGTGGGCTGCATTACCCCTCTGATCCATATGAAGGTCTGTCAGGGGGTTTTGACGATGCTGAGGTTTTCCCAGCAGCCAATCAGTGCAGGGCATTACCAAATCAGCCAATAGCGAGTCTGCTGAAATTAGATCCCTCCCCGTGTGAGCAAAAGGTTCCTACTATAAAGTGTTGTACTGTGAACGATCCGGAGTTTGATTATTAGGACATTTTCATTGAACATAAATATATTGATCAATCGCAGGACCTTTTGAACTTTTTTTTCTATTGGACGAACATCTGTTGGATTTTCTACATCACTGATAATGAATATGTTATATAGTGCATATTATGCACTTTAGTTGTTGGTGAGATGAATGCAGAGTATAAAAAGTCACTCGTAAATGGTGTGAACTGCTGTGTTTAAGCGCCTCTTATGTCTGCAAATGTCTCAAATCTACATGACGCCACCTTGTGGATGTTATAATATATACCTTTTCACACCCTTTATAACAATCTGAGGAATGCATAGCCTACGGTCCATTCCCAATTCCTTCCTTAACGGGTGTTTAGAAATGCAAACACAGCTCGATTGATGTTCTCATTTAATTTGCAGATAAGCAACCCATTGATGACTGAACTCCTCACCTCACCTAAGACGTTTATAACACCTTAATTCAGCCCCAGTTGTGATGGATCTGCTCAGGACTCTCAAGCACAAGAGTATGACATTGTTAGATTGTTTAGATTGCATCCAAGTGTAACTGAGGTTGGGTTTTCACTGCTTTACTGCAATGCAAGTGCACCCCTCTCTTACATACAGAGCTGGAAAAAGTAATGAGATTTTTCACTAAAGTAAAATGACTGATACATTTAAAAAATATTCTGTTAGTTAGAATTTAAACACTTACTTGATTAAAAGTACAAAAGTATTGGTATCAAGGTATACTTAAGTACCAAAAGTAAAACAGCTTAGTGTGTGTAATGGCCCATTTCAGAATCATATATATTAAAATGACTGGATTATTCACAGTCCCTTTTGAATTATTTTTTTTAATTTGCATTTCAGTAGAGTTTAGGTCCATTCATGGGGATTAATGTGTGTTAAGTGCATTTTCTTTTGACCCATCACATTGAAAATAAAAGATCAAGTGAGCAAACTTTTATTTACATAAAACAATTGAATGACTCTTTTCTTAATATTATTGAAAGACTATCATCCATGTGTCTCTTTGTTGTGGTGCATCTTAAATCATGTGTAATGTGAAATACAGTGGAATAGAAATAGCCCTAATTCACACTATGGAGATAGTATGTCTCTAAATAACATGTGTAAACAGATATCAAGGCACAAACATATGTAAATACAAACTTAACATGGAACAGAAAAACAGAACATCCATGTTAGGAACAGAGATTACCACTTAAACATATTGTAGATATCTTAAAAGTGACACAAAACCATTTATGTTTTGTTTCTTTGTAGAAGTTACTCAGGAATGTTATTCAGTTGTGGGAGATACACGCTAATCTATGGACGGTCATGCAGAACAATGCACTAAAGTACAACGGTGGATTCTGTGTAAACATTGTACAAAAGCATTTCCCTTCATCCATGTTCATTCTCCATGCTTGTTTGTTTTCTTCAAAAAAATAAGCTCTGTGCAGTCAGAGGGTTCATCAAATGCGAACATTAGTTAACATAAGTAATTTCATTTTTTATAAAATATTATTTTGTCATGTTGTTACTTCTTATTAAACTTCAAAAGCAAATAAGGATTAAAATGAAACCCCTAACAACTCAAAGAGGTCTGAATACAAAACAAATGAGACTCCTCAAATCAGATAACTGCAGACTAAAAGTCATCCTTAAACTACTCCTGAAAGTCTTATTAAGGATGTAAAATACTTTAATATTGCTCTATTTTCATTTACTATGTATTATGATGGGAAAGATTGGTTAATATTATGATAAGTTTCTCTCTTCTAACATGTGTTTCCACTTAAGCCAGTGGGATAAAATCATTTTACAAATTCAATTAAAAAAAACAATAAAAGGGGGCTTGGTCATACTGTATATCTATTTACAGGTAATCAGTATGGACAGTATGAGAACCCTAATCAAGAGCCATAAGAAATATATATAGATTTTTTTAATCAACACAATAAACAGAGAATGGGATGGTTGCAAATCTGTGATTGTTGAAGTTCTTTAAAGTATGTGCTCTAAGAGTCAAGTCTCTTATGGTTTTCATTATGAAAAGCAGTATCATCACATGGCTGTTGCAGTCTCATGCAGTCTGGGTGCGTCAGTCAGGCATTCTCCTGAAGGAACAGAAAGACGACAAGAAAAGGCACCTTTAGATAAATACATTCAAAGAGCAATGATTTGTATTAATGTCTACTAATGTATCATGTTTAAACTGCTTCTCATCAACTACAGTAAATCACGCAGACATGGATGATGTTAATTAGCAAATCAATGCTAAATTGCGCTTAATTAAAATGACAAAGACACATAGATTACCGTTATGACAAAGTAAGAAAACCTACATATATTCACAATTGGGAAAATAGAGCCAGAAGGCTTGTGCCATAGACCAATGCAAGTCAATTAGTGAGTCGTCAATCAATCAAATTGTTGCCAGTTATTTTCTGTCGGATCAACTTATCGACTGATTGAACCTTAAAGGTCCCATGACATGTTTTTCTGGTTATTACCCGTCCCCTTGTGTGTTATGAAGCTTTTTATGCATGTAAACGGTCTGCAGAGTCACAAACCCTCAAAGACTCTTCCTGGTCGTAACGGTGGATTGGTCCATTTGGACACACACACACACACACACACACACACACACACACACACACACACACACACACACACACACACACACACACACACACACACACACACACACACACACACACAGCTGGCTATGAGTGTGTGTGCTCAGGCTGAGTTCCACGGGCAGGAGGTCCAACAAGCCGTTTAGGACAGAGAGTGAATACACATACTATACAGAGATGCTGTATGAGAAACAAATGTGATTTTGGAATATTGAACAATGTAAATCTATTCAAGTAGACCTCAACAATGGAATTATGATCAGTAGAAATGGCCATGTCATGGGACCTTTAAGGCCACATGAATATGTCAGAAAACATTTTATATTTCATCATCCCTCTAGCCTACCTTTAGAAAAGACCACAGTCTTTCAGGTTGTTCTTAATGATGACGTCAGTGACGGCGTCAAAGACAAACTGCACGTTCTTGGTGTCGGTGGCACAGGTGAAGTGGGTGTAGATCTCCTTGGTGTCCCTTTTCTTGTTCAGGTCCTCAAACTTGGTCTGAATGTAACTGGCTGCTTCATCAAACTTGTTGGCTCCTGGGGAACAACAGTTTGGAAACATGAGGTGATTTAATAATAGCATGAAAGCTTACATGTTCTTGTGATTTTATTTGTTATTAATCCAACTCTGTACCTGTGTATTCTGGGAAGCAGATGTTTAGGGGGCTGCGAGGAATCTTTTCCTCAAAGAGATCCTTCTTGTTGAGGAAGAGGATGATGGAGGTCTCGGTGAACCACTTGTTGTTGCAGATGGAGTCAAACAGCTTCATGCTCTCATGCATTCGGTTCTAGAGAGAAGCAACGGAAGTTAAAGATTGCGGCCTCCACTGAAGCACAACAACACATCAGAGCTGCCACCAGGGGACACTGCTGTTTGATATTTAAATGTGAGAAATGAGCAGAGCACAGGATGTTCCTCAGAGCATCTTTAGGCCAAGTCTCTCTGGAGCACTTTCTTTTAATTCATAATCAGCTCCAGAAATTGGGGTCAATGGTTCAAGCCACTTAGCCTTTTAACATAAATACACTTCATTGGTTCAACTGTAAATGGATAATAATTTCACCATCTGGAGATTACTGTTATTAAGCTTTCAATAGAGGATGGATGGATCCTTTTATTTGCCTTGTAATGCCTTAGAAAATAAACTACCTGATACTGCAATATAAAGATAGAATAGGAGTCATATCACAAAGCAGATGAGAATAATGTTTCCTTACCATCTCCTCATCCTCAGCCAGCACCAGGTCATAAGCGCTGAGTGCAACACAAAAAATGATGGCTGTGACTCCTTCAAAACAATGGATCCATTTCTTCCTCTCCGAGCGTTGTCCTCCCACATCAAACATTCTGCAAAGGGGATCAAGCGGAGGAGATGCATTGAGTGTGGAGGAAGTAGGTCACACTGAAAGACAGTAAGGTGAAAGTGATAGAGAACGAGGTATTGAAGAAGACAGTTTTAGGAAGGATGACGGCTAACAAGAAAGGAAAAAGAAAGAGTGACATTTCATCCCTGGATGTACATTAAGTCTTCATGAGGCTATTTTGAGAACAAAAGCCTCAGGAGGAGGTAGAGAGAATACGGTCCAATATCTGAAAACAGACAACAGGCTTCAATGCTACGAGAGGCAGACAGGCCTCTTTATTCAGTTAGATGATACAGAGGCAAATATGTGGTGTTAAGGTCTAAATTGAGTCAATATAAAAACATATCTGCATAAGTCTCTGTAAATACGGTCCGTTAGTACTTGTTATGGCAAACAGGGCATAATTACAAAAACTTGACTTTCTTCTTATCGATTGCCTCCATGTATTATTCAGGCCAAATATTGAGGCTGTGACAGAAGGCAAATATCAGAGAGTTTATCTGGAAACAGGTCACAGCAGAGCCATGTGCTCTTTTTATTTTTGTATCATCCAGATCTGTTAAGTTGCTTATCAAGGTCTTGGTATTTAATACAGATCAAGTCCCCAAACAAAGCAAATAAGATATGTGCCCTTTATATGAAATAGTTTGTACTTTCACCTACTGTATACAGTACATCAGAAAGTATGTGCTTTGGGAGAGGTCCTGTTATGACATGTTAAAACACTGACTGTATCTCTGGCACATCCACTATTAGGATGTACATCTATACATCCATTACTAATATGCACACGAGTGCTCAGGCTGGGCCAGAGAGCATATTTTATGTAAGACCTGCAACACTGTACATACTCACATGTTAGCACTTTGCTCGAAAGGTTTTATTGAGTAAAAGCACTGTAGGAAGCATCTTTTTTATCAACTCAGCTTTCAGTGCAATCACGATAATTAAGCTTTCAGATTCTGGTATAGTTTGGCTTCTAAGTAGCTGAGTAGCACATTTCATGCCAGGAGGGTCAGTTGCCCTTTAATGCTATTAATGTTGAACACGGCCTAAAGTCGGGCAATTTGTTTAGAGAAGCTGTGGAGGAGGCTGCTATGGTAATGTCACTTTTTACACTGAGGAGGAAGGACCACATTTAATAAATAAAAAAGCATGATTATATCCTAGCTAGGGTTTTGCCTAGCTGCTCTCCTAAAATAGCACCAAGGTCAGTTATATTTTATTCAGTTGGTCATGTTTCATGTGCTCTTGTGCGGTGATAAGACAGACTGACAGCCACATTAAGTTGCAAGCAAACATTGGGAATGAGTGAACACCGACAGGGTTATAATACCACAGAGGCACCTTAATGTAAAATAAAGCTGAGCTTCTAAGTTCCCTAGGCTCTCACATTGGCTGCAAATGGCTAAATCTCCTGTTTCGATTAAAGGGACACAGGGTTGGAGTGGAGATTGCAGTATAATTTATGCAAAGTGATATAACATTGATATAAAGTCAGTGCTCTATGGCCTTACTTGAAGTGCAGCTCCTTGAAAGTGAAGTGCGTCTCCACAATGCCTGTTGTCTTTACGCGAGTTCGCAGCACATCCTGCTGGGTGGGGATGTAATCTGCTTTAGCTATCCTCTCCAGATCGTTCAGGTAACTAAGGGAGAGGCAGAGATATATCAACATGATTTGCAAACACACACACATACACACACACACACACACACACACACACACACACACTCACTCACTTGTGACACTTTAACCTCAAATATATTTACTACATTTTCCTGAACAGTTGGATTCTAGCAGATATGAGGCATGTTCTGATGCATTACTATTCCACTTAACTTTACATGAACAGTCTAATCATTAGGTCGTTTGAAGGGCCTTTTAAGGGATCTCAAAGGTTTTGTAACAATGTAATTATGGCCAAATTCATTATGGAGGTTAGAGACCATACGTTGGTTGTTTACTCCTAGAACTGCAGCTCCAAACAGGCTTTAAGATAAATTAGGTGAAATAAAACAAATTATTATTTTATCTGTTGTAAAATAAATATTATAATTACCCTTTTAGTAAATGTAGCAAACTTGAAAACCATGGAGCTGCTGTCCTTAGGGGACCCCTTTGTAAAGGGCAGCATTCATTGCACAGTGGCTATGGCTATGTGTTGGGACTCTACACAGACCCTGGTGGCAGTGACGGGGGCTTACCACAGAAATACACTCTTAAAAAGGGACAACCTGTAACACAGTTTGACCAGAAGTTAATAATAAATAATGCGAGGCCAGTGTTATTCTTAGCTGACGAGTGGCAACATGCATTTTCCTACTAATTTGCTCCAATAAAGTTAATTTGATGTATAATATTAGTGAACAAAATGATTGTTATTTGTTCCTATTGTGATTTGATTAAATACAAAATTGGCTTCAATCTTTGAAGATGATTATGTTGGGGTGCTCAGGAGAAATTATGCAAATGTTGAAAAGAAAATTACACATGGTCTTTGCAACTCAAAGATGGCAGTTTAATTTCACACAGTGGAAGAAAAAAAAGATAAGTGCTTTGTTTTTCATATCTTCTATCCAACTGGATTTATTTATTTTAATTTTACTCTGTTTTGGTTCTTGCTAGTCAAAACCCGATCCACTTACAAACATTGCATCATCATATAAGGCCAGCTGGGAGCTTCAGCAGCCGCTCTACTCCTCACAGACACAAAGAGTCTGTGTGTCATGGAACCGTATCAAAATAATTAATGAGCCGACCTGGCAGACTTATTGAAATTAATAAAAACATAAATAATTAACTAAAAATTAAACGTATACATTTAGTATTTTACTTTTATAGCACTGCCAAAACATAAAACAGCTTCTTCCAAAAAGACACAAGTCACTGAAGGGTATTATTATTGTTGTCATTCTTTACTCCGAGGCTAATGGAAGCCAATCAAATCGTTTTATTCCTCAAGTCAATTGTGTTCTCTGCTCATTAGGTTACAATATTAAAGAATAAAACCCAGAGAGATAGACATAACCATTGAATGGAAGCTATTGATTTTCATTCTCTATTGCTCCCCAGAGAAGTTAAAAACGGTAACTGCTTATGAGCGAGGACGAAAGGACACCAGGAGGACACAATCTCTAAGAGCGGAAATATTAAAACAGCCTTTTGTTTTCATCAAATTAAATTAGCTCCATCATGAACCTAATACAAACCTTTGTTATACTTTTTGAGCTGTCTTTTACTATGCTAAAATAACATTAACTATAGTGTTTCAGACGCAAAACCTTTTTTTATTTAGATATACAAGTCAATAAGTATGCAGGATGAGAAAAGCACATTTGACAGGTCGCTGTGTGGTTTCTTGGCCACATTTACATTTATAGCGGTGTATGCAAGAGCATGTTTGCGTAATGATTAATGCACAAGTAGAGGACGGTCAACATTAAAAATGTCAGCTGGATTTTACAAGTTATGGTATAAAAGTGTCCTGGGGGCACCATGAAAGCATAAATGCACATAAAGTCAGACTCACTATGCTGCAGAGTCGTTGAGTTGGTACTCTCGCGACCGCTTGAAGCAGCTCTGAATGCCGCTGTCCCCCCACAATCGGCGCATCACGTTGGACAGATCCTCGGGGAAGATGCCCTGTTCTTCAGCAGCGGCAGACAGCGAGAACAGCTGCTGGGCATCGTCCTGCAGCGGGACATAAGGAAGCATTTAGAGCATCACTGCCAAAACGTACATGGAGTCTGTTCCATCAGCTTTATCCGCTGTCCGGATATGTCTTTTTATTGAAACAATAATAATCATTAATGGAAGGATATGTTGATAAGTCAATCTCAATGCAACACTCACATGCCCATTGAGAGGGTTTTCAATGTTTGAAAGATATCCACTTTAAATAAATGTTTGCAGTGACAAGTAACTGCTGGTCACGTTAATGAATTATAACAATGATAACATTGCATTGCAAAAGATAATGGTTTTGACACTGATTCTTGAAAATAATTTCAGCGAGTCAACAGCAATGATAAGTTATTGTGATTCTAGAACTTATAAATCATTATAAAGTCTTTCTAATGTGGTAATATTATTGTTTTGAAGCATTGTTAAGATGCAATTAGTGAGCACTAGTGGATATGATTTTTAAAACAACCTTTAAAAAAATTAAAGTTTGTGAAAATATGGAAACAAAAACTATGATGAATAAGTGAATAATTTCTATAGATTTTGTTTTCTTATTAGAAGAAACTCTAAGAATAAGTAAAAGATGACAAAGCAAATACAGCCTCTCAAGAATTATCCACAGCCTCTCATCTTTGGACAAATGAATCATGTGTAGTCATGGAGGGCCAGGTCTCTGAACTAGGGCCAAGGAAGCAAAGGATATGATAGTAGCAATATAATGTGATGGTGAAATTGAAACCTATGACAAGCCGGAGCAAGCCAGTATGGGCTGAGCACATGTAAGATATGTTGGTGACTCAAAGTAACAGCATGGTGGTTTGATTTTCTGTTTGTCATCATGCTTGCTGCTCTCAATTCTCCCTCATCATGTTGGCATGAAATAAAATATCTTCTCCAAGCTTTATTAACAAAGAGCAATCATTATTCACTGTTCATTATCAGGCTTCAGGATTCTAAATATGTATGTAGAATCAAAATATAAATGAATGATTCAAACTGAAGAACACATTTCACCCTTTGTGGGTATTTGTCACATTGGGAGAGAGATTCATTTATCATTTATCTTTTTCCAGCATCCCTTCCAGGCAGCCAATACATCTCTGCTCCTTTCATGCCATGTTTTATATATTTGTAATGTATTTTCTTCAGTTGAATAATGTTTATTTACCTTTTCTTGGTGAACATCAATCACCACTTACTATTCTTTATTCTGAGGAAGATAAAACAATTTGGGTTATCAAGTTTTGTGTCTGTATTCCAAAGTTTGAAATGAGCAAATAGTTGTATTGTTGTTTTAAATTGGTTTATTTGAAGAAGTTTTCTGTTGCAGTGATTACCACTGCGGAATGAAAGAGCAGCTGTATAAATTCAGCTTTTGGATTAAAAATGATTTATTTCCGGGAATCCAATGTGTTGAAACTCTTTCTCCTCCACCAACCAAACTAAACAGCAAACAGTGGGAATAATGTGTGCACGTATGCATGTGTAAATGTATACACAATCTCTGCATGGGTACTTCTATAGTGCTGCAGTGTGCAAGTATGGGCCGGCTAGCACACTAATTGCCATGTGTGGGAGTCTGCGAGTATTATCACTCAGCTACACTCAGGACATTTGAAAGATCATTCAGAGGAAGAAAGAAAAGTCTATCCTGCTTTAATGAACACAGCAGGGTCCTCTATTCTTTTATTGCAGCTTCAGTTAAAGCGCTGGCTTCACTGCAAACATCTTAGTGACACACTCCTCCACAGGAATGAGTTTGGCCACTGTTACCTCACTGAAAGCTTGATCACAGGCTGATTGGTGTTCAGAGGGTGCAGCGGACCGCATCTCTGTTGATGCCAATAGTGTGTCTTCATGTGTCCATGTGTGCAGGTTGTGTCTGTGTTTCTGATTCCTTGTGTTTCTCTAACAGTTTGATAAATGTGCTACATAAATGCATAGTGCTTTCAATGTTTATGTGCTTGTGTGTCTTACCACTCTGCCATTACTGCTGTAGTCAATCTTGAGACAAGCCATGGCTTTAACAATGGCCATAATAGACTGGATGGTATTACTGTAAACCACTGCTCGGTACTGCTTGCACTCATCTTCTGAGTACCCATCTTCATGGATGATCCTGTCAAAAAAACAAAATAAAACGTACATTTAAAAGTTAATTATATGCAGCTTCTTCTTTTTTTAACAGTCATGTGTGATTCAGTTGTCTTAAGGATGACTTACAAAATATGTCCAGGGACTACAGATGAAAGATAGCTAACTCTGGCACTTTTACAGACATGTTCATTAATGTGCACTGTCCCTGTTAAATAAATGAATAAATAAATCGTACGGAAATGTGCAGCTAAGCTAGGGATAATGCAGTGTTGGGTTATGGTTCCCTGTGGGTTCATCAGTATGGGCGGCACTATTCTAAATCATGTACCTAGTCATTTGATCTCTCTAGAACGAAAATTATTATGATGACTGGTGGGTAGCCATTGTTTCTCCATTTGAATTAATTAATCAGTACAGTCATAATTATCTATATTCCAGTAACATTTCATAATATATAAATCAGTTCGTTAAACAGAACATTTGGCTGTCAAAAGGCACCTGAAAGCAGTTTTATTTGTATCCCTTCAACCGCTACCTCATTTAACAAGATGCATAAACTGTACGTCTCAGTTACCATGTCGGTGTATAGGATGACGTGCAGCAGTGCGGTTAACACACAGTGGAACTGCCTCAGCTCTGCAGCATTGGGCTGATGCAGTATCCGGATTTAACCTCTTGCAATAGTATTACTCCGAATGTGAGGGAACAAAGGGTCTGTGAGCAGAGAGAGCTTACTGAGACCAGCCCACATCATTATAAAGTAAAAGCGCATATTGACTTTAGGTGTGTTGATGCAACTGATAATTAACAATAGTAATTTATTGAACAGTCAACACATTTTGTATGTGTTTTATGAAAAGGTTGTGTTCCTAACGTTCTCTCCTGTAATGTCAAGTATATAAGCTGATCAATGTGTAATGTTACATAATGTGCAAATGTTTCTGTCATGCGGGTTGATTTATCTGAACGTGTTAATAACCAGGCTTCAAAGCGACAGACTGTAACTGCTCCAAGCTCATAAAAGATGGATTCAATGCCTGAATAGCCCAGAGGAATTTTAATAATTAAGCAATTGAGGTTCCCGTGGATGCATATTTGTGTGTGTTAGTTAGTGTTCAGATCGGTTCTAAACACTTTCAATTGCGCTTTGAGCAGTAAAATACCAATCACAAGGTTGTCTATATCTCGGAGAACGTTCATTTTATTATACACTTCTGCGCTTTAACTTCTACATTTAATATGCTCAGTGCCTGAGCCAAAGGCAGAAGGTAAGATCTGTAAGCTTTAACAACTTTTACTGTGAGCAGAGACTCGATGAGCCGGTTAGCCAAACACAAATCTGGAATTATCATTAACATTTCCTTACATCTGACAAGGAAATAACAACAACAACATCCAAAATACATTTTTGGGTTAAGACTAAAAGGCCAATTATTAAAAACATAGCAAGATAAAGATAAAGCGATAGAACTATTAACAAAGCACTTGTATACTAATAAAGGACTGGCTTATCTAAAGCCAGTTGAGTAGCACTTGAAATGTTTTAGCTCTATGAAACCTGATGTACTTATATGATTCTGTTTTCTTCAAGTTTGTACTTTGTTGGTCGAACGCACTTATTGTAAGTCGCTTTGGATAAAAGCGTCAGCTAAATGCAATGTAATTTATTTGTATAACTTACTTCATCTGCTTTACAATGGTGCTCTTCCCAGATTCCCCAGCGCCTGTTAAAAGATTAAAAAATAAGAGTTAAAAAAGGATCTTATTGCTTTTATCTTTGTGACTGGAACACAGTTGAACTTTGGGTACAGTTGATTCTTCATCAGAAAAACATGAGTGACCCAGAGATGACCAGCAGCCTCCGACTTCACATGTTGTCCTCTGGGTGGTCTGGTTTATTTGTGTTTCAATTTGGAGGACATGATGTACAGATATGCATGAAAAATTCCCCTATTGCTTTCTGTGTTGCTTTTTTACTCAGATAGAAAAGGATGCGTGGAAGGAAGATGGTTCAACGGCTTTTAAATATGTAATGCTTAATGGTTGGAACAATGTTTCCAAAGAATGCCATAGATCTATATATAAATGTTTCCTGTCGGGCAGACATTGGTTTCTATTCACTCCAATAAGCTCAGAAAATCAACACTTTCATCATCACTGTGAACTATTGGCGAACTATTTATATTTCAAAGTTATCTCTATTTTCCAATACTGCAATTTCAAGTTACTTTGTCCAGTTTCTGACCACTTTGAAGAAATGTTATGAATTTTTCAGTTGTTTGTGTTTTGACACCATTCTCCTGATTAACTAACTTAGTTAGTTAATTAGTTAATGTGCCAAAAGGGGCGAGGTAGAACAAAACGGCAAACTAGCAGACATACTACATGTATATGTACACAATGTTTTTTGGGTAGGTTACACTAACTAAAAACCAAGCTTTGTTGTTTAATACAAATTAAAAAACTCAACAGGGCAATATTGAATAGTCAGTTCAGAATCTACTGCTGTTAAAAATCTCACAGTAAAATCTAGATCTTTGGATTAAAGGCACAATAGAAAATAAGAAGTTAAGAGCATTCGAGATGTGACCGAGTTTTTGGCACTGCCCTTTTAGCTGTCGGGACCTTGCCACCATGCGATGAACCTTCACTCCACCTGACACAACCCTGCCAACAAACATTAGCCGAGCCCACGGCTGACGGAGCAAGGGACCAGCAGCTGTCAACACTCATCATAGCCACACACATCCAGCACTTTTCAGAGAGTAAAGAAACAACACAGGGAACGGGGCGGGTGTAAAAGCAATGTCTGGTGTGAATCCTGAAGTAGGATCCTTTTCACCTAACCTAAAGCTAACAGAGATTACGTTATGTAACTGTGCTGCTGCTTCTATTCGTTTGCTAACCTTTCTCTTGGAACAAAAGGTCTTATCACAGGGCTTTAGGACTCTCTTCTCTCAGACTGTCATCTACTTCCATTTTGAAAATAATGATTCCTTGATGACAACATACAACATATGTTTTACATTTAAGAATAAATATGTGGTTGATGGAAAGTGGAATATCAGTCTCTTTGAGGAAATACAAATACCATGGTCACCTTCCTTACTGTAAAATAAAACTCCTCGATCCATTACTATTTCAAGTGAAAATAGTGAGCAGCAGTAAAGAAAGAGACCAGTGGACCATCATTCTCCGTGCTCAAGGTGTTTTAGGAGAAATGGGCAATGGTGTTATGCTGCTTCTGGGAACAAAACTTTGAGTTGAATTTTGATTTGTCATTATCAAGTCATGCTGTAGCAGGAGCAAGAGACTCATTAGTAGGCATATAGGGGCATTGATTATAATCATGATTAAAATACAAATTATTAATGATCTTCTTTTCTTCCCAACTTGGGATCAATAGAGTATCCATCCATCTATACTGAAAAACTGACAACATATATATAGTAGAGGAAAATAAAAGTATTTTGAAGCACATTTGAGAATTTGTATATAAATAGTCATTGATAGGATACTGTAAATAACTACCTGAGAAAATGATGCACCTATTTGTAGTCTTTTTAATACATTGGGAAAATGCGTTTCATATTGCTCTGAGAGTTCAATAGTCTTCAACCGAGTAAACAGTGTTACTCATTCCATTAATCAAGATAACAAACAGGCAGGGTGTTAATTTATCCAGATGGCACACCACTGAATTACCTCATTGTTAATTCAGGTACTGACATGTTTGACAGTCAAAACAACATTTATTTAGCGGGGAACAAAGAGTCGCTGCTCATGATTAATCGACTCCCACTGTTCGGGTTATTTATATAAAATTGTATTATGCATAATTGTTCTCAAAAACTGTCTCACATGGAGCCGAAATATTAACAAGAGTATGTCAGTGAACATCTAACCAGCATAGGAAATTAAACAATATTGCTAAAAACTGCAGCGTATTCAAAACTAACAGATGTAAATGATGAAGTGATTAGTATTACAAAGATCCCTCTGTGTCCTGTGATGGCAGAGCGGGCAGGCGCTTTCTTTTTAGTGTCGATGTAGCAGATCCAGAATCACTTTCTGGCAACGAAGAAACGGTGCCGCCGCCTCTTTCTGCTTCTTCAACCCCAACTATTCATACTTCTTGGTTTCCAGTAAGTGCCATAAAACACAGCATTGATAATAACATGATTTATAGCATGAGGATCACAGGAGCCCCAGCTACAGAAATCAGAACCGTCACATCCAATACTCTCACAGACCCACTCACACCAATGACTTGGCCACAGTCACAGTTACCCACTGCAGATGACACAAAGCCTCCATTGATGGACTGATGAGATATCCCCATCTTAATAAATACAACAAACATCCAAACAGAATCTCACAGCAGATAAGTGGATCACCTGTCAACACATGACAATCTACATCTGAGCTTTAAACAAGGGCCCTGATGGACGTTTCTCTTTCAGGCCCCATTTACACGGGAACGCAAATATTGTGAGCAGCAGAGGTGGGGAGGGGCGGGGCTATGGCTTCATCATTATCAGGAAAATGATCATATATGGCGTACACACAGAGCAGTTTGGCCCCCCAGAGCGTTCTGTCCGCAGATCTATCCACCTTGGGACCCGTTATCGTTTGAGGGGTCCGTTTCCGCGGTTCCGTTACGGCCTCGTGTGAACGAACGGGCTATACGAAAGAAAAAAGTAGCAGATACAACCCAAACCGTATCTATGTAAACGGTGCTGAAACAATTAGTTTATTAATTGACGACTAAATTGACAGACAATTTGACATTTAAATTATTTATTTGTCAGCCAAAGATGACTGTCATTAGCTTTTTCTGTTTCTCCAATGTCAGGTTGTGTTTCTTTGAAGACAAAACCTACGTTTTTTGGAAACTTCTCGTTAAAATTGGCAGTGTGTGTGAGTGGGAAGCCATTGAGGGATCGTGTCTTCTAGATACTGTTCGGAGAAGAAGGAGTGTTGCTATCTGTGAGAGATAGATAGCTTGAAACTCCATGTGTGTTACTCTCTTCTAGTTGGGCTATACTTGTCTTCTGGGTAAAAGAATTGTGGCAGTCTGACCCGATATCTTTCAAACGAGATAAATGGTTTTCTCGTCCTTAAATCAGCAGCAAGTTAATAGCGACAAGGGCTGCAGTGGGAGGGGAGTTAAAAAAAAAGAAAAGTAAAACAATCTGTTCTTGGTCTATCTGCTTTAATTATGAGCTTAAGGCCAAGATAAAAGTCACCTTATAAACTGCGTACATAGCGTAATAGCTGCGTACGTAAAGAGGGGAGGTAAAAACTGCTGTGGTGTAGCTCAGGGGGAACTAAGCTGTGGATACAAACCAGTACCTCTCCAACAAACTCTGAAAAAACAGTTACAGTAAAGTAGGCTAATCAATCCAAATTTAAATTACAGTGAGATGGAGGACAATATGAAGGAGAGCTAGCGAAGAGAAGTCACTTCAATTACAAAAGGCAGATAAAGAAGAGGACAGATAGAACACGGAGAGTAAAGGTGGACAAAAATGACAAATGAGCAGGAGATGGAGGGGGTGGATCGCAATTCAGAGGAACTGGCAGCATGGGAGCAGATTGGGGATGGAGGGCCCTGTTCAAAAGACAAACTAGTGCAATGAAGACTAACATGAGTGCCTTGTAAAATAATGCATCAACAGGTTATCCACCAATTTGCACAAAAACTATGTTTAGAAACTGCAGGAGAAAAATAAAAAGCAAAAGCAAGAAAAGTAATGGGAGCCTAATATTGACTGCTGAAATTAGCAACATGAAGTTCAGGCCTACGAGCATTTAGTGAAGTTCAATTTGTTGTGTTCATTACTGCAAGCAAATGCAAAAGATGAGCCAGTCAGAGGATGGCAGTTTCATGGAGAGCACTAACTCTTCAAATCTCACTGCAGCAGACTGCTCTTAAAAACCTCACAGTAAATTAATTTACTAACTAATAAGCTTTTCTTAATGGCACCAAAACCAATATTCACTTTTATAGGCTGTTGATTTACAATGTTAGGTAAATAATTGAAGGTCTGTTGGGATCCTAAAATGTATCTCCTGGCAAGAGGGAATGCTACAGAAATTAAAACAAGCGCATTATAACTTGATGTTTATTAGCTGTAACTCATAACATTTAATCCAGTAAATCTCCAATGTCTTATATACAGTACCATTGCACCTATCTTATCATGCACTGCAAGACATAATTCAAACATAACAAAACATTTTTTAAACAATAAAAAGAAGACTCCAAATTCAGTGCAGTTGTTTATGCTTATAGATTGAATTACATCCAATACCCAACTCAAACACAGTCGGCTCTCTGTGACAAAAAACCTTTGCAAGCAACATCGTTCTGATCATAACTATATCAAATCAAAACAGACAGTGTGATAACATGTTCACCACCTTTAGCTTGTGTCATTTTATAACAATGTATCCTGAAGGGGCTGAAATGGGTGTGCTAAATGATGTGGCAATAGCTGTTGAAATATTTCTGGAAAGGAATCAAAATTCCAACCTCATAGTTGCGCTAATCTGCCAACCAAGTGAAGAAACAACTCAGCTGAGGACTTTTGAAGTGACGACCACATACGCAAACAGGAAACGTCATAAAACCCTTCGGATATTTCCAAACAATATCCCAGCATGCTAAGCTTATAATCACAAACACTGCATCTTTGTGTTCCCAGCCCACTGCCTTGGCATTTGTATTCCTCCTGTGGAGACATGTAACGAATCTCAGGACACGCCGGCATCATACTCCATCTTTTGTCTAAGTGACTGCTGTGGGAGGATGACTCACTGGCCTGGCTGTGACACGATCCCTCCTTTGCTCTCATCCTGGCCTCCTGCCCCCACCAATTGCCATTGGTGTCACGACTGCTCACATCCAACTAGCTTTTACAGACATTTAAAAGGTTAACCTCCTCTGGGCGTTGATGACACTGAGCAGAATATACAACAATGAGGCTGCGGATATTTAAAGCCCTGTCGCAATATGTACTGAGGGAGCTGACTGACACAAGCAGACGTGATGAAATGCATTTGCTTGTGCATCTGGACGTACAGTATCAGATGTATGTAAATATTTTTGAAGCAGGAAAAACCATCGAATATTAATCCAATGTTGAGGTAAAGGGTACGAAGTTTAATTTTGTCATAAATGGCAACATTTCCATATAGCCGCTCACTTAATTATTGATGGAAAAACTACAGGATGTTCTAATTGCCTGAACTACAAATGCACATGCTCTAGGTTTGCCTTTAGCAAAGACAACAGGTTGATACTGCTCATAGAATTACTGCTAAACTAAGGAATGGGAAACCACAATCATGATTGGGATAGTTGAGGGCTTTATAATGGGATTGGGATAGTTGAGGGCTTTATAATGATATTCTGATGTTTTTTTGCCTAAGCTTCTTTTTTACATTTCTTGCCAAATTACTTCAAGAATATATTTCACTCCATGTAGCTTTGGGAGCATTTAGCATTCAAGCATTTTGTTGGCATTTGATAGATATTTTACCGATTTGAAACCATAACCTGAATGTAACTGACCATTGTAATCCTACCTTAATTATGTAAACTCATTATGCTGCCAGAAACACATGCACACACTCAATTGAGGACGTTTTAAGGGATTGAGGGTGCGCCTTCAATATTGAACGGTAAATTGCACAAATTCAACCTGACAAGTCTATAGCCACTGTGTTTACCAATCACACGGTTGATCAGGCTCAGCCTCTGCAGATGTTTGTCGAAGTAAAGGTGCAGGTTACGGTTATTTATGTGTGACAGAGAACCCCAATCGAAGACACTTATTTATAAGTTATTTATAAGTGGAACACAGTTGGATCTAGTCCATTACCCTCCATCAGCAGGCTGTTTTTAACAACCAATTTTTTTTGTCCACAACTTAAAATCAAGCCTTTTTTCTATCCTCCTTTTATTAGCCTGCAGATAGCAGCAGGTTTTAAATCGTTTCATGTAGCTATTCAATAGATGAAGGTAGCCAGCTGCAACAAAGACCTGGATTATCTTACTGTATCACTCGATTCAGTTTCTAGTGTGTTACTATATACAAAATAGCATCAGTAGCCCAGGTGTTTCATGAAGACAGCTCCCTTCCCTCAATAACCCCCCAACCTTTTCAACAAACACAGAACAGCGATTGAGGAATTTCACATTGCTAGATACAGCTCAGTGTGCGATTGCCTGAAGTGGAAAAGTGGGTCACCAGCAGCCTCACAGGGAGCAGCGCAGCTTCACTGCCTCGCTCTGCAGAGGAGGAGGCGTGCTGCACTCTTACTGTGCTGCCAATGTTAACAGTATTAAATCCTGAGTTAAATGTGCACAAAAGCAGCATCCATACATTTATGGGACCTTGACGGTTCATATTGTCCGCAAAATATCACACACAACATTGCTAAAAAGCATATTGAAGCTATTGCAGTAACCTTAACAAAAATTAAGCCCATTAAGCAGAATGCTGTGCCAGACACAAAGGAAGTGATGGTTGAACAGATTATACAAAAACAGTTTAATACTGTATAAATGGTGCATAAATAATCAGATTCACTTCTGCAGGTGGCAATGAGAGCAAAGCAGATACAAGGAAACAGGTTCAAGACTCATGTTTTGTACAGCCTGGGGAAAACAAGCATCAGGGAGAATTAACATGTGGAAGCTCATTCTGATGCATACAAATCAAAGATAGCACACTGAGCTCCAGACAAACACATCTGTAACATGACATCCATTTTTGCAATGCAATCAATTCATGCCACCTGACGTACAGCACTGAGCTCTTATATGGGGATGAACAAACACTTAATTACACCCTTTAATAACAGAAATGCATCGCTACTTCTAATCCTTTTAGACCTCATTGCATCGGTCAGCATTATCAACCGTCCTGCTGTAAATGAACGCCTGCAGTGGGTAGGAGTCACTGGCACTGCTCTTGACTTCTTTATACATGACCAGTGACCACTATGCTACAATACAAGCCAAATGCATTTTTTCAATGCTGGGGAGGTCCAATCGTGTTTCCAAATGATCTAACCACTCATGAGATTAATACATTAAAAAATACATTAATTTGCACACCAAAACCAAGGTGGGTTTTAAATCATTTCTAAAATAAATTATACTAATTAGTACTTTCAAAAACATTAAAAGTCAGATCCCTGTGAAAAGCCCCAGATATCAGCTGTCTAATCCCTTGGGTATGACTCTGCATGCTGGAGAAAAAGCTACAAAAATAGCATGATCAGGAAATAGTTGGAGGGATATCTTGGAGGTTTTTGACACTGATTTGCCCATTATCTAAATCCTTGGCTGAGACACACGGTCAGGGGGGGGAAATGATGTGCACAGATTATCTTCAAGAAAACGTTTGTACAAAACATTATTCTAGTTTTTCCCCGTATTTCACACATGCACCTTAAAAGTTCACTTTTTTTAATAAGTTAAATGTTTACACACACACACACACACACACACACATATTTCTAATTACTATTAGATCTGGCCCGTCGGTATATTGCACGCACACCTTCACTCCATCCTGAGGGTTTCCTCAGCTCAGAGCCTGAGCCCAAACATTGATGAACTTGCACCCAAGATGAGATGCCAAGTATCTGGCTTAAACTAGCATCACAGAGCAGGACACTGAGTTTCAATTGATGTTTCCTTCTGCACTTTTTTTCTTGCGACAACAGGGCATGTTTGTTTTTTTTCTTTGAGGGAAATAGTTTTTTGGAAGCTGTTGTTGGTCTGTGGAAAAATGTAATCATAAGAAATGACTCCGGAAAAGCTGCAGATAGAGCCATAAGAAATTAATGCAACTGATTATTTAATGTTGTTTTTATAGGCAATAATTTAAGCTTTGTTAGTTCCAGGGTTAATATGTGCAATAAGTTCATTCAATAAACATTGAACCAGTCCGGCCCTCGACTAGTACAGATTTTTTTATTTTGGCCCACTGTGTATTTGAGTTTGACACCCCTGACATAGACCAAGAAAAGGTTTAATCCTTTGGTCTGCGTCTGAACCGTAAAAGAACAACAAATAGAATAGGTCAACATGATTTTGACTGTGTTGGGTCAGAAGATTAATTTCTTATTAAAGGTTTTGAAAGTAGCAGGTATCATTCAGAAACACATCAGGTGGGTCTTTTACAACAGATCAATATGTACTCAGTCTTACTATAGAGTCCCTATTAGTTACACTAATCAAGTGAATGCATATTGATCATCGAAAACAACAATTGACATGCAGAATTATTCCTGCAAAGGTCAATAATGTAGAGGAGTAAGCAGGGAATCAAAAAGAAAGAGCAGGTCAATATCAGGTCAAAAGTCAATATACTTATTTAGATCATAAGTCTACTGGCAATGGGATGCTTATCGACAACATATCGGTAACCAATAATGCCAATTACCCATTACATTATTTATTTTCATACAATAAAAAAAATAAAATATATAAATAATCATACACTAAATCTAAAAAAAGGCAAGACAAGAATACAAATATTGCCAATGTATCCCTATTGGATTTTTGACTCACAGGCGTAACCTGCATGACATACAACTTTGTTTTTGAGTATCTGTTACTCCATCCAATCTGCTGATCAAAACAATATATGTGTTTTCAATATGACAGGTCCAATGATCTTAAAACTCTCAAAAGCTTCCACTTGCAGCTTTTCTGTTCTTGAGAACTGATTTGGGAAATGTAAGCAATGAAAGCCTGCATAAAATACAGACTTAATGGGAAAAAGTACGAGATTCCTGGCTCTACCCTCTCTTCAAATTAATCTACTGCATATGAAAAGCGATTCCTCGCATATCGACCATCACAGCTGATGTTTGCCTGGCTGTCATAATGCATCCCCCACGTCCCTTGTTTCTGCATACAATCATGTCAGCTTAACTCTTTGCACTCAAGCCAGCAAACGGATGAGACATCAGAATTTGGCAGCTTCTGCAGTGTTAGAGAGACCCCATGGAGCCTTCCTGCATTCTGTTGGCACACCAGAGTGTCAGGAAGAGTGAGGGCTTTGTTCGCCCCAATCAGTGCCACATGGCAAAGAGTGCAGTTGTGCTCAGACACTTTTGAGGAGGAACACAACATCTTGAAATGGCTGGTGGTAAGGCCTTAAAAGAGGCAATTTCAAATTGAACGATTAAAAAACAACAACCATAAACCATTCTCACTGCAGTATTAATAATCCCTCGTGATTCATACACGGCTATATTTTAAAAAGGGGCATGTTGTGTGTAATTTGCGTGCATATATGTGCCTTAGTGTACTTTTCATAAATTCCCATGAGACCATTAGTCTGCTTATTATAGCAACCATTTCATTAATGTTGACCTGATGATTCATATTGTTAAAGGGAAAGGAAGATAGAATGCCACTTCCGCCTCAAACACATGCCTAAATATTAGTATGTGAAGGCTGGAATCTGCAGAGCTATAGTAAAATGACGGCTGGCTTCGCTTGCACATGCACTAGATGAGTTGCCATGGTTACACCACCTTGTTTCGCCAAAACTAAATCAAATAATTGACATGTTTGTGTGGGCCGACAGTAGAAAAACTATAGCTCTCTTCAAGCACAGACTCATTCGGTGACAGCTTCTTCTGTTCTACTTCGGACCTCGTTTTGGTGTGTTCTGATAGAACTTGAAGTAAACTGTGAAGAAAATTATTGAGGAAAACCATAGTTGAATGTTGTCATCTGAGTGTGCCTTTGAGTGTATGATACATGATGACTCCTTATTCACTGTCACATTCAGGAAAGCTTGAATGATCTCTTAACGCTGTGAGACAAAAAAGTCAGCAGGCATGACTCCAAGTGAAATGTATTGTGTTGTAATGATGCTTTGCTGCTGGAGGGCAGTGCTTCTGTGTGCATGACATCTCATCTCAAGTGCATCAGGTGAGACTGGTGATCAATAGACTATTAACTGAGTTCTTGAGTTGATTCGAGGGAAGCACTGCAGGATGAAAGTCACTGATTAGTCTCAAGTCTCACGTAACTCACTGTAAAACAACAAGAGGAAGTAAAAAGCCGCTGACATGTCACACAACTTAAAATACATAAAACCAATACCTGTAATAAACTGTCAAAAGGAAACTCAACAGCGATATATATTTTTTTTCATAAATCTTGACCCAATTACTAAAGATAATCGTCCGACCTTGAAGTGAACAGTTTCATTTAGGGACTATTTTCTTTCTAATATATCACTGTGCAAAATACAGGGTTATTACTGAACTCTTTTTACGCTTTGAGCCCCACAAGACAAGGCCGCCTAGTCCCATTATTTCTGAGAAAAGGAAGACATCTCTACAGCTGTTATATCGAACAATAGAATAATTAAAAAACAACTTTTCTGTTAAAATAATATCTTCTAAAACCTACATCGCTGTTAAATATAGTTCATAATCGACGTATGGTGTCTTTTTAATGACATTCAAATCTTAAACAGCCTGACCGCCGCCGTGGACAGTAAAAATTACTGACAAATGAACGATCCATTAATTCAGACTGGATCCAACACAATTAGGTCTCCCACAAGAACAAACTAGAGCAATTAAGAAATGAGAGTGTCAATCTGTTTTTAAAAAGTTCACACCAACTACACAGCCCCAGTGCTCCTGCTATCAATGCAAATCCTAATAAAGTCTTCCACTGGTTTGTGTCTTATTCACTTTTTACCGTCCAGGAGACTAACGCACGATATACATCTCAGACAGAAGATCATGATGTTCATAATTTTCATAACTTAAAACAAATCTAATGTCGGAAAACCGATCTTATGGTGCAAAAAAGGGGCTGGTCTTTTGTTATTCCTAATTCACCCTGTATCGAAATTGTTGAGTCAAAAAATATACCCGGGCTGCGGTTCAATAGTCCCAAAAATGACATCCTATGTCTTTTCCTGACCTCAACAGAAATGAAAATTAGCTGAAGTAAGATATGAAGGAAAATTCAAAAGGGACTTTGACAACCATGGTAGGATTGAATTTGAACGCACTAACAATAGCAAGATGCGTAATTATGCGACAGCAGATTTCGGTGACGTGGGCCTGCTATTGCTTGAAATGTAGCTGACGCAAGGATTTATGCATTGGCATTATCTCTTCTCAACTCATGTAGGATGGTCCATTGTTCCACTAAAGTAGATAAGAACGGAGGCATAGAGAATCCACATTTAGATCATTTGAACTGCCGGTGGCTGCCACTTAGAAACTACTGGCTCATATCACTAAGTTAAGAACCTTTCTCAGCAGAAAAGACAATTCAACCTTACCATGTCTTACCAGGAAAAGAATAGGTGTAATTTGATCTAATTAATGAGGACTGACCTACAGTTAGGTAAGCCAGTTTGAGGGCCCTGGTATTATCCATATTGGCTCAGTGGCATGGCTTTGTGAGAAACGTAATGCTATAATTTCAACCTAACCTCCTTTGCATTGCCATTACTCTCCATCCTCCTTCATTTCGGCAATAACAATTAAGAGGTCATGGCCATACTTAGGTCCATACAGCACACCCTACGTCAACTTTCTTTGGTGTCAAGTGTCACTCACGTCATTAGATTGATGCTGAGACAGGAAACACATTGGTCCTAACGAGAGTTTGCCGCTTGATGAGGTTCTCTTGCACCATTCACAGTAGAATATCAAAAGAGTAGGAGGGGAATGGATAAAAGAAACATCGTAAATTATACATGGGGCTGATAATGGAGACGTGATTGAAAACTGAATGAAGGGGATCAGGTTTGTCATCTGCACCGTACAGGTAAGAATATGAACTTTGGAACGGAGAGATATATTTGTTTTTGAGCTGTGATAAATTACAATTAAATATATGACTTGTACACTCTGCCTTAAAGACAAATACTTCATATCAAATACAGAGCCCAAATCACAAGGTGTGCTGTGCCTCTGCTCATTAATCCACTGTGACCCTGAGCCAAGCCGCCTCATTAAAGACATCTGCAAATCCCCCCTTATATTCTGAGTAGAGGTCACTCTTTTATGCTGCTATAAAAAAGAATAATACCCAGGGATTTATTGTATGTTGTTAAACATTTTTTAAAAGAGACAACTCACCAAGGACCCTCAGCTGTGTGATCTGTAAAGGTTACAAATCTAAATCAAGGTAACATTAAGCATCCTAGATTGGAAGCAGTGAGGATCCATCTTTTGCTAGTTCAGCACATAAATACACATGCATTTATTGAGGACTTAGTGGTATTCAGCAGAGACGTGACTAACTGTAGATAAGTATATTCTTTCAGTTTGTGGGTAACTGTGAAGTTGTCATCTAAGGATGGCCAGTCTCACCCTGAGCCCTCCTCTCCGTCATGAGAAGTGAGTCATGTCTGTGAAGTACTATTATTATCGTCTGCCAGGGGTGAGAATTAAAGATAGGCTGCAGTGAATGCTCATTTAAGGGGGGTTCAAAGGAAAGAAGCAGGGGGAAAAAGTGCATCCTCACTTAGCATTTCTGGTTTAAATTGTGTGAAAGGGAAACTGAAACTGCCCCTCAGATATGACAGTATCTAGCGTAAGTTGCGTAACAGCTGTAAGTATAGACATGTTGGTTGTATACGTTCATTATAATTATTTAAGGTGTTTTTTTAGATTGTCCTCCACCAGAAGTCAATGCAATGCATTTGTTTTGAGGCAAACTGGAGAGGCTTTGAGAGTTTTTTTTGGTTACATATATTCAGAATCTAGCCTAATTTTACTGTTCTACAAAAGGCAGCTGCCCTAGCTTTAATAATATTGCAATTACAAATTATAATTTCTTAATTGACAACCATTAATTTGATAATTTTTGTATTTTTTTAAGTTGAAGACCCTCTGAATTCAAGTGTGCCCATACCAACACACTTGAATAGGCTGCTAATAAGGTACATTTCATAAGATACAATTCTAAAACAGGTAACAACTTGGAAAGACTGTTTCTTACTCATTCCTCGATGCATACACGTATATATATATATGTGTTTAAGACATCAAGTTGTAATGATCCTCAGATCCTGAGATGTTACATCATTATGAAACATGCATTTTTGTCTCTGCTTCCAAGGCTGATAAAGTCTAGTCAGTCGGTTACATAGAGAACTCAAAGATATGGCGCAACATGGTGAAATCAGTGTTTGCTTACAACACTGAAAGTGGTGAGAGAGGAGTTTCTTCTGAACCTGTCAAGTTTTCTTTTTAGCCCTTGGCTGAAACATAGCTTAAAAGTGTTATCCCAGCCAGTTTAAGGACATGTGAAAGCTCTCAATGTCTGGAAGCAGCATAACTAACATATTATTAACTTGGTTCTCCTTCAAATATTTAGATTATAAGGTTCCTAGACCTCCCTGAGACTTCAGCTGTGACCTCTTATCATAATTGTTAAAAAGTTTGTACAGAGTAGAAAGATTGATACTGCTCTGTTGTGTTTGAGTTAACTATAAAGTTGAGTAGACAGTTAGCTTAGCACAAGACAGGAAACTGCTAGGCTGACTTTGTTAATAAAGTCCAACATCTGTAAAGTCTACTGATGAACAGGTAACATCTAATTAGTTTGTTAACACCTAAGTGTAAAACTGACAAATGTTTGGGATGGTTATCAAGAATCTGTTACTTCCATTTGCTCTCCGTTCTCCTCAGAGTTTTTCACTGATTGGGAGGGTCTAAGGAAAGAGGTTGTTGTTGTCTGTACGTACCCCTGACCCCCTGAGACTAATGCGTTTTTGTGAGATTGGGCTAACATTTGTTTTAATTCAAGTTGCGCAATTTCTTCAAATTGCCTCTGATCTATTCCTCTAACTGATGGTTTAACGTAATTTGTGCTGGCCTAATGACGTACCAATATTGGCCCCCAGTAAAATGTTCAAGTTTGCTCGAGAATGGAGCCATGGTTTAGCAAGAGGTTCAAAAGCGTGGTGCTAATGAACCTACTCAGTTTCCACCCAACAATGCATCAGGAATCCATAAGGGACTTGATAAACAATCGGATGGATAATAGAATTGGTATTAATAAAATCTTATCAATAACCAAGTCTTACAAATTGGGGTTAATAGGCGATTATGTGCAGGACTGTTCTGCGGGTTGCCTGGCAACACCAAGACTCCAGTAATGCAGCAAAACCCCAAAGCTGTCCTGCACATAACCAGCAAACAACTCCCTGTGGTCAAAATCTGTGTGACTGAATTCCTCTGGACACCTTGTAAAATATTCACGATGCCTTAAAAAGCATCAGAGCATGAGAGCTGTTAGCCCTCTGAAATACATCACTGTCACTCTTTGATAATGTTTTGTTTTACTGATTTGTCTGGACAGATATCATTACTGGAAGAAAAAGGTCTTGTTATCCCCATGCAAGAAATATGTAATCATACCAAAAAACCTTGTTGAAGATGAAAGATGGCATTAATAAATAACCACTGATAGATTTAGGAAGTTAACCATGAAAACAAGCCAAGGAAGCAACATGCCCATAGATACTGTTTGATGTGATAAAACAAAGCTATTTAGAGTAGCCAGCTAAGTTAAACTGCCTGGGGGGAGAAACCAGAGGAAACCCACACACCCACAGAAAACCAATGGTTCTTAAAAATATGTTTTGCTGTTGCTGAACAAATAACCTTTACTTTGACTCTGTTAGCTCAAAGTAAATCAACTCCTGCTCCGGTGAAATTATAGTATACACAATATTTCAAAGATACACATCACATACCAGATATCAAAGGTTTGACAAACGTATGATTTGAGTTTGCATTTAAAGAGAGAACATATGGCATAGAAACTGCAGATACACAAGTGGCTTTTTGACTTATCAAACCTGATTTCCCAACAGCTCTTTGAAGCATTCTCTCACATGTTCAGCCAACTCAAAACAATTAGCCACCCCACAGCATTTATCCTGATCTTGTGCTGTATTACCATCTGATTTGCACACTGACCCTCGTCCATATCCAACCAGCTCTCACGCTTTAAGTTTCAATATACTTGTCGAATGTCAGTTTAGTTGTGTGAACATTTAAACAAGAGACAAATCTAGACCAAGAGATGGTGAAAAACAAAAGACAGTTGAATCAGATAAGATGGCATGTGTGTGTGTGTGTGTGTGTGTGTGTGTGTGTGTGTGTGTGTGTGCGTGCGTGCGTGCGTGTGTTAGAGAGAGAGCGAGAGTGTGTGNGGGGGGGGGGGGGGGGGGTGTTTCTAAAGCTCCACAATCTATTTAATGAAAAACTGAATATTTGCCTATTGTCCACAAACACATTGATTACTGTATTTATTTATAATAACAGACTGAAGTGTATTCATAGAAGTGCTAAAGTGTAACTGTGTTAATGATTAGAAATTATCCACTGGTTTTGATCATTCCAAATAAGCTTACTGGGCAAAAAGCCAGCTCAAAGCCCTGAGGAGCTGTGCTGCATGTTGACATGATGGTATCTGACTTCTCTCCAAGTAAATGGACACTTGTGTCGGCTAACTACTAACACAATTACAGGATGTGTTTCAGTGGGAAGATTTAATTGTTCTCTTCCCTGTGCTGATCTGCAAAGGCTTCTGCCTTGGCTATTTGGGGAAACTGCAGGTGGTTGGTGCCCCTTGGGATTAGTTTTTTGCACCTACAGATTAATGTTTCCCTTTTATTTATATTTTTTCTTCAGCATTACATGAAGTCTTAGCAGATCGTTTCATGTTAACTTAATGTTAACCAAGTGGTCCCCAGGTGGATTTGCTGTATTTCAATCAACAACTGTGATGATGTGCAGCAGCAAGGATTAATTGACTTAGTATTACCCGAGGAGCAACCGCAAGCTGTGACCTACCTAATAAAAGCAGTTTCACTTCTCGGGCTGCCTTCTCTCCGTCCTCTCGGAGGTTTTTGTCGATCATCTTTGACCTCTCCGCGGCAGCCTTATCCTCGGCGCTCACAGTACAACCCATGGCTCCAAACGCAGGGGCGCACCGACCACTTGCGGAAAAAAAGGATTCAATTTTGACGGTCTTAGCGTGCCAGCCGATGCCAAGAATAACAATGAAGCAGCTCCTGCGTCCAGCACTGCCTGCTAGAGAGAAACTCCAGAGTTTTTACCCTGGCTTAAAAAGTGAGTACCTGCTCTCCTGTGCAAGTGTGAGCTCAAAGATGAGACAGATGCACCCAAATCATTTGGTTTCTTACAACCAGGCCAGGTCCATATCGAAACGCTCACAGCCCTCTGTCCTGCCACCGTTCACAGACTGAGATGCCTTTGCTTGCTGCTCCGGTGCTGCACACGGCCTCAGCTGTCTTGTCGGCCTGGTGGGCAGCACGAATGCGGCAGTGCCTTTGGTTGGTTATCCTCAGATATGTAATTTACTCATGCCTCATTGACGATTACAAGTTGTCGACCAGTCGCACCGACCTTACTTGGACAACTCGCGATAGCCCAATTAAAACAGGTGAGCTCTCCCAAAGACGTGAGCAGCCGGCGTGGAACCAATTAGAGCGCAGGCTAGTGAGGCTTGCGTTCAGCAGTGCCGTGTGCAGACTGCAGTGGGCGCTGCGCCAGTCCTCTGCAGCTCACATGGACGAAGCCTCTCAGACAACATGATGCTAATGACGCTGGCTAATGCTATACAGCTAACTTTGAACGAAATGTGCAGTAGCAGGATTTTCTTTCGTTAGGATTCAGGAAGGGATATTAACATGGCTATCGGTCTTATTTTATAAATACAATACCAGATTGGTTAATAGCGCCCTCAAATGGACATTAGTAGATATTGTTCTCTGGTAGATGAACGTTGCTTGGCCATACTCTGTGAATAATGGTATACAATAATAGACATAAGAGGCATTTTAGCTTAATTTGTAAAGGCTTATGAGCTTTAAATGTAATATTCTTATCTGACAAGTGACAACCCTGGTTATATACTAAGTGAATGTGTGAAATTCAAAATGTTGTATTGCTAATTCACCTTTCTATACTACGCTAAGTGTTGCTCTCCCACTTTTCTGAGACTCTTTTAGGTGTCTTCCGGTAAATGGTTAATGGACTGCATTTACGACCCCTAAAAGCTCTTTTAGACAAGTCAGCATTCACTCATTCATAAAGAGGCAGAGGCTGCCATACAAGGTGCTGTCTGCTCAGGGTTGACTAACATTCACACACATTTATACACTGTTGGCCATGCCAAGAGCAACTTGGGGTTAAGTGAGTTAGATTTCCCAGGGATACAATGATATGTTGACTGCAGGGGCTGGGATCAAACCTTCTGATTGGTAGATGACCACACACTACCCCAGCCATAGTCGTAGTTGTTGGTAAACAAATTATTGAGTGAAGCAGAACATATAGAAATAAATGCCTTAGGTGTCAGAAATACACAAACATAGTGTTTGTCTGCTGTTTTTCCAATATAAAATATTAAATAAGTATTGTCTATGTCTTATAGCAAAAACTTGCTGAATGTTGACATAACAAGGTCAGCAGTGAGGGATCATAACAACCTAAAGTTTGGGTCTAATGTTTTTTTTTTTACGTCAACATAGCTTAGCCTCGACATATATAAGAACACTTTCCAAACAATTTCTTAAATCATGTACATAACTACGTTTATTTGGGATGAATTTAGTATACTCCTACATTGTCGATCATAAATGATCGGATACAAACCATTAGCAACACACCAAAAACCTGTACGGCGGATATGTTACATGTCTTAAACCCATTCCCCTATAATGTGTGCTGCTAAAACAAATATTGGTTTTAGTGAAGGGGAAATGATGACAACAGAGGCAATGTAAAAACATCTACAATTATTTTATTGCCAAACTAAAGCAGTCCCTGCTATTTACACTTTATAAGCTACTGTAAATATGCATCACGATATAAAAGGTTTACATTTATATACATTATTTATATAAAGCCGCGTTTTATTCACCAAAATTCATATATCTAATTATCATTTTATCATAGTGTCATTTCCAAAAATATATGTCTGAAACAAAAGCTATAATACCATTTCACATTGTTGTTTTTTTTGGTTAATGAAGAATGCATATTTGAAATACTGCGTGTGGTATTGAAACAGTGATATCTGTTTGAAAGTTAAAGGCATTTCAATGCAGTATAGTCAGTTGTTATTTTGGCATGATCACTGAAAGTGAAGAACAAATTCACTCAACATGACAAAAACTAAACCTACAATAACCCCACAACAACCACAGCAAACACTTGTGAAAAAACAAGGGAAGGAGTTTGGTGTGTGCATATTTCCTCGGCTGTGGTAAATAATTTATCTGTAAAAAAGAAAACTGCAAATATGATATTCATAAATATAATGAAAGAAGTGATGACTTGCATAGGACTTTTTTGAAGCCTTAGTATTGTGATAAAATATAAGAACTTTGGGGAAAGAGCAGCACATTTTTATTTTTCTTAGGCTTAAACCTTTTCTGCTGACACATTTGTGGTTTCTATGTAAAACCAAATCTCCTGTAATCTGTTAAAAGTTAATTTATATGCAAGTTGTAGTTCTATTGTGAGAAGCAACATTCACCTAAAGTATCCATCCACATCCATACAATTAAACAACTAAACATTGTTTCATGTAAAACGTTTAAAAAGGGCTTCATATACTAATATAACAATTTAACAACTAGATCACAGGATTTCAACTCAATACACTTCACTTTAAGATGACAAATGTACAGAATCACAATAACATCTAAGCATGACAGTGTCAGAATGAACATCCCTGTGTTCACCAAACCAACTACAGGACGGACTGGACTTAACAACACGCGAAACATTAACCGCAAGTCTAAACAGTCAACAAGCGTGAAAGCAGATCAATATACTAAAAACCAGTAAGGCAACAAAGTTACGAAGGAATCACAGCAGCATAATACATCTTCAAATTAATAAAAATTAACTTGTTAAATTCTTGCAGTCCCACCAGTGGGTTCATCTTTACAAATCCATTTTGTGTGGCCAGGAATTGTTAAGAACCCATTTGGCTTGGTTGGGTTAACCTAAATTATCTTTAAAAAGTATGACCCTAAATGACCCTTAGTTGTGTGTTTCATTTGCATACGTTATTTGATATGTGCATTGCTTTAGTTCCCGCATACTACTGTCCTTAGTCAAAAACCTGCTCTGCATTACTGGATGTTTCACTAGAGGTAAGTGACTCCCGGATTTTAAGTCTTTGATAGTGAGCTTCAGAGGTGCTGCAAGGCTATTGACCCCAGGACAGAGCCAGGCTGTTTCCCCCCTTGTTATTACCATCTCCTGATTGTATGTATCTGCTGCACACATATGTAAGAGTGGTTTTAATTTTCCCATGTCTGCAACTTTCAAAGAAAGTGAATAAGGAAATATCCCCAATTATTCCTTTCATTTAACATTTGGATTTTGACTAGATGTGTCATTTAAGTTCAATGAATTGTTTAAACCTGAAGGTACATATTAAGATATTATGTCATCATTTAATATGGTATAACGTTTGGTTTGTGAATTTATAAAAACTGAATGAGACTTGTAAAGGGGGAACAAACATGTTAAGGGGGTAATGAACTGTTAGGTTGAAACTAGCTGTAGCTGTACTGAGTTTATATTTAAGGTCAAAGTTCGGCATGTGTGTTCAAAGTTCTATGAAGGAGGTATAACCCTAAGTTGCATTTTATCAAACATTTAAAATATCTTCATTCGTAAATATTTCCATCATTTATATACTGTAAACTCAAACAAAGAAAACTATATTGTGATATATTTGGATTATTGTATTTATCATATACAGTAGTTAAATATAGTTTATTTGAAATTATAAAACAAAGATATAGTAGCTAAATAAATATATACTCCTGTTGTTGCTCAGTATTTGTGTGCTGTTCCAAATGCTAAAAGGCACCAGGGTTTCTGAAGGGAGTTGATCTGGAACAAGAGCTTTGTGTGACATAGTATGTAACAACTCGACAGATCATATAATGAAGTGTCACTGCTCTCTAAAGCCTTAAAGCACTTTTGTTTTATAGTGATAAATAGTTCAGAATGCAGCTGGTTCAGGATGAGATCATCTGATTCTATTGTATTTTTGTGTGTCGCAATGAAAATAATGAATATCTGTGTATAGTTATTTCTCATGCATGTTCTGAAGCCTTCCTGTTTTCAACATTATAGACAAGCATTCCTTCTTCTTCTATACAGTACCAGCTGCAGTTGTTTGTGTGTAAATAAAGAGGAAATTAAAGTCGCAATAACAGATGGTAATAAAAATATACCCTGTATAGTCCTGATTATTTATAAAATGTGCATCACAATTGCACTAAACTGAATTAAACAACATCATTAAGCAAGGATTTTGTTCAGATATGTGTTAAGTTACAGTCAAAAAGTTAATTTAACTTGAGCAGTGTGATTCCAACCAACACACTGTTAGTGTGTTTCCACTAAGGTGACAGAGCTCCCTTTACATTGACCAGTTATGTTTCCCCCTGTCTGGAGCTCACACACTAAGGCAGCATCTAGTGGCCTCCAGCAGCGAGACCGCCCCCTGTGCTCCAGTCTATGATGATGAAGCTCAGACTCATCACCATGAAGATGACCCCCAAAGCAGCAAAACAGGCAGCCTGAGAGGTTGAGAAAAGAAGCACAGACAGTCACACAGACAGTGATTATCAAGAAGAAAGCCTATATCACACAGGATAGTCACCAAATTAGCTTAACGAATCAATAAAGAGAGAATGACTTCAAGGCCTCACCAGTATTTTAGGAACAGAATTCATGGGTTCATCTTCTTTGGGAACGATGCGGATGTAAAAGACAGCAGGGAAGATGAAAATGAGGCATGGAGCCGACGTGGCACCTGGAAGGAGACAGAGAGAAAGGGCTGGTTAGGCACAGAGCATACAGCACTGCACCGACAAGAAGATGAAACATAGCCATGTACTGTAATTCTAATCCTTTTCAGTTTTCTAATGACGTTTTTAAAGGTGCAGTCTATTTTTGACATTATGTTTACTGTCATGTAGTAGGCTATTTAACTTGCAACAGAAACGTTCTGACAGTGGTAACAGCTAGCCAAAGTACATCTCTAAGGTTGAAATCTTTTTTGGCTCAATCATGAACATATCAGGACAGATTACAAACATTTGTCTAGAGACTAACCTCACATTTAAGGATATTTTTTGTTTTAATTGGAATGATAAGATGCCTGATGTGATCATAATCTGACAGTTTACATACTTTTTGAGCTGTTAAGCATAAAATAACACAGATATTAACTGAAATTGTGAACCCTAACCATTTACAAAACAGATCCATATTGTATCATCTGCATGCACATGTTTATCAAAGCAGAACCAGTGGCTTTCACATTGCCCTTGGCAGTCTTTTGACATAATTGTTTTCAATGTTGACTTCTAACCTGTAAAACATGAAGACACTGACTGACAATAATAATGACTCCGATCATCCGTTCGTCCGTGACCAAACATGAGCTGGTCAAGTTTTTTAGTTTTGCTTTTATGTACTTTGTTTGTCAGGAACTTGAAAGCTTGAAACACAACAAACACTGCCGTGTCAAACAAGAGGGCTCAGTCTGTAAACAGGGACAGACTAAGTAACCCATGATCAAATCATTTATGTAGAATATCAACTATTGTCGAAACTAGTGGATGAATAAGTAAGACCGTTAGGAGAGATTAATGCTATTTGCAATGCAGTTATTGTTCTAATGTTCAGTTTTTGTTTTTGTCTGTTTGTCAGAAGGATTACGCAACAAATACTGTCTTTGTTGTTATTTTTATTTTATCTTTATTTAATCTCTTTCAAATTCGTCTTTCCCATTGCTCTCTGAGAGGTTCCTTAATTATACCCACAATAAATGGTGAGGTTGTTTCTTGGACAGTCCTCCTATATATAAATCTTAACATTAAGTGGAGGAGCTAATAACATAGAAATCCCCAGAAGGGCCTTCTGCAGTACATTTTTTTGAGTTAATTGATTAATGCCCATCACACTACTTTGCTACTTTTGATACAGTTTCAGATCTATGGTCGGATCTGTACTCACCAATGATGCTGAAGATGCTTAGGATGTTGGGAGCAAATATCACCAGCATGTTGATCAGGGTAAGCAGAACCATAGCAATGCCAATGTGACGCAGCCAGTTGAAAGACTTAGTGGGGAACAACATATGCTGGATGGCTCTACGTACCTGCAGAGGGACAGGTAGAGGACTCAATGAGGACAAAACACTACAATATCATATGCATTAAGCATCGCAGGGAAGACATCATCAACAAACGTACAGGGAACAACACGATGGGGACGGTCAGCGTCACAGCTGTGAGGACGGCCACTCTCACACACAGGATCAGAGTGTCGTAGGGATCAATCCGGCTGTAAGTGTGCAGCAGTTCAGGTTCCACGTTGCCTATTGAAATAATAGAGAAAAAGGTAGAAAGCTTGTTAGTCAACTTCTCTCATGTTAAGAGAATTCATCACATTGTCACCACAAGAGGGAGCTAAGGCTCTATGAGTAGGAAGAGAAGAACAATGCAGGCTAAAGCTTTCTACTCACTCACGTGTTTTTCCGCAATACACATTTTGCAATTAGGGTAAGTAAATCGTTTTTTCATCAAATGTCAGACCCTGTAGATCCCCAATTCAGACACAATTATAGAATTGGCCAGACTGGAGCAAACACTACTGATCTATGTTTTTAAAATGTAATGAATGTCATTTTAAAGTTGTCTTGGATTATTGTGTTGGTAATAATATATGATGGGTGCTTCGAGATTTGTTCGAAAAATTGTTTGTATGATATATTTAATGTAATGGTGTTGATTATAAATAAAATGTTTGTATTGTCTGTTGATTCTTTAGTGTACCCTCCCAGGGAACTTGGTTACAGTTTACAGGTACATTCCTTTTGTTATATATTTGTAAGCACAAAATAAACTTCTTCTTTTTTTTTATAAGGCATACAATCCATGTTACTCACCACAAGGCTTGAATGTGGTGCTAGAGATCTTTGATCATGTAGGGATTTGATCACAAAGTCACTTTGAAGTTTTCACAAAAAGCATCTCTCTCTACAGTATAAGCAAATTCAGCTCTCCTTTTGCTTTACTGTGTATCTTTTGACAGTAAGATATAACTACCAATAAACGGACTATGTGATACTTACATAACATTTAAATGTTTCTAATGTAATTAAGAGAAAGAATAAAAGTTGCTCACCCAAAAAGGTCAGGTAACCAAAGAGAGCTGCCAGAAAATACATGGTGTACATGACTAAGATTGAGATGTTGGAAAGCTTCTGCATCCTCTTCTGCGTTGGACTGAAATCAGAAAGTTGAAAGTGTAAATGCAATGACATATTATTATAATATTGACAGGTTACAGAAGGGAGACTCACTTGCGGAGCTCGGTGTAGATGGGGAGGACCTCAGGGTGGCAAACAAAGGCGAAAGCCAGGATGGGGATTGTGTATGCTGTCTGTGAAGAACACATTAACACATGATTAGCAGAGCAACCAAGCCTACCAAAAATAACTGTGGGAACTCTGCAGACATTGACATTCATGGACTTAATGTTAAAAAACAATCCAGATAAGCAGACTGTCTGCACCTCGGCTTCCTACCTGTGAGTTGAGTTTGAATAAGCGTGGAGTGCAGTCGTCCTCGTGAACCAGACCGTTGTTGTACTCGTGGCCGTGACTTGAGACATTCAGGCTGAGGTGCTCAGCAGTACTGTTGGCTGAGAACTCTTCAAATGGGCAGGGAATCTGAAACTTCTTATAGATAACCTGCAGAGGGATGCGAAAGAAGGAAAGAGAGAGTCTCAAAGACACGGTGTGCGTGAAAGGATATGTCAGGGTCAGCCACCAAATAAGTGTGATTTAGCCTCTAAGTACTTTTTACAGTCAACCTATGATGCATATTAAGAGGCTCGTTTATTCGCCTTATCAAAGATAGCCACATACCACTGAAAATAGAGGAGAGGGTGGGAAAGGGATGAGGGTGGGAAAGTGAGAAACATGAGTGCCAAGATGACCTGCCAGAACAAATACGCCTCCTTGTGAAGAGTTACTGTGATGAGGTGCTACAATGTGAGCTGGACCGACTTACCGCAGAGAGAAAAAACACCATACAGCTGAGGGAAAATCCACTGGTATAGCCGAGGTAACCTGCACATAAAGATAAAAGGGCCATTAATGTCACAGCTCCTGATCCATTTGGCCTTCATGTGTTTTATTGCAAACTGATTTAGTTACACATGAACTTCACAAAGCTTACAGTCTGAAGGCTTCCCACTGTTCTATAAATGAGGCGTCTACATCACCTCACATCACTGTGAGACCCAAAGAGCATGTTTGTTTCATGTATTAATGAGTAACTCAGATGGAGGATGGGATCAACTCAGGGAAAATGATGTCTAATTGGGCACCTGCTGTTTCCACTGCCAGCGGGGGATAAAGACACACACTAATTGCTTGACTTTAAAATGTCATTATATAAGTTGGCTCTTTGTCAAAATAAAACATAATCCTAATAAACAAGTGTTATACCCATGTATAAACAATATATATTTTGCAAACGTACAGGTATCGGAGATAAAATGCTTTGAAAAGAGCTAAAATACTTCAAATGAAGTTACTTAAGCGTAAGGATCTGTTGACATAATTCACATAAAGGCCTGAGTGAATACAGAGAGAGAGGCAGAAAAGTTCAAGGACATAATTTACTGTTAACCGCAGGAGGCAGAAACTACGGCTTAGGGACAAAAAACTAGAAGCCGATTTCAACTTCAAAAAGATAAATGATGTGAAGTAAAAACTAAGCTAAATCAAAATGAATGAGCCTGGCAGTTTTTGCATCTGATAATGTTGAACTACTGTCTGATCATGACGACTTACCATGAGCAATTAAAATGTAATGCCTAGCTTTTTTAGTTTGTTTCTTTGGCAGAACTGGACTTCCATACAGTAGCTTAAGACCCACAACTATTTATCCATTAGTATTTACCACCAAGGAATATTAGTCTATTGCAGTGTGTGTGCAATCTGATGAGAAATAGACTAATATTCCTTGGTGGTAAATACTAATGTCTTAGTCTGGGGAGCAGAGGTCCCAAGGTGCTCATTACTCACCAAGCTGTTTCATCAAAGCCAGGGGCAAGATGATACTGGCAGAGACCATCATGACCAGGTAGTTTCCATTCAAGTACCACAGACTGTTTGGAGAGAAATATTGTTTACTTTAATGAGCTCAATATTTCAAACATTGGCACAGAGATGCAGCTAACAGAGAGACAGCGACACAAATACAGATGAAAAAAGTTTTAGACGTTAAGAAATATGTTTATATGTAGATAAACTGTTGGTCTTTTTCTAAAATGAAATGGTCTGAGAGCAACAATTGGTTGTCAAGGGATAAATGGTTGAGGCGTTGCATTTGCCAGACGGACAGCAACCTGCTGGGAACATTTTTGGCCCCGACATCATGGAAAATGTGTCTGATATGTTGCTCTCAACAGAAGTGCTGGAATACACTGTTATGTAATTGAAGATTGTATGCAACCTTTCATGGTTGCAGAAAATAAAGATACAGCGGAGCATCAGTACATTAGACGCCCAGTTTGCGCAGTACCGAAACACTGTACCAATGTAAAGAAAATTATATATTTATTTCATGTTAATAATACACGTATGATAATATTTTTGCAATAATCCAGCACCAATTCAAATACTTTCTTGCCCCACACACAAATAAGGATAATTACTTTATTATTTTTCATACCAAATGATATTCTTCATAATACCTATCTATTGAAAATCTTATACCACTATACCTAAACAAACAGCCCGACTAAGTTTCCACCTTTAAGGCATTGCTTATAGGCATAGCAACAGTTTTGGGATCAAGTCTAAAAAACTTGTGGGGATGGAATGAAATATCCAATCCTAGCCCCGCTTTGCCTTTAATCCTATATATACATCATTGTTGGCTATATGTGGGTGTGCGCACTTCCTCCCAATATACAAACGTTTTCCTGTGAATACCCTTCATAACACATAGGCCTTGTAAAGCCCACACATTAGCTATGACGTTCTTTGCCATACTATTGCTGTGACCTTGTGTTGTATGCAAAAACTTCAGATATTAAGTATTTTTTTATTATGAACAAATGGTATGTTTATAGTCATGTGAAAAGATGTCAGTCATTGAGGTGGGCGACCTGTTAATATAATATACTTAATACTTATCATTGGTAGCAGTTAGCAGTGAAAGAACATCTAAAACATCAGTAACTGTAGAACTGAGATGAGCCCTAGCAACAGGAAGCTTATAGAAACCATCAAGGGCCATTGTCTCCTAAATCCTTGCATATAGAACCACCTGTGTTGACTATAGCTCCTGTTTAAGCTCTTAATCCTGTTATTCTTAACCTTCTGATAAAACACAACCAGTCAGATCAGCTGTCTGCCATACATACAGCATACGGGGATATTTGCACCATACTGCGATTTGCCACAGTGTTCTCTCTTTTTAGGTGATAAGGTGATGTTTTTGTGTGTGAGTTTCTGTTCCAATAAGTAAGGTAGTTTTTTCTCAGTTGTTTCAATATCGTTGAGTGAAGTTCTGGATTCTCTGCCCATTCATGTGTGCATGCTTGCGTGAGGTGGACTCCCTTGAAAGCAGGGGAAGTTACAGGAACCACAGTTAATGCTCTTTTTAGAAATCTAGCCTGCTTGTCATGTTAAATGGCTAAATAAGCTTTTGCATGTGAGATGAAATGTAGCTGTTGTGAACCCAGAGCTGCGAACGGGAAGGTCAAGATCCCAGTCAAACAAGACCAATCCAAGTCAAGTTTAACTGTATTGGATTTCGAGTCATTGAGGACAAGTCCAGGTCAAATTACAAGTCTCCAACGGAAAATTGCAAGTTCTGCATTTAAGCATGTGTTTGCAATACTTTGGCCTCATAAATAAGCTATTTGGTTAGGGAAGGCCTAGTAGTGTTTGAATGATCTTTTTAATTATTTTGGATTTTCTTTATAGAGCCTAGTCTGAATAAGACAATAGCCCTGTGTGAATTCCTGCTACTTCCAAATATCTGACCTTCTCCTTGTGTGACCATGCAACCGACAGCCCCGCCCCCCTGACACCCGCTCCTCATTCCAGCCTGTTCTTCTGACGCCACAGATCTGAACTGCAAGAGGTGTGCCCAGTGGAAATGAACAGTGTGCCGAGTGCTGGCCCTCATCTGACCTGTCCTTATGCTCGGCCTCAGTATCTGGCAACCATGTTACACCACCTGCTGCCGTCATTTGTGTGTGTGTGTGTGTGTGTGTGTGTGTGTGTGTGTGTGTGTGTGTGTGTGTGTGTGTGTGTGTGTGTGTGTGTGTGTGTGTGTGTGTGTGTGTGTGTGTGTGTGTGTGTGTGTGTGTGTGTGTGTGTCACAGACATTGACAGTGGTATTACTTAATGTGTCAATCAGCATTTGAGCCCTGAAATGAATTCACACAAACAGATATAAGTGTATCTTGCTCCAAAATGAATGCATGATAAAGACAATGATGTGCCCTTCAGAATGGTTATGAAAGAGCTTTCTAAAAGGGAATAAAGAAAAAACACTTCACCCAATGATAGTTGGACAATTGAGTATATGCATGTCTACTGTAAAGGATATATTGTGTATTGAATTGAATGTTAGATACCTAAGAGGGATGCCTATATGTTTAGCTGCAACGGGTTAAACACAAGTGTGAGATGGGTTGCTGTCAGATATTTCTGAAGAGTTTATTTTTATTTTTCAGGCCTGAGATTTTTAAAGAGTGACTGCAAACGTAGCTGCAATCCCTTCTGAGAGCATGGTTTGTTTTTAGATTTGAACAGGCAGCTAGAATCCACTTCAGTTTTCCGGGCCTTATTCAAAGTGTCTGTGTCTGTGGCATGGCTCTGACGTAAACACTGCTTGCCTTTACAAGCTGACAGCCCTGAGGGTTTAGGTCGTGTGTAGACATAACTGACAGATAGTACCCAAGCATGGGCCCCCTACAGCTTAGCCAATTACAGGGAGCCATTTTCATCACACCCCCAAGCTGACCGAATCAATGAATGGTGCAAACTGGATATATTCTCTGTCCACTGTGTGTGCCAGGCCCCTTGACCTGGCACACACTGCATGGACAGCTGGCAGGTATCACACGCCTTTCACTAGCAGCATTAAAGTGATCATACTCACTGAGATTCGGGATCTGCCTTCAGGAAAGTTTGGATTACCAGCGGTAACTCCGATTTCACAATGTACAGGTAGCTAGACATAGCTATAACAGAACAGACAGACAAAAGGTGAACATTTGACCCAGCATGCCTGTATGCTTCCTGAGCAAATAGACATCGGCAAAGCCACGTCACATCATTTGTGTGTAATTGTCAGCGGTAGCTACTACTGAGGAAACCAAGGTCATGTATGTGTGATTAAGCAACATAGCGGAGGTCATCTTCTACAATTTGGAAGAGTGGTGGTAGCTTATCATCAAATTCAACTCATTTTAATACATTAAAAAGGTTTTAGAGCTACATTTATTTTAAATTCCACCTTTACCAAAGAATAATTTAGCTTGTTCTTATTGGTTAATCATATCAGTCATTTTAAAGCACTTTACCTCCAATATTCTGCAGAGTGATTGCTATACCAGCAGCCATTTTTCCAGGAGTGCCAAAGGCCCTGTATCCAAGCAGTTCATAAGCTCGAATTCCTGTGAACAGATTGCAATTACATTAGTATTTACTCAGTTATGTTGGCTGATAAGTGCCTTTGAGCAACACAATAAAATACAACAACAACAAAAAGTTATTTGTGAATGTTGGATTAAAACCATTTGTACATTTCATAGTTTTCACATTTTTTTAAAACAAGTAAACATGGACACACCAGATCATAGAATGCACTTATTTTTTAATTAGCCTTTTTATAATAAATCAAATCCATTAAAGAAGTTCAGTAAACTGTGAACCACATTTTTTTTTAAAAATACAAATCCGTAGGAGATGTAAACAATTGCAATAATCGTATTTGATTGTATAACTGGAATAAGCAAATTGACTGCAATAGTGTAAAAGGTAGTCCGATTAAGTTTTGAGTCCTTTCTTGATTTCTTTTTGGAATAATTAGCTTGATTAATAGTCAGGAACCATTAATCAGATATCTATGTCACTTTGGATTATTCTGGTTGCATAAAGTTGGACAAATGTCATGTAAAATGATGTATATATATTTCGATAACACAACTCAACACAATAATATGTAAAATAAAAGCATAGACAACACCCAAGGCTTACCCACAATGCCTGAGGATTTGAGCAGCAGATGAATGGAGTAAGATGACAAAGCTGCTACTGCAGTCAGAAGGAACCTGTGACAAAGTACAGAAACGAGAGTCATATACACAACCCTATTTCCACAAAGACATAGAGTGTTCCTCCTGAAGAGTCAAGACAGCACCGGGATCTCAGGTCAGCAAGGGTCAGAGGTTGATCCCATATCTATCTGCTTTTTCAGACCTTTCCCAGTATTTCTATAAAGTGTTTGTATCTTGTGTCACAACTGTAGTGAAAATATTCCAATGGCCCTTGCCTGTATAGGCAGAGGGATGAGGGTCGAGCCTTCATATTTCACCATCGCCTCAAGCATAGCAACGGCTCTGTAAACTGTCCAACCGTTCTGAAGTCAGAAGCAACTCAAGTTCGACTAAACTCACAAACGGGCATTTTTTTTATAGATATGCTTTAGAAAATATACCGTGTAGTGCGATGTGTTCTGTGAAATATTCTCCTCTTGCTACTGATCCTTCTTGACTGCTCTATTTCTGTGTCTCATTGGAAATATGCTGACGAGGAATGAGAATGTCTATTTGTATGTCCGATGGATCAAGGGTTCTCTTACGAATAAAGTAGGCAGCCCAAAAGAGTACCAAACCTTTAGAACATACGTGTGTATGACAGAGACATTTAAACACGCAACACCATCAAACACACAAGTGACTCTACGGGAAAATATTGCAAAAACTTGAAAAGCTATTCTGTTTGCTTTCCATGAGTTAAGATTGTTTTGAATGCCACTGGCCTATTCCCCTAAAACATCCACTTGCCTGTAATCCCATAGAAATATACCAGCATAACACCGTCCAAATGTCTGTAAATGTGTTTGAGTTTTATTTTGATCTGTTGTAACGAGCTAATGGATAACATTGGGTGATTTGCTACACAGCCAATAGTATGTGTAAGTAATGTGTACATCAACTAATAGCAACTGTAATAACCCTGGAAGATTATGCTACATAACAATGATTCACTTACATAAAACCAGTCCCTGAGCATATTTAGTTGGAATACCGCTGACCCAAATACCTACAGGGATTCTATTACCTGCAGCATCCATCATTGGAAGAGCTACTCTTTCAAAGCTCTAGCATTGAACTGACCTCATATTTTCAATACTAGTTCTACTCACTCTCATCAGCTACACAAACACAGACTATATTATATTACATCACATTACATGTCATTTCTTAGACGCTTTTATCCAAAGCGACTTACATACCATATGGTATAATATACTATACTCATGCTCTGACAGCAGCATTCTGAAAATGAGAAATCCAGATGCCTTTGACAAAGGTTATTCTGGGCTGTAGCCTTTTCTGGGGTGTGTATGAAGCCTGAGAAAAAGGGTATAAGTAGGGGAGGGCATATTACGGTACATGATATGTTTCACAATGTCATGACAGACACTAAATCACTCCTGTAAGTAACCAGCACCACTCGTCTTCTTATTTGCCCCCCCCCCCCTATCTACCGACTCCTTAATTGTCATCCCTCAAGTATAGAGAGTCTCAGGTCTTTATAATGCTGTTGGCAAATATCGTATTCTCAAGTGAATTAAAACATTTAACATTCTCCACACTCCAGTGGAGTAGTATAGCTTTCGGTCCAGGCCCACAGAAACACATTGAAACGTTTGGAAACTTAGAACAATTCAGAATTGCAACCATCAACAAAAGTGCATTTGCATTTGTTTGATAGTTTGAAGTGGGTGGCTTCTAATTCATACTTTGGCACCAATTAACATGGATATTTATTTTATTTACTTACAAGAAAAGAAGTATGCCAGTGTTGGCCATGGCATATGCCAATCCCAAGATTCCACTGCCCATAATAGCATTACCCAGGTTGAAGACAGACATGCCAAAAGAGGTCTTTCCTTCAAACTGAGGGGTGAAAGAAACAAGAGCATTCAATATAAAAAAGAAAAAAACCTGATGTCAAGTCTTACTGTTGTTCAATGTCTGTAAACTTCACTTACATCTGTGAAATGTATATTTTTTTTCCCGTCTCCACTTGGCAAAAACTCCTCATTCTCCAGCGCTCCATCAGGATCATCAAATCTAGGACACAAATGTATCACTTTTAATTATTGGTCTCTCTATCTATCTCTGGATACTAGGCACACATCTGCTGAAGAAATGCTTGGTTTTATGCATTATCAAAAGCATGGTTACAAAAATGCAGTTGAAAAACCCATTCACACAAATCTCCACATACATACCTGACTGTTTGAGTGCCATTTCTTTTAAAGGATCCAACCGATGAGGCAAGCAAAAAACAAGGTTAACATGCAATTCACAAAGTGAACATAATGCAGGAAGTAAGTCATACTGGATGTCAATCTTCACACCAGTTTTCCGGGGTCATTATTAGAAACTTTCATCCCAGGGACAAAGTTATATACATTGAATAGTCTCTTTTTAAGTTAGTTTGAGGTAAAATAATCCAGGATTTAGTTTTCACACAGGTAAAATAACAATACAGAAAGTGTTACAGTCAAAAGTGCACCACACATGCTGTGTTATAATGCCATTAACAGTGTGTAAGTGACAAACGGGCAGCCATTGATCTGTGTTTGAAATAGAGGAAGATACTTACACATCCTCTTCTTGCATCATCTTCATCGGCACAACCATTTCCCCTCCAAGGTTGTGACTTTTCCCGTTGGATAAGATCTCTGACTGAGCGGGTTCCATCATTCAAGTTATTAATTTATTATTTTTTGGCTTGTATGTTTATGACGAAGTAGGTCGCTCAATAACTTGAATATCTGGGGAAGAAGGAAAAAGGAGATTAATGACAAGCAGTACATGTAAGTGGGTTCGCTTGTTTAAGATGCAATATTACAGAAAACTATTTAATCAGTTTCTAACTATGGTCAGCGGGTTCTATTTAAGCACATTTTCTGCTAAATTCAAACAGATTAGTTATTTGTACATGTTTTGTTTATTGCTGCTCTCCTTAGTGGTTATGGTTAGGTGGATGGGACTGGGTTGGTTGCAAGCTGCAGTCTATATTTCAATTTTTTTTTAAGAAAACATGTTTCTAGATCTTTTACAAAAATGTGATGAACAATGAATGATTCACTTTGTATAGGTAGGCCTTTAGTTTCAGGTGTTTCGTTGTGTTTAGCGTAATTGCCTTAATTTCTGTTTGCTTAATTGTAATTATGTACAACACCTTTTCACTTTCAAAGAGCAGTGTTATTGCCTATTGGCTAAAACAGCCGTTCCTGTGATAATGTACGGACATTTCTGAGATCAATGATAGGCGTCATGAATCCTTATATGCAATATTTGTCAGTACAACATCAGTGTAGCAATGACTCAGCTCTGCTGTTGACACAGTGACTTCCAGCACCCAAGACCTGACCCCATTTTCCCACTAATTCAATTTGTTCAGCAAAACTTCTGCAATACATAACCCGACATGAATGGTAGGTTGCTGTAAATGATCACCGGCTGAGATAAAAAAGCTAGAAATTATGGCTAGTTTCTTGTTCTTGCAGAACTTCTGTACTGAGCAAGGCAAACAAGTCCAGACAACGCGGTCAAAGGTCAAGGTCTGTTTGAGTTTTTTGGACTTTTGTTTGCTCTTGTCCTTTATGCAGCTAATGCCACAAGCCTTTGAAATACTAGTGTTCACATCCCACACAGGGACACGGTGGTTTTAATGACGAATTTGAGCACAATGTGATCAAACTAAATGCTTAATCACTCACCACAACAGGATTTACATGACTGAGAAAGTGGTTTTTAAAACAGTTATTATCATGATACTATAATTATACATTTCAACAGTGTATTTTGATGTGTACGCGTGGGGTTTTCTGAAACCAGTTTGAGGAGAAAGGAGATTGTAAATCGATCAATCACTTGGAAGCTGGTAAGATAGGGACTCTGTTGAATACACTGTGGATAATTCCTGCTTTTCTATGTTTTATATCTTATTAAACTAAATATAATTGGATTTTTAAACAAACAATTCATTTGGAAAAGATCATGGTCAGATGAATAAATAATGAAAGTAGCTGGAGTTTCGGCCGTATTACTAATGAAGCACTAACTTGTCATTGCCTCCCATGATTCCAGCGACATAAATGAATCCTCTTCACTTCTTTACGGTGAGAATTCTGAGAGACAATAGGCTGTTGTTTGCTGCTTACTCTGTGACAAATGTACAGCAGCTCAGTTGTGTTCACAGTGTCCTCTCAGCCAGAAGATCACTGATACTGCTATTCCCACCCTACAATTAAAGAGGGCCATTGATTCGCTGTCCCTGCAGCTATAAAAGAAAGCTGAGAGCAATAAAACAAAGTCACTCTAAACAACACTAAACACAATAATTAGACATGGTGGCCTGTCCAATAACAAACAATCTTAGGAAGGAACAAAACTTCGACAACCATCTTACTTCAACCTTGGAAACTAAAACTTGTGACCTCACAGAGATCTTCCATTTCCTTATCTAGTGAATAGTTGCATCTGCCCAAAGTTAACATATCCTGTAACGCAGCCTTAAAAGCCCGACGTGTCAATACTTTCTGTTGCAATGTCAAACTTAGGTTATCATCGTTTCAAGAGGGACTGTGAGGAAAAGAAAGTGAAGAGCAACTTCATTTCTTAAATGAAATTCATCATAATGTGTTGCATCATCAGTGATACACAACCTGATTTAAGACATATTCCCACTCTCCCTTCAAATTAATTCCAATTGTGGCTTCCAGGGATTCAATATGCTTTTTTGTGCATGAAAAACAAAAAGAACAGCAGATGAGCCTGGAGCCACTTACATTTATACTACAAAAGGACGTACTTTGTACTGAACACTGCGTTATATCTGAGAGTGCTATACACTTTCTATTTTTAGTGGTGAAGGTAAAGTTAAAGAATGAGATATTTATTACAGTATGTGATAAAACAAAAAAGTGCATTTAGGTTTTTATACTTCAATATCCTGAATTGTACAAGCCAGTGACAAGTACCTTAGATTTGTCAAGGCAGGGGAAATTGAATACTTTTCCTTTGCAAAGGTTTCCATTTGACTCATTTATTTTCTGCTCTCGGTCAGACTAAGTAAATATGATTATTTTATTTCAATATAAATGCTGTGAGCTGAGAGAAAGCCTTCTGTGTATCCAAGGGAAACAGGGATTACACAGTACAGCACAAAACACAATTATAAAATAATCATATACAAAGTTGTCTAGAGGAGATATGTCCTTTGGTACCTATGGAGAAAAGGAAACAATGCTTAACTGGTACTTCCAATAAAGTCAATCCAAGTAATTGCTAGCATAACCCGGGGAGTGTTTTCCAATGGAAACAATTAGGGAAATCACCCAGCCATAAAATAAAAACATTTCCAGACGTTTTTCTGGGTTTTTCAGAAGTGTAATAAAGACCTTTGAGACCACATCAATCTGTTGCATTTCTCAGGTAAAGTCAAGGTGCAACAAAAGGAAGTCACAGAAAATTAGCTGCATTAAAACAAAAAGGACAGAAACTGAAACAACGTCTGTATACCGACCAAGCCTGAGATCAGGTAACCTCAGGTCAATTTGATATTTAAAAACCGTACAGCGATGGTACTATTAGTGCTGTGTAATCTTCGCTAGCGAATGGTAGGCTGTACCGTTTAGCCATGTCTAAAGGTGAGATAAGACAGCTTGTTAAAGACTTGACAGATGTGTTTAACATAGTGATTGTTGTGCTGCTGGCTATACTGAAACTAGCTATACGGTTTGCTGATCTTCTAAGCTGTTTGGGTCATCTGAAGAATATTCTGGTTCTAAAATGTCATTATCATCACATCAACAAGAAAACCAAGAATGAGCTTGATGCAAATATTGATGTTTCAAATTAATAATTGAAGTAGTATGATGGTCCATGAGAGAAAGATATGCATAGTGCAATATATCCTCTTCTATTGAGCACCAGGAGGAGTTATCGGACTCAGGTTACATTTGAAATGTTTGACAAGATGGGAGGGTTAATAATGATTAAATGTAAACATTTTCCGTTTATTGTGAGATAATGTGTATATAAAAATGTTTTCACTTGATTTCCTATCTCTTCTCGTACGAGTTGGAAATGAATCAGGGTGGGGCCAGGGTAAGAGGGGAGCAGTGCACATGTAGATGAGGAGAGGCCCATGTGGTGGGGTATCAGGAACGGGCACGAGGTCAGCCGTGCCTGGCAGCACCAGCTCATCTCAGCCACGTGCCTGCTGGGGACACATGCTCATGTCCTGCCATAATCTCCCAGCACCTGCATCACATGTTTTATTCTTTGGAAAAGCAGGTTTAAGAGATTGCTCCATTTCTCATGAACTACTTTTTTCCCCTGATTTATTTTCTGGCACTGTAGTCTGTACAAAGGGATTCTTTAAATGTATATATATATATATATATATACACATTTGCTATCATCTCTGGGAATGTATATCTGCATATGTTAGGAAGGATATTACATTGAATTATCCTTACATGCATATCATTTTCCTAACAAATCTGATTGACAACTCAGTACAGTAACCGTACCATAGAAAACAGTTATTGTATAACTTCAACAGTTATACAATAATTGTTATACAATAACTGGAGCATTACAGCAACCTAACATTCATGAATATGTTTTAATATGTGGTTTACAAGTTGGAAACATAATAAGTGTTTACTTGAGAATATCAAGATAAGCTTTCATCTAAATGATGATTTGCAGAGCGGCATCAACAAGCCTGCTAATGTTATTCCAGGTAACACATGCAGAGTGGTGGCAGGTAGACCCCTAAATGTGCATTTAATTAATCAAACAGAAGCAAGTGCATAGCAAATGTCAATGTCTAAATGTGACTTTTGTGTTAAAACCCATTGTAAATGGAATTACTCAGATTTAACAGCCGTTGGGGGTCCAGAACTCTTTGCTGCATGACTTCATAAAGTGAGTGTTGGTCCACTGTGTCATTAGTTCAAAATCAGGAAACTATGAGCACTACTAATTACTAATGCATGTATGAAGGCGATGACTGACACATCCTGGTTAGAATACAGGAGGTGGACATAACACAAAGAGAAAAACACATGTTCAATGTAGTGCAATCTAATGTAGTGACCCTTTGTAAACCATGGAAGGTACTTTGTATGGTAATTTAACTGGACAGTATTACTTTGAAAGATATTCTTTTTGTATTTTGTCTGTCCCCTGTATACAATAAAGTAAAGAGGAATCAGCTGTGGTTCATAATGAGATGATGTGCTGGTGTCAGTAGATTCAAAGACAAAGACGAAGGGTGATATGTTATGGCTGATGGGAATGATGGGAACACCAAAGAAAGTTTAAACACATGTGTTTAAACTGAGCAACATGCATTTCAGTGTGCATGAAGTGAGACGCAGTGTAACAACAGCAACTGTACAAATATCATCTTGATCCTTTTGAAAGTAAAGTAAAGGGTATGTGATGTAGCTTAGCTTGTATCAGTATTATTCACAAAAAATAATCCCATTGTAAGTTACCATAAGGAATCTGTACATTTCTATTAACTATGCATACATGATGACAAGCTGAGGGAACTTTCATAAGTAATAGCTTGGCAACATACAGCTGGCAGCAGTAGGTTCAGGGTAATTATACTCCATGTAGATATTCAGGCCACTTGGGCACATGCCCCCTGTATTTATATATTTAGACTGCAGACGTTATGAAAAGTATCCCTATTTTGATATGTAAAGCCACTAAAAGTAGGATAACACATGTTAACTTCTAGACTGAAATGTTCTTATCAGCATGTGCATTTCTGTATGTTGCCAGAAAAGCTCTTTAGGACTACATATTTACAAAATAAACATATCACACAGGAGTCGTGGTAAAGTGTGACTTTAGAACCACTAATAGGCAGTAACTGTGCACCAAGCCAGAGTCAGAATACATCCAATTTACAGTTGTGTTCAAATTATAGTGTTGATAATAATTTCACTTTATTTTCATTTACAGAGTTTTGTGTTTGGAAACATCTGCCACTGTTTAGGTTTACTCTTGCTGCTCTAGAATTGTTTTTGACGTCAGACAGCAGCTGTTTTCAGGGAAGCCCTGATAAACACACTGTGCTACCTGCGCAAAAGCCAAACAGTGGGCAGTCTAGGGACAAGGAAAGTGAATATGAACTTATTATTTGCAAGGTGGACATAAACGCAACTCCAAATAAATGCAAATCAGCTATAGCAGGTGATAATGTTACAGGTGACTTGTGTGTTTTTTTATGCATATTGTACTGATCTAGGGTTTCGCCAGGTCAAGGCTTGAGTACTTTTGTTTTCAATCAAAGCGATGGTGGTGGGTTTTTTTTAGGCAGCATTTATTTGGCACTGACTCTTCATGAGCTACAGAACACCACAAAACTTTTTGAACAGACTGAAAGCCACAAGACAAACCAGATACAAAAATGGCAGGTTGATCTTCTTTTCAATGAAGAAGAAAAACAAGATTTCTAAAAAGACAATCTGTGAGATCAAAGTGCATTAATCATTACTGGATGATTATATTCATTGAAATAGATAACATTGACAAAGGACTCTCCAATGACTTTCATATAAATAGCATATGCTATAGTCAAGTTCAGCCCCACAGATTATGAGCCCCATGACAAAGATAATAATAACCTCTGGAGTATCTGACACTTAACACTAGGTCTGACTTTAACGCAGATATTCACGTTTCTCGCCAATGTGACAAGGGGGTCCAGCTGGCGGCTTCTAAAATGGATAAAACTTCGGGCTCCACATGCCACGCACCTGCTGGCTCCACCTCAAACTCTCAGCCTCTTGGATCACAGCACACACTGGGGTCACTGACCGCAGGCGAGCTTATCTGCTCACTCTCCACTGTGATGAACCCGAAACGAAAACCCATATACTATATAGGGTGTTGGTGTTTAGATTGGGGCCAAAGTCAAAAACATACCCCCTCACCACTCCTTGAATGCACAGACAGAAGACTTTCTGTATCCAAGAATTGGGTAAATGGTTTCAGTAAAGTTGGTTTTTCAAAAATGTTTCCTAATTTAACGCTCTTCCTTGGAAAGTTACATATCTTCACTAGATGACCACTCATCATTCATTCAAGCACTTTGAGGTTAAGTGTCTTGTTTCACACCACCTTGACAGTTGTTGCACAGCAATACAAACATTTCCACACCCACACATTTCCAAACGCCCACAACAACCAACCAACAATAATTTTGTTTTATATCAATTTTCTTGATTAAATTATTATCTTTTTATAATAAAATGTCTCTACAAAGAAAACATAGTCAAACATTTCCTAATCCTAAAAATGACTAGTATTTTGTCCAAACAAAGGTTCAAAACCCAAATATTTAAAGTGTTCTAATATACATGAAAATGTGTGAATGCTCACAGAAAATATGCAATATGGTAGGCTTGTGAGATTTCAATGTGTTCAAAAATAATTGATACATTTGATGTTGATTAATTTTATAAATATGCCACGTATTTTACATTTGAATTTGAATGATTAGATGGCATTGAACATAAGAAACAAGAAACATCAGGGCGTTTCAAATCCCTGGCACACCTTCATTATAAGCGTAAAACATAAAAGATTGAAATCACAAGTGAATTCTCTCAAATACTCGTGAGGGGAAACGGTATATTTAATGTAAGGAATTGTTGTCAACTTGTCAGGCACACATTATAACACAATATCCAATGGTTAGGCTCAGTCAGCAAAGAGTGATAATGTGCAGCTTTAACTTCCTACACAGTGCGCTCTTCCTCCACATGGGTATATTTAGCTGACAATAACAAAGGCGAAATGCTTTAAAAGGCGGCTACCGGTTGTTAAAGCTACTATATATATATATATATATTGTGTTCTGACGCAGACTCTGTGGTGTGCAAATATGTATGACTGTTTGGTCGGATATGGTTTTTGGTAGTAGGAGGAGAAGGAAATAGTCGTTGCGTTTTACTCGGAGCCATGCGGCTTGGATAGACTACCGCCTTCAAAAAATGGTGTAGGCTGCAGTAAAGGGTTTTTAATGACTTAAATACCAACAAAAGGTCGTAATGAATCAATCGACAATGTATCGTTTACGACCGACAACTGCATGCTTGTAAAAAAACAAGTCCAAATGTTCTGCAGCCCTTTTTACCAAACAAAGTAATAAATGCTTGGGATTCACACTTTGGTCATGTATCCCCTCATACAGTTGTTGGTTTAACCTGTTGCAAGGCGGTCCTGCAGACTGAAACGACACGTATACTACAGAAAGATTCAAAATGCAACACCAGTGCCGAGACAATAGATGGACAATCTGTCACTACCTCCTTTAGGCACATGGTCCTGACATCTGGACTTGGTGCTCACTGCAGGAGGGCCATACATACTATCTGTCTTTATTGATCCCTACAAAGGTGACAACGACATATGCCGCAGTTTTGTGTACCATCAGATCATATATCCTTGGTAACAATGTTCATATTATCTCCAGTATTCCCTCCTGGGCTACAACACAGCCAATGTCTCGTTTGGAGGAAAAAAGTCATACTATAACCATTGTTTTTAAAATAATACTTTACAAGGCTTAACCTTTCTTTAAAAACTCTTAAATACAAGCATCATGTAAAAACACAGCAGCAATATATCTAGAAGTGAACTTAAATTCCGATTTGCTCAGTCTTACCAAAGGTTCTTTTCACGAAGCCTTCAATTTAATTCCAGTGAGGTGTGGGAATAAATGGGATGGCCACAATCTCTTTCTCCTTGCGTGTTTTCTGCTTTTCCCAGCGAGAGTATTAATATCTATATTAGTGGTTTATCTTTACGCACGTTTTGACCGTCGCTCTTAAAGTCAGCGCCTGCAAGATGCACTTTAAGAAATGGTCGGCATTGAAAAACCCTCGGAAGCTCAACTGTGGGGGTCGCTTTAAGTCCGCCTTCTTTGAAAACCCCCCTATAGCTGCGCTGTTCCATGTAGGTTTTCGCCGCTTGTTTTCCTAGTAGGCTATCCACCTCACACACAACAGCAACAACGATTATCAGAGACTGGTTTGTCGGTATGACGGAATTACGCATAAATGGCACTGACTGGCATATAGCACTATTCCGCAAAAACAAAGTGCGTAAATCAAATATCCAAAGTAAGGACAGGGTGTTGCTCACACGTGTGTCTGTTGATTGGATTTGAGTATAAAACATATATTAACATAACATATAACAAAAATGTGAGATACAACAAGTTACAACAAACCTTTTTATTTTCTCTGTCCCGATCACTTACGCACCAACAGCTACATGAGCACGCACACTGAAGGAGAAGCATATTTTCCGTCCTTTCTTCACCCTCTAAACCAGTTATATCTGATTCAGCAGCACGGAACAGACAAGGAGTTGGCACCTCTTAGGAGTCTGGAATGTGTAGAGCTATACTCACTTATGAGAGAACAAAACTGGGCACATGAAAATGTGAGGAGGTCATCCTTTGCCTCTGGCAGACAAACAATGGAATTCACTAATTGACTTAAATTGCATATTTGCACAGCAAGCTCAACTAAAGTCTCTGTTGTTGTGTCATAGATCCTTGCAGATCTGAGTTCACCAATCTGTGGATGTGTACAAAGGAACATAATAATGCAGACAGCATAATGAAACAGAACTGATTGTCCAGCAGTGTGGACAATTGTCTTTAGATGATCCAAACATTGGCAGCATAAAATGAAATACCAGAAGTTGCAATTCAGACTAAATCTCTATAGGCCTACACATACTGAGTATGAAATTGACACATCTGCAATGTGTTTTACAGTTTCATCACAGTAGCTTAAAGTGTCCACTAGTTTACCAAGAAACCACTTGGTAAAGTGGAAAGTTTCTAAGGTCTAAAAAATGTATTCGTGGAAATAACGTTTAGCGTCCCCTAGAGGCAATATTGGTTGACAAATTTTTTCGATGGCTAACACACTTCTTTTTTCTTTTTTTTTAAATTGCTCAGTTTCTCGGAACACTCAACACAATTCACAAAACCCCACACCCAAAGTGCAAAACACCTAATTTCTCCTGCTAAATGAAGAACTGCACTCAAAACTACATAAACACTTACCAAATGCAAACTTGTGCACCAAATATAACACACTTCATTCATAATACTAGATTGTTTGACCACCAACTACCACTACACACTGCGGAGCATAATCTGAAGCACTTTCATCTTTTATGGGCTATGCTCTGTACATAGAGGTTTCTGCAGAGAAAGATTGCTTGAGTATACAGAAATACAGTAAATGAAGAAATACAAATTAGTTGTTGAAAAAAAATCATATTTTATTCAAAAATAACATTGTGCAACATGCATCTCAGCACGTAGTTACTATGCTTCGGATCTCTCTAAGTGTGATGGCATTGTTTGCCAAAACCAAGTTTGTAACTGCTGCTACCTGTGCCTCATTGAACATCCTTAGCCTTCCACCTGCACCTCTTTTTTTCTCAGTCCTTCAGATAAACAACAAAGATATAGTGGTTGGTCAGTGTCTGTGTTGCATACAAGTAAATTTACCACAGTACATTGTGCAGGATGTTTGTACAGTTATATTATGCAACATGCCAACAATTCAATTACAGTAATGAAGTAAATACGTTTCACAAAACAGATATAAGCACTGATATATCATGAATTATGCAGAGCTAAAAACTGATAAATAACCTGTTTTCAAGTCTAAGTGTCCGGATTACAGAGGCGACAGTAAATTGGCTTAGATTAGGCTGAACCCTCTGTCCTGCCTCTCTCATTGTCAAACCATGGTTGATAACATTTCATTTCATTAGAGAGTATTCTTATTTGTCCACGTCCTCTCCCTCCAGCTCTACCTCTACCTCTCATTCTTCCTCCTCTCACTCTCACTCACCTCTTCCTCCTCCTCTCACTCTCAGCCCAGCTCTTCCTCTTCCTCTTGCTTCAATGTTGGCTTCCATTGTTGCTGTAAGAAAGTACTCACCTGTGGTCTTCTTATAGTGCTAACATCCTGATTGATGAGCCAACAATTATGCAATCAGGTGTTTGGTCAGGAGGAACGTGTTTCTTGATCATTGGTCCATGTGTGAGGCATTTTGAATATCAGTGTTTTAAACCAGCTAACACGTGACTTCATGTCAGATTCCTGTGTCTTACGTGGAGAAACGTGTGCAGTGGTTTGCAAAAAGTGCCATGTTGATTTGCAAATTGGTGTGAAAAGCTGAAAACGTGTTTAGAGTTTTGGAGATTTGAGCTGATGTTTTGCTGTTTGAGTGTCAGTTAAAATAATCGTGCTTTATGTATCATTTTAGTGTGCTAGCAATCGAGAAAAACTGTAATGGAGTTAAGGGAAAATCATTTCTAACAGTTGGCCTTCTTCTTATCATCATCTACACCTCCTTTAATAAGGTCATGTTGTATCCTCCAGAGAAGGTTTAATGTGACCTTTCAGGATGATAGTCTCTGTTTCTAGAGACCAAACAAATGGTTTGACACTGGAGGCAAAATCAATGTCAAATTAACAATATTATAAAGACATTTTACCACAAAAAATATCAAGATATTGCTAATTATAAATGTATTTATAGTTAGACTAGACTGGTGTGAGTTGCTCTGTGTTTAAGTAACCGGCCTTCTCCAAAAAACAAAATACATGTCGAAGCTAAACAGCCAATTGTCTCACTGTGCTTCAGTGCTCTTAATGAAAAGTGTCTTCAGATAACTTCTGTTAGGATTTGGCATTATTTTTGTTAAAATTAGACTTGATATAATGTGACTGTTGTTTTCACCAGATGGTTAGAAGGCATTCAATTACCAGGTCCATCAGTGTCTGGCTTTTTCTCAGGAAATTGGATGCTTAACTCTGACTTGAATTTCATGGAAATTTGTGGGAGGCACACACTGGGTTCAGAGACAGCACATACCTTTGAATATACTTTGTACAGTCTCTTATTCTACTGCACAGCAGGGTTTTTTTTAGGAGTAGTAGTATATTACGGCATTTAGCCAGTCGACAAAGATCAGAGCGGTCACAGAACAAAAGGAGGATATTATAAAACCCAGCTCTGAGTCAGACTGCTTCAAACACTGTGGGACTTGTTGGTGCTTTCTGGCAGGCTCCCAGGTGGTATTTGACTAACATAACTAAGGCCTACTTTAAATTATAAATTACATTTATGGAAACAGTTTGTCTTATCAAATGTGAAACATGTTGCCCTGAACTCCTGTCCCCTGCCTGCTCACACTACACTGCACTCTACACACCAAAAATGTGCCTTATCAATGTTAAGAACTTGCCCAGATCTTTAATCAACTTTACAGTTTATTTAAAAATAGTTTTATAGGCGCCCCGGTATTAACTCGATAAAACATTTCATTAGGGGTGGATACTCGCTGCAGTGGCCAGGGTTCGAATCTGACCCGAGGCCCTATGCTGTCTAATATCATAATAAAACAGAATATTACTATTTTTTTTATATTTCCATAAGCCCATCCATTGAGAGAGTGATATGGATCATCTTTCTCAAACTGTAAGATGTTTCTAAGAAAGTAGGGTGGGAATACATCAGCGTTTGAGTTTGAGTTTCCACCCAAAGACCACAGGAGTTAGGCCGCATTGCTAGAATATATTTATGTAACAGAGGTACATGTGAGGTTCCGAACATTTCTCCCCAAGAGGGGAAAGTATCAAAGGACGAGGAACCATGAAGTCCATGAAATAACCCAAAGGATGCTTTGTATTATTTTCTATTGAGTAACACACTTTGTTTGTATAAGGACTCTCAGCACAGAGAGCGGTGAACTCAACACTTCTTTGTGTGGACCAACACTATGATTTGTAATTTAATTTGCAGGCGAAGGTGAATGCACTCTTACAGATCAGTTAAACAATGGAGCAGGATCCAGTAAATGGCAGTTATTCATTTTCCACTTACAGGATGTTTTCATTTTCTCCTCGTCTTGCACAAACAAAGACCTTGAACTGAAAGGGCAATGATCTCTTTAATCAAGATATATATATATAACACAAGTGGATGTTTTCTTCATCCTAAACTAAAGATGGTGGATGAGGAGAATAAAAGTGAGTTATAAAATGGCAGTGGAGATTGGTTAAATAGAGCAGTTCTTTAGTGCAGTGATTTATCTTTATAAGAAAATCAAAAACCACTTATCTAAATACTCTAATTATTTGATATACACTTATAATACAATGTTCACAGATCCTCAAAGATAAAGACTTCAATAGTGTGTATATTATGGCAGAAAAGTACCTTAAAAGTTTAAGAGACGAGAGCACCAGAACAATTTTCATCCTGCAAAAATAAATACAGTCAGTTTAACATGATAATCATGGAATCTGGGTCTGTATTCGTGTCACTTGGAAAATGTACTTTTGGTGTTGGCTTCAAAGGAACATTAGAGTGCAAGGTCAACAACCAAATTAGAGGAGCGGGAAAACATTTGGTGTCCTGCTGAACCTCAGCAGGGTGAAGGCCAGTCAGCGCAGGCTCTACACCCGAGTCCTCTAGTGCAAGGACAGCCTCACTACAACACTGTTCACACAGAAGACAAGCTTACAGCTACATGTTCTATAGTTTAAATGCTGTATTGGAGATGAAGCAGGTCATGTCGCCAGCACAATAAACAACATGAGTAAGTAAGCACCCTCTCTGGGATTAGAGCGCTTACAAGACCAACAATCCTGTTCTTGAGCCACTATTGAAATAAGTCCCAACAGGTAGTGTTATAATAAACCTGGATAATTCTACATTTAACAAGACATGTGTGATTTCATGACTCAAAATTAGACTAGAGTTTGTATTCACAAACCAACTGCAGTTTCATTATCCAACATTTTCTTTAAAATCCGGGACATATTACTGCCATACAATTCTGACCATTGCAAAATCATTGTTCCCCATTGGCAGTATAACATTTCACTGCAATCAGATATCACTGAGAAATATATACATGTGCTACGTAGAACTGCCCTCCCCTAACATCCTGTGCAGTGATAGGGATCCTTACTGGCCTTTTTAATTTTTTTTATTAATTGCACCTATATAGGACAGCGATTAAACAGCCACATTAATACAACTTCAAAAATGTGTAAAGAAAAGGAAATTCATCATTTATCACGTATGCAATTTATTTTCTGTACAAACAGAGATTTTTGTATAAACTGTACAATTGTTTTTAACATGCTGAGGAAAACGATGGCAATAAACAAAAAGAACTATGTAAACAAGAGATGTGTGAATTTTACTTTGTACAATTTATAAATTATATTTTCACCAGGTTTATATGCCTCAAATACAGATTAGTTATATAGTCAAGTCTAATCATTTTGACGAAAGACATCCTACAGAGGGTGAAATTAATAAAGGGAGAACTTCTCTTTTGCCTCCATGCCAATTCGCTTGCCATTGTTTAGGCAGACATGGTGGAGGTCCACATCATAGAGAAGCAAATCATCGGCAGGCCACGACAGTTCATCATTTCATTTTGACACCAACAGCTTATTCCAATTCAGTGAAGCGAGCAAACATGGCTTTGCGGACCGCGTCTTTGTACGTGTCTGAAGCAGTGAGGCTGTAGTTGCTGCCTTTAGTGCCAAGTCCAGCTCCCTTTGTTCTCAACTGTGCCTGGGACGGGGGGAAACAAAAACGTTAGTACCTTTTAGAGAGAAACAGATATTGATGCCGATTGGTACTGGACACAGACAGCAGGTGATTGTCGTGAGTACCTCAATTGGTGTAGTGATGCCCTGCTGGTTGCGCCCGAGCCCTTTACCCTCCTTCCATCCCATGGCCTGCAGCATTTTGTTCCCGATGTTGTCGCTGTTAAGGCCGTCTTTAGTGGGCTGCTCGTAGTTACTGCATAGGGAAAGGGCATTGATTTAAACATTACGAAGAATGGACTGGAAACAGTTTATAAAGACAATAATTAAGAAAATGGCTTACATGACTGGTGGTGCAGGTTGACTGAACTTCTTCTTTTTGGGCGCTGGGGGTTCAGGGATGCCATATTTTTCCCTTCTCTCAGCTGCACGGTCTCTGTATTTCAGCTATTTACCAGCAGGATCAAAAAAGAAATATAAGATACAGTCACACCGAGTAGGGGAACAATATGACATCAACTCGAGTGATTCTGTTTTGAAACAAACCTCCGTTTCATTTCTCTCCAACTCTTCGAGCTCTGCTTCGGTCATTTTAGATCTTCGGAAAATCTCAAAGTTTTTCTAGAAACGATCAGATGAACACACCAATTAGTTAATGCTCTTATGGATTGATACTTTAGACTTCCATTTTAAGGCCTGAAGACGTTGTGTGGCGTTACCTTGTGGAGGTCAGATAGCTGCTGATGTCGAACCAGACTCTCCTTGTTGGGGAACTGTCTCCTACACAGCAAACAGGCCAGCTTCTTCCAGTCCGTCATCTTGTCCTGGCCTCCTTCTCCACCGTCCGGCTCCGATACCAACTCCTCGGGGTCGCTGTCTCCACTGTAAGCTGCCACCAGGCCACACTAACAGATGGACGGAGGCGGGTGTAAGTGTTGTTTACGTGAATCATATACGCTAATGAATATATTTACAATGCACTTAAATATGTTTGACAATCATTTCTTTAATACTAAAAACTAAAGGAAATGTAAAAAAAATTCACCTTGGAAGTGTTGGCTGAGCTGGCTGGGGGCTCCTCCTCGGGGCCCCTCTCTACCTCTGGCATTAGTCTGTCTAGACTTCCAGTCGGCTAAAATAACAAAATGAACATAAATGAGCAAATCCATGGCTAAAGCAGAACTATGTCAGATATGAAATCCTTCTGGATTACCTTCTTCTCAAACAGTATGAAGCCAGCGTCAGCAGCGGCCGCCTCCTTCCTCTCCTCATGACTAACGGGCTGAAAGCCTCCCTTGAAGTTGTCTTTGTGCTTGTTGAGACTTTTAGCCCACCGTTCCATGTCTTTGGCAATCTGAAAGAATCAACAGAAAAGAACAATAAGTCTAACATTTCAAAAATATTCAGATAAGCCTACATAAAGTTCAAGAAGGAAAGGCCACATGCATAATAGACAATATGTCTGAGGTAGGAATCATATCACAATACCTGCTGAGCAGTCTTGCTTTTGGGCTTTTCCTTTTTCTCTTTGCCCTCTTTAGGATCCTTGCTGCCTGATGCTGCGTTATCGTTAGCTCCAGGAGAGGCGTCGGTTGAGACAGGAACGTACGTTTGCTTCTCACTGTCCCAGTACAGATACTGCTGAGTCTGAGAGTTGTAGTAATACTGAAAAGAAATGAACACCAATGTACATCATCATAACAAAGTAAACTCCTGTGACTCTTAACGCGACAGACACCACGTGACCTACATTTGGTGTTGATGGCATACTTACATGAGTGGTAGGGTCATAGTAGAGGCCAGTTTGTGGATCATAATAGTAGCCAGAGGACTCATCGTACTGATAGGAGGACGTATCAGGGGCTGTTGATGTTAAAACAATACACTGTTAACCTAGTAATAGTAGTAACTGAAAAAGTTATCATTTCACAAGCTTTCCCAACTGAAGTCATTTTAAATGGCAACTTTTAAGTTTTTGAATGTTAAGCTCGAGCTAAGCCTCAGCAGTAATGGAAAGCTGTCTGTCACCTGAAGGACTGGCTGTGGATATTGATTTGATCAGTTTTATATTCAGAAAATGTTCAATTTCAGAAATGGCATTTTGCCTCATTTATAAAAACGGTGCATACGCTCAAAGTCCAGAAAATCACAAAATCAAAGTTTCTACGCAATGTTTGCGATTTATAAAAAACTAACTTGACGGGAAAATGTGCGGACCTCCACGCAAACTGACCGATGCGTACGGTACGCATCGGTCAGTTTGCGTGGAGGTCCGCACATTTTCCCGTCAAGTTAGTTTTTTATAAATCGCAAACATTGCGTAGAAACTTTGATTTTGTGATTNATTCTATTTATGGTATTATTTCTCTCCTTTCTTCCTTCTGCCAACGGTGTCGCAGTTTCTCGTCTCTCCCACGTTTGTGCTTAGTGCGTACGCATGGGTCAGTTTGCGTGGAGGACCGCACATTTTCCCGTCAAGTTAGTATTTTATAAATCGCAAACATTGCGTAGAAACTGCCGTACGCCATTTCTTGAGCGTATATCCCTTTATAAATGAGGCCCCACTGAATACCAAAGGACATTTCCCTCTGAAAGACATCCTGACTCCATCTGCTGGTGAATNGTTACCTCTCATTTAGCTTATATGAAGAATTCATTTGCAAACATTGATTAAACCCAATCTTAAAATGATTGAACAAACGCCGGTTTGAAACTCCTCAGTGCACACAAAAATATAACTGGAGAAATAAATAAATACGGAAATGTTATTATCCACCAAACAATATGATTTATCTCGACCTCCCCAAAATAACCAAAGTCTGACACGGGCCGTTTCTCAATCGCGAGGATGCTTGCTTGGTAGCACATGTCTTCCTAGTCACTTCCTTCAGAAGCTAGGCAAGAATCCTTCCTGGCATTCGGAAAACGAAGAGCGGAACAGGCCAACAAGTGTGCGTCATATGAGAGGCCCCGCCTTACATTTTCTGCCACAGATTTGGGGAAATTGGTCCGTGCGCAAAGCATTGTGGGGATTTGAAGGACGCAAAGTCTACTCATGTGCAGCCTCGAAATTACCCCCAAACCAAGGACGCGGCCTCGGTGGAATTCCAAGTATGCTGGAGATTGGAACAGTCCTTCGGTGGCACTCGATGATGTAGTATCCTTGAAATTTTGGCTTGGAAGCCAGTTCCCTCGAGATTGAGAAACAGCCACGGTGTGAGATGTCTTTTTTAGCTGTTCTGTCGTCATTTCCTGCGATCTTCTTCAAGCAGTCAGTCAAAATGATTGAATGAATGGGCGTTTCTTTGACTATTTATAGGCAAATATGGGCGTTATGTGAAGCCCGCAAAAGCTGCGCCGCATTTTGAGTTGATTGTGATTTATAAAAAGGGAAACCGGCATAGGATGTGCCGTATGCAAGTCCTGTGCCGGTACGCAGTCTTTTATGAATCGGAAAATGTCTGCGTATTTATTTGCTTTGTTCTACGTAAGCAACCTTCCCACGTCAATCCTACGCAAGGCTTTATAAATGAAGCCCCAGGTCTCTGTGTTCCAAGCTTCCCCAGGGAAACACTAGTATACATGCGTTATATGAACACACAAGGACGGTGATCTCTGGAGGAGTTTATCTTAGTGCACATCACACTTCAAACTGGACAGGTGGAAATAAATGGTGTTCTCGTACCAGAGCTGGCTTCAGCCGACTGTCCTGAGGTTTGTAATCCAGGAACATATGAAGCGTCTATGCCGGGAAGATGTCCTGAGTGGGCGTTAGCCTCCATTTGTTGGGCAAGCGACAATGCCTGAAAATAAACAAATGGTTATTTAGAGAATGTTACACTATGCATTCTGATTGAAGTAGTAGAGTATTATTACTAGTGTAATTACAGAATTACAAAAACGTGTGTGTCACCTGAACAGCTGGATGGGCCATCATATGGGGTGGGTAGACTTGTGCACCCTGTGCGATTACTACTCCAGCTGGAACCATCTTTACTCCTGGGGCCGCTAAAATGTAAAAAGAAAGCTGCATGTTAGCGGATAAAAAGCTATTTAAGGCTTCATTTCACTAATACAGAACAGTGACATTACACAATGAAGGGTCAGCAACTGCAGAAACATCTGTGAAAGGCGTGAGAGACAATCTTACCTCCTAGAATCCCGTTTCCCTGGGAGGTGCTGGCTACTGCTGCCTGCTGGTAGAATGCCTGGTAGTCCTACAAAAAGTAATTCATTCCATTAAAACCTAACCGTGGTATTTTTCAAATCAAATTAGGATGTAGTATCCTTCCGATGTAAAATGTCTAACGTTTTTATGATGTACAGATACAGCGTGGTGTCTTATCTCTGAGGTGATGTATATAATGGTCATTAAGCATGTGCTGTAGTCTTCTATAGCTGCCACTAGATGCTACTACAGAGCCATGAGTTACTAAATGCACCATTAAAGCAAACAAAGTATCTGCTCTCAAGTTACAATGTTGGTTCATTTGTTCTACTGACCTGTGCCCTTGGAGTATAGCCTTCTTCCAGGTAGTTGTACTCTGACATTACATCTGCGCTCTGCTGGGGCTGGAAAGGTAAAGCAGTGGTTATGATCCTCTAACTTTGACACAGGGAGATTCAAGATTCAAAGGTTTATCGTCATAACACAACTACGGTGTAATTATGTCATGTATGAAAAACTTAGATCGCAGGTTCCTCAACAGTGCAATTCAATACATGATAAATAGCCGGATGTTGACAATAAAGTGACCCACCTGACTTGAAGACCACTGGGCTGCAGCGATGGCTGTGCTGGCCACGGAGAAGGCACTGACACGGTTCCCGTCAGGTAGCAATAAGTCCCTGACAAAGGCAAAGGGAAGAGTTAGCAAACAAACATTTATTCCCACCTCTGAAGAGTGTGGCCGATTCTGTTATTTAAAGTCAAGGATATTAAAAAGTAAAGAAGATAGAATAGATGTAGGTAAATCTTTTCGTCTATCAACAAACCAATTCACACTATTATACTCACTTTCTAGCGCTCTTAGCAAAATCCACCCCAATGGTTTTCCCATCCAATTTTAAAGGCGGCTGCAGTCCCTGTAAGATGGTTAGCAGCTGAGAGGCCTCCTGTGGAAGGGAGGGATATTCAGACATCAGTGAGGCAAGTTCATCAACGAGAAAAACTATAAGAAAATCTCAGGACTAACACCACGGGAGGCCAAGTGGAAGGCAGTGCTAAGTGGTTGGTTTAAACAGTAAATTGTACATGTTAAAGAATGACTCACCAGAGGGGAGGACAGCTGTACGAAGGCAAAGCCTCTGTTCTGGCCTGTCTGCTTGTCCTTTATGAGGCGGATGTTGTTTGATGAAAGATTAGCATATGGTGCCAGGGCCGTCAAGATGGCTTCTACGGTGGCCAGAGGAGCTATATTTCTCAGGATGATTGCTGTATAGGAAAAAAAAAAAGACTATTTAAGAAAAACCCTATAAAAAAGGTTATCAATATTTTTTGTTTCTAAACAAGCAGGATGTTTCCTCTATAAAAGAGTCCTTACTGTCGCCGTAGAAATCTCCGCCGGGCTGAGTTTCTGTCGCTCCAGTGTTATTGCCATTTTCACTGTCTGTTGAGAAAATCACAGAAGAGAAATAATGCATTAACATAGCGGTCCGGAATGTGTTATCAAGAAACTGGAAATTGGGTTTAAAGTGTTTTGTCAAAAAGTGTCCCTATCCTTAAGGTAGTGTTTAAAATATAGAGCCTTTTCCGTGAACTCTATTAAGTATTTTGTTCCAATTTTGTATTATTGTCAGGTAGCAAGGAAATAAGGCATGCTGTTTCCTATATGCACTTAACCTACATCCATATCATTTGGTTTACTAGGCCTAACACCAAAAACACAAACTTTGCTTTGCATCCCAGCACTGTTGCCTCAGGCTGCGCGGATGTCTGCAGTCTTTGGCCTCTTGTTGATTTAACTACTTACCGGCTTTGGTTGCTCCACACCTGAAGCACTTCAGCCTCCTCCGGAAATTGTACAGGCCACACTGCAAGTAACCGTTCACATCATTTTTATTATACACCTACTAACGCCCTGAACAGAGCTGCCTCAGAAAACAGGCAACTATATTGGTGCAGCATACCATACTTACCTGAGACACAACCTAACCGTTACCGCTTATTCAAATGTAGGTGTACCACAAAGTAAGCTAACAGGACTGCAACAATTGTAACTTATGGGCCTAGCATATATACTTATACGAATGTGTGTCAGTGTGTGAAGTGTTCTGTAGTAGCATGGTTCGAATAATGTAGCCATGAAACCAAGATATATTATAAACTTACAGTGTTGCAGAGCCAGTCTTCATACTTGTTTCTGGGGTGACTGTAGTGCATGTCCACGCTTTTCCCCTTGATTGTCAGACGTTTCTGAAAGAAGACAACAAAAGTCAGTCAACCATTCTTGGGAATAATCTTATCAATAGAGCAAGCAGTGTTGGAAGGGAGAGAAGGGGGAGAGGGACCCCCAACAGATATCCTTTGTGTAAAAGACAAGACAGGCACATGATGTATATGTGAGCGTGATGTGTAGAGGGTTTAAGGTGTTTGGGACCCGAGTGCCCAGGCTGAGCTGGAGCAGAGTGTACAATGTGACCCTAACAGACATTTTTGAGTGCTTTTAAGAAGAAAAAAGGAAAAATGGAAGCTAAAAATATCCTCATCTACTGAGTTTTAGGCTAAAAAATAATAGGCTGAGCTTACATCCAACTCAGAAATATCACTGATAATGACTATCACCAAGTAAGGATCTTGAATGCACATACAGGAGAGAACCTCTCAATACGAGTTAGCTTTGCTAATACTATGACAATTAACAAAATAAAATGTATAACATTAAGTTGTAAATCATGTATTTAAGTATCTCTAATAATGTAGAAAAATCACATATTTATGCTTTCTGGCATACAATCCATGACTTTTTTTCAAGAAGATCTGTAATTTCTACACCACTAATTCAATGCACTTAGGTTGCCTTTTGGGTTATTTTTTTCCAGATCCCCAAGATTAAAAACTAGACTTGGCGATTGTGAAGCAACCTGATTGGTCTCCATCCATCGTGTAGCATCTTGCAAGTGATAAAAGTCCACGAAGGCGAAACCACGGCTTATACCTAGAGACAGCATTCAAATATAGACGGGAGGCGTGTTAGTTAAGAGTCCATGGGCATATTATTCAAACTCTTCCACAAACTGCTTCATGACCCAGGCACTGTTAGGTAAGGCCACTCTTTAAGAGTTTTACCATAGCAACATTTCCTGTTGAATATCGTTGTTTTAAACACACTTAGCGACAAAGTGTGTCTGCCAATTACGTTTCTGTTTAAACAGTTTTTCTTGCTCATACTTACCTTTTAAAGTTCCTTAGTAAACTGAAATGATAAATCTTATAGAAACATCTTAAATCCTTGATACTATTCTCTGCTAGCTGCTATGGGAAAATGGGTCTGAATGGAAGCAGATTTGTCCTATGGTCAAAGACTGGGGGGAGGCTGAGGTCCGTCATATTTCAAGGTCTCACCTGTTTTCTTTTTCATCAGCCTGACATCCACTGGCTGTGGTCCCTCCAGTTGGTCTATGGAAAAACAAATCTGAAAAAGAACGAGACAGTATGTTAATATTATGATTTGAAACCTAAGCCCCTTAAATAATGCAGTACTTCCAACAGAATGAGTAGTGCACACAGATTTAACCAAAGGAAAAACACTGAAGAGGTTGCATATCTGCAAAAGAAAGCTACAAACTTACATCGTCTTGAGTGATATGAGGAGCGAGACCCCAGAGCATGATAGTCTTGCTCTTCTTATCGTCCCCAGGCTCCCTTCTGTAATCCTCTGGGAAGTCTCCATCAGAGTGATACCCATCTTCTGATCTATCACTGTTACGTCGTTTCCTTTCTCTTTGCTTTAGAACAAACAGATCCGTGCATCAGTTAATTGTGAACCTGTTCTGTTGACAGTATTTTTACTCATACATTATACTACCAATAATTAGAGAACTATAGAATAACTACCTCTGGACTGTCTCTTGTTGGTCGACGATCTCCTTCAAACCGATCACTGCGTCTCTCTTCACCCCAGCGGCGCTGGTTGTGATCACGCTCTTGGTCCCTCTCTCGTCTATCGCGCCATTCTGGATCATCCCGGGGTGCATCAGAGCCATATCTACCGCTACGCTCTGTTCGACTTAGTCTATTAAGGAGGACATTGAAAAGCATGGCAACACATCAGTAAAACTAGCCTGCAATAGTACAATGTGTCTTAGAATATGATTTAAACAACTACTTTTGTATCAAAAACTCACCAAAATGTGTTCTTAAATTGTGATATTACACATTGAATGAACCTTGATTAATTCCCCTTTTTGTTCGGAAAATGTCAAAAACTTCCATTAAATGGTGCAACATTTACAGTGTTTGTTGGAGTGCTTATGTGTAGAATGTTTGCCTTTACATTTACATCAGTCTATGATTTACAAACTTTACGTGTAGTCTTCTGGTACACAAAAACTCTTTACAGAAAAACCACACATTATGAATTATTTTGGATATTTGCAACTTACATTGTGTTGGTTACCCCCACCCTAGAGGACACTTTCTTACTCTTTAAATGATAAATGTAAGTTTTTGCTGGGTGTGTGGAATGAAGAAAGTAAGACACATGGCGGTGTTTTGACATACCAACTGTTTTCATCAAATCAGCTTTACATTTATGAAAACATTTGATGAAGTATCATATTTTATTTTTAAATCACATTTGTATTTGATCAAATCCAGTATGTATTACTTGTTGTTAGTTTCTCCCCTACAAAGATAACTTTACAAGTTAACTGTTAAACGTACGTATGACAAGTGTTAATGCATGCGTTCTTGGTGCCGTTTAACGTTCGCTTTCTTTAGAAGAGGCATTTAAACTTAAATTAAAAATGAACACTGCCATTTTAATTAGCCATACCTACTATGGGCGACAGCGACAGGGCTTAACGTGACTAACAACTACTCACCTTTTATCTGCTCCCATTGCTCCCAAAAGCACCCGCACGACTCTAGAAAGAAAGCAAGCCAAGACTTTTGATTTCAAATGCTGTGTTTTGAGTGAATACTCATGCCTAAAAACGGTTCCACTAAAGTCGAATTGGCTGAATGAACTATGAGCACAACCAACTGCTAATAGACCATAACATGGATCAGGCCTAACGTCAGCAAACACACGTTACTTTAGCGAGAAGCCATATAAATGTTTCAGTTTCCTGTGTGAAAGTGCAATGACTCACCAGTGCAGTTTGCTAATAATGTTTTTACCCGCTAGTAATTTATCAAAAATGTAATTGAAAAATCGTGGGTAAAAATCATTTCACGTTCAAGGACTAAGCACAACACTACGACTGCACCTTCTTTGTCCCAAGATGCATTGGTGTTTTACCCGGTGCATTATGGGAAGTAGGAATATTTCGCCCCGTGTTTGGCATACAGGCAGCACTTAGTCCTTTTGGTTCAAATATATGCTCTCAGTCTCATTACGCTTGTGCCTTAACTTTTTTTGCCGTCCACAATGTTGACTGGTTAAGTTAAGGATTCAAATTACAGAACATAAACAGTTGGGGCTGGAGCGCCAAGTTGTTAAAGCTGTGTGCCTGCCTAAACTAAAACAAAAGTACTGCCTACCAGACAAAACTAAGGGTAAATACACACGTATATCTTGTTTTCGGCCATTTTAATGGGTTTACAGTGTTTCAGTTTGCCATTTTTGCTAAATATTGTTTTTGTTATCATATGATCCTGTAAAATGTGCAACAATTCTGTTTAATACGTTCACTGGATTGCATTGTAAAGTTAATTGCAATAAACTGACCTGCAGAATAGGACTCCTAAATCCAAATTACTGGTGAAAGTGAAGCTATTTCATTCCTTGTTTGTCTTCACATTCACAAAACTATACTAATGTATTGTTCTTTAAAACAAAATATATTATTAAACGTTTTATTACATCATTGATGCCAGTGCTGTGTACTATTTCACTGCATCCCACTAATCCTGGAGTTTCAATAAGAATTTGATTCCATTTGTTTTGTTTGCTTTCCAGCTCTTGCACTGTACATTTGTGTATATTTAGTTGTTTGTCTTTATTTTGAATATTGCTATTGTCTTGTCTGTTTGATTATATCATGAGCTACTGATATTTAAATGTCTTTCAATGTGTCAACGTACCTGGTCACTGATTTTTTAACCTACTGAGGTAAAATACAACATGAAACAAAGACATTTTTTATCATTTATTACAGTATTTAAAACCTGATACATCACCACACAGTTCACTGTACAAGCAGGTCCTCAATTAAGATGACTAGAGAATTTATTGTTCTTGGCACACAAGGATATCCCCTTTCATAAATCTTAAATGTGGTAATGACACTGTATACAACACACGTTGTCACACTGACAACATATCCATAATTGAGCTCCAAAATATTTGTTAACAATACATATGGAGCTCATTTTTGTTTTGTAACAATGATGATGATTGAGTCACCGAAATCCAAGACAGACCCATATGTTCTTGAGAAGAAAAAAAACACAAAACCATATAATATAAAAATGGTCCACAAGGTTTCAAAAAAAGTAAGGGTGGAATCCATCACACTTATTCAAAAGAATTCAGGGAGGGGGGTGGTCAGGTAGCTCATGGATGTTATGCACTCCCATGATGATGTCTAGGTCAAGGTCTCTCCTTTCGTCACCTGTAACGACACATAAAACATGATGTAATGGTTATATCATTTGAAATATTATAGAAAATGCATTGACATTTTTAAATTGCATTGCAGTATACTTACTCTCGCCTCAATGTATTCAATCCTCCTTTCCAACGCTGTGAGCTTCTCATTGAGGGTGGCCAATCGTGATCGACACGACATATCTGAAGAGGAAACATTGTAATTAGCATGTAACGATCACCAATCACACATTTAACGTTAGCATTGATAAATTGACATGAATTAATAGTGTCACTGTTACTGGATTGTTATGCTTCTGCTGGTATAACGCAGCCGAGCAGCGTTTGCATTGGCTTCACTGCCCTGTATCCACGTTAATTCAACTATTTCAACATAGTCTTTTGCAATTGTTATGTTAGCTGCCCAATACTCGCCACCAAGCAGTTATTATATGTATAAGAGGGAACAATAACCAGCTCTCAGCTAACGATAAAGCTAACTGGGAGTGGCCACTGAAAGCATCAACATCAATGCTAGCAACAGCTGAGCTAATGTTAGCAGAAGTAGCTAGCTGTTCATCCACATCCGCGTTAGATGATTACACACGGTATCCACATTAGCGCTATTAAAAAGCTTACCAAATGAGTTAAGGAAGTCGGCGATTTTTTTTATGCTGCTCGTTATCACTTCTATGTACTCTCGATTCGCCCAATCTTGGTGAATCTCTCTCTGGACTGGATCTTCCTGGCCAGCCATTTTGGAGGAGTTGAGGTTTAATAGCGCAGCGTTCAATCAAGGATAGCCCCCTGCCTTCAACCAGGAAGAACAGCAGAGACTAGTGCCGCTGTTTCTGTTTTCAATATTGGGGAAGTAATTATTACTAATCACAGACTACTTTTAAATAACACATTTTGCCTTATTCAAATGATGTAGGCTACTCATTGTAAAGCCCATAGTTATTGGCTGAATATTATATTATTGGATTATAGTAATGGATGCTGTCATTTATCACTTTATTGCTCTGATAAATAATTAGCTTTTTTCTAAAGTTATGCAACACAAGTTATAGGAGCTCTGCTGCCTGTGCCCCTTGGTAGTGGAGTAGCCTATAGTGTACCAATACATTATGAAAATGCTCAGGTTAAACTGAAGTATGTTACCTCAAAATTGCATTTTATTAAATACAGTACAGTTGAGTAAATGTATTAAGTTACTTTTCACCTTTGTTATTGTGGCCACCATATTTTTATTTTGCAGCTCTGCATACAGTAGGCCTATACAGAAATGGCATTACATTTTTTTTTAATACAACCCAATGAAGATAATGGTCATGTGAGTTATACAGTCAGGCAATCAGTATTTTACATGTTCATCAGAAACTCCCCACAAAACTTGTTTAAAAGAGTGTCTTCATTGAGTAAAGAGGCTGAACTACCATAGTGCACTGCACAGTACCACACATTTAGGGGTGCATGCGATTACAATTGTCTTCAACTAGGAAGGTGGAAAAACATGATGAAATACCCAAAACAAACAGATGTGTACTGATTAATCTTTTTGACCAGGCTGGTCTGTGAGTTGTAACAAACTTTAATTGACCCTCTTAAGTAGCTTTTTAATATCTGTCTCAATGTCAATGGTAAGGAAATTTCTGCCGTAACGCTTGTGAGGCTCTCCATCAGGGCCAACCAGGAACTTCTCAAAGTTCCAGGAGACGTCATTCCTACTAACAGGACTCCAAATTATTAACTTTGGGTCGGTCATAAGGGCCATGGCATCATCACAGGGAAATGGAAGCTTTTCCTTCAGATATACAAACAAGGGATGGGCATCCTTTCCATTCACATCCACCTTTTCAAGGAGCTGGAAATTAGGTTCAAATCCATCGCCTGGACGGATATACTTCAGAGACCTTAGAATTTCATCATTCTTGCAGTTCTCCTGTTATAAAAGAGATAGAAACATTACATTAATATTGTATGGACATAATGCAATCGGGTTGATGAAAGCATACAGAAGTTTTTATGTTATCGTATACTGCTTTATACTTATAGCCTACTATGCTGTATATATATATATATTTTTTTCTTAGTTAACATTAAGCTGTCTTTGGCTCTTTACGGGGAGCTATAGGGTCGCCGCTTCAAGTCCCCGAACAGACCTGAGTGTGGACTGCTACTTGGAGAGGTCCCAGTTCACCTCCTGGGCCCTGCCGGTGTGCCCTTGAGCAAGGCACCAGACACCTCCCTCCCCCCACTCCCATTACTCGCATGGGCACTGTGAAATATCTGCCCACTGCTCCTAGTACTAGGATGGGTTAAAAGCAGAAAACACATTTGTTCTGTGCTCTGCATGTGTGACCATTACATTATCTATCTATCTATCTATCTATCTATCTATCTATCTATCTATCTATCTATCTATCTATCTATCTATCTATCTATCTGACAGCTGAAGTAAGTGGTTATTTTGTACAGGTTCAACATTAAAAAGTATCACCTAATAATCCAATATAAGGGACCATTATAGAGTGGGCTACTACTACCCAACAGTAGAAAGTAGGTATAATTGGGTTTTACAACACAACTACAGCAATACATTAGTAATAACAACACATAACACATAACACATCTGAACACCTAACCCAAACATGCACACACATTCACTGATTAAGTTACTACAATGTAGCCTACATGTTTCCTTTTGTGCTATGTTCTGATGTCTATGATATACAAATAGGCTTCATTTATCTATGTTATGTCCTTGAGGGACACTGTGTTCAAAATATTTAAAATCCTACGATGTGTAAAAAGTAGCCTATATCAACCTACCTGATGTCCAAACTGATTACAGGGCACACCCAGAATAACAAGTCCCTTTGCAGAGTACCGCCTGTTGAGCTCGTTCATCTGAGTGTAGTCCCTGGTTGTTGTTCCTCAAAGAGACGCCACATTCTCAATGAGAACAACTTTGTCCTTCAGGGCAGAAAAACTAAAGCTTTTTCCAGACAGCATCTTAGCTGTCAGGTCGTAAAACCTTTTCACATTGCCTGCCATTCTCACAAATTCCGGATGAATTACAAAATCAAGTAGATTTAAGGAGAAAGAAACGTTCAGTTTATCTGAGCTGGGCGGTCCAAGTTCCTTTTAAGTCCAACCCTAATTTTTTTTATGGGCGGGACAGGTTGCATTTCAAACTACTCTCAATGCTGATTTTTTTCTAATTTATTACAAATGTTCTTTGTGTTGTTTTCAATACCCAGACGATTCTATCGCAAACGTTGTGAGAGATCATAATTGCAATTCTAAACTCAGAACGCCATCAAGGTTACCATCATCATGCCGCCCAGTTTAACATGAATTATTACCCAAATATGGTAAATCAGTTAAACCAGAGCTCCTAAATAGCCAACTTCGTGTGTTTCTGATAACACACTTCACACATTGGATTCTACTGACTTCGTCTTCCTTATATCGTTTACCAACATTGGCGAAATGGGCATCACAATAATGTAGGTTACCCGTTATAACATGTGGCAATTGTTAAACCTTTATCAAATGACCTATACGGATATTTACTTTACATGCATATATTACCATCGAAATCTAAATTATAAACATTTTGTCGACGAGGGCATGTTCTCCTTTCAAGAATTCTAAAAGTTTCTTTTTAACAAAATCCCCCCCTTTTGTCGGCGTAGATGGTACTTTCCAGGAAGTCATGAACAATGTGTAATCTTTTTTATTTCATTCAAGGACAAAATTGCCAACTGAAAACGACCAAAAACGTTCTTAAAGATGTAAGACGGTCGTGGGAAATTGCAACACACGTGTTAAGGGTTCAGAAGAAGTTAAACAACGTTATCCGCCGTTTACTAAGCTATTATGCCAGACTTTGTTGGTGTGTGTGTGCTCATCAGCGTGTTGATAAGTCTGATAACAGTAGTTGGTTACCTTTGGTGCTCGAGACTCCTCTCAGACATCCCTATACAAACTGGCTCTCCTCCCGTGAAGAAGATTACATTTGCTTATAAATTCAAAGAAGGACCTTACAAAGACTGCAGACAACTTTTCAAGGAGTCTCGTAGTATTGGACCAAAGCTTTCATGTATCGGAGTATTTTACGATGATCCTAAAAAGGTAATCTTGCACTAAACCTTTTACAACACTTGGTAGATCAGCAGTTTATTTTGCATGTGTTTTTTTGCATTTTTGGTGAATACTTTCGCTTTAATAAAGGTGGATTTTACTGTTAAATAAGTTGTGTAGTGTAGATGACCACTAGATGGGGCCAACGCCATTCTATTAAACACGTTTAGTGTTCAGAGATTAATATATAACCTCTCAGATAACATTCGTTTTAAATAACTTTATTAACCCAATCAAAGTGATTAATTTTCACAATTAATATTCCGTCTAGTGGCATCCCATTTAGTTCTGATATCCTGTATTTTTTCCCTTCTCTTGGCATTTTCGAATGAGACTTTAGGCACCAAATATATTTTATTTGTTCCCCTTGAACAATACACATCTGGACAGGGTGTGGTGTGATTTGTGGATTTATTAGTGTCACATATGTCATACAATATTATCCATGTTCTTTTTTAAATCAGAGCTGAACCCGAGGTCTATATGGGACTCTAAAACACAACACATCACACAACAAAGACTTATATTTCAACAAATGCAAACATTTTTGAATCAGATCAAAACACTATGGTCATCTGCTAACAGTAATAATAACAGTAATAATAACCACAATAAATCAACACTACAAAAACTACAACATTGATTTGAATGATATTGATTTTCTTTTCACAGTAACCTACTACAGTATTTCTTTGTTTACAGTTTGAATTAGCTGATTTGGCAGTTGAATGAGATTAGATTATTTCTTCTGGCCTGAAATCCTTTAATGCTATCTATTCATCAGTAGAGAGTCTTAGTCAAATGAGCTAATACACTATACAACTACAGTTGTGAAGAGTTATTTTTTAAATGATTGCATATATTCCACCAATAACTTAATAAAACTATTGTCTAGGCAAGTAATGTTATTACGGATGCATCTTCTGACAGTCAGTTCAACTGTCTTGTTAGCTTGGGGTTAATACTATGTATTTAATATGGGCTCTTTTGGAGTTCCATAAAGATCAAGAGTCAAAACACTTTTCTTTAATATGACTGACACTTTTGTGGTCTCCTTTACTGCCAAAACAATGCTCCTTTAAAATTTGCGAACTAGCACTGCGTGAGTTTGGAAACCCCAGAGATTGAGCCGTATTATGTATCAGAAAAACAGATCCAGCAGATAATATTTCCTGCTGCTTATAGACACTGAGATTTTGAGATGGATGGAGTTCACACAGAGAACGATTGGGAATGTAGGAAGTAGGATCACATCTCAAAGAGCGATACAACTTACTCGTTTTGCTTAAAGCAGGTCCAGCGTGGGTTGTTTTTTCAACAGGCACTGCCGAAACAGAAGGAATGAGACAAGGAGTAGCACATTGAAATGGTTAAGCAGCAGTGGGCTTTAGATTGATGCACCGTAGAGGGTCTGGGAGTTCAGCAACAAGGGTGGAAATGGGGGATCTTTAAAAGTCTTCCACAGCTTATATTGAATATAGAAGACCACTAGCTGGCTGCCATGCCCATAGACAAACTATGACCTCTTTGTCACCTCTATTCAATCATTCAGTGGAGAGCTGAGAATAAATATCTTGAATATTGTAAGAAATGGAAATAATAAATAAGAAAATATTTATGGGTATGTGATCACTGAATAATAACACTAACTTATTATGCAATAATACCTGGTTGGTTTGAGCTTCTTTCATATGAAGATATTGAGTTTTTCTCTTTTTTTATCTCATTGTAAACTGAATATCCTGTGTTGGTCTGATGGAATTTGGTTGGATATTTTTTTTCAAAGTTATTTTATAAACTCAACGAATAATCAGGGCTACTGAGTGCATTAGCAGCAACATTAGAAGCTAGCTAAATGAAAGGATCAACCCAGTTAATTTGGCCACTATCAATGATAGTTCTTACCATATTTTTGGAGGACATATTGTGTAAGCACCAATAGTATAACCAAGTATGTTTAACTTGGGGTTTAAGTATTCAATCTACTACACTATGATCATTTCATTGTCACCCAACTGTTATTATTTGCACTCAATCTCGAAAAATGCTGATATCTGCCATTTCAGAGCTACCTTTAAACAGAAAGGACTTAAGTGGCACTACTTAAACCGTATCACAACAACCTGCTGGAGTGTAACTAGAGTTCAGTGATAGACTCTACTCAGCTCTGCTTCAAAACACTTTGGTTATGTTCATCCTTCTTTTTCCCAAGCTCGCAATTAGCCTAGCAGTGGGTCCTATTGATCCTCTGCACAGTCATAGCCAAGTCCTGATCTAAGTTAGAATAATTGGCGTGATGATCTCAGCTCATTAGCGTCCGAGCCTCAGGATGCCATTCAGTCCCAGTGTCCCCAGCCCCAGAGGGTGCTCTCAAAAAGGAGGACTGGTATTCGGCGTCGTGAGACACTGTCCATTGATATTTGCAGTGAGAACGATTTTCAAAAGTGCAGCTGGCAGAAGATAAGTGTCAGCGTGTCTGGTCTCTTTTCTGGCTTTTTTCCCTTTTACCTCCTTTAATCACTTACTCTAGAGAAACAAAATACCTCAACAAGGACTCCAGTTGGTCCTTGGATGGTTGCCATGGATACAGTGTTGAGGCAGTTCTGTCTGCTCCTTCAAATGGCTAACATATTCATGCACCCCGCTCACAACACCCGTCTCATTCACCCGCTAGTCAGTTTCAAAGCCAGAGGGGTTTCTGACCCAGAGCTCCCACTCCATCTCTACCCTGTTTCCCTCCTCTCCTCCTTCCCCTCTGTGTCCGTCTTTGACAAACGTCAGAGGGAGGTAACGGAGGGGATCATGTGTTTTTCTGTCAAACTTGATATTCCAAGTAAGGGGTCAGGGTCAGGGTTTTAGGTCCTTGAGATGTCTGAATAAAAAGCTGGTGGTATGGTGGGTAAATGACACATGTGTCTGCAAATCTTCAGGGACCCATGTTTTGGTCAAAATATGATGAAAGCTTGTGGGCATGTCAGCTGAAGCAGGGGCCGGACACAAAATGTGTACCTCTAAAAAATGTGTTAGTCTTTGTGGTGAATGATGAAATAGTGGAAAATCTCTCTGATACTTGCCCTTTAATAAAGTCAGGGTAAAACATTTAAAATATAAGCCTGTCTGAATGTGAGAGTGGACGGAAAATACTTTGTATGCTGGTGAAGATAGTTTTGCCTTTGTTTACTTTGTTGCCCTTTCCCGACTCCTTTCAGCCCATGTTCAACAGAGACACAACTCTGTTGTTCCTTCAGTAGGATTTCGGATACTTTTTGCTTCAGATGAGCTGTCAGTGTATTGAAGAAACTTCAAAAGAAAGTGTGCTTGTGACTTGATGAGTGCAGAGAAGCAAACAAAGATTGTGGACAGAGGCTTGTGCTTTTGGTGCTAGTTTATTGTTCTGCGCTCCCTACATGGAGCCCTGTAATGATTAATGAATCCAGTTGCCTGAGACGCCCCACTGTGAGCCCCTAAAATCCACAGTGTCAAAAATATCCTCATGTGTAAAGCTTTCCAAATGTGCTTTTGGTACTTAAAATAAGATAAGTAAAAAGGCAGCCATTGCCTGGATATTTATATTCATTTTAATTTGTACTTAAAACAATGTTTGGCAAAAATATATTTTAGTGCAAACCTTACTCTAGCGAGTACATTTGATGAAGATCATTTATTTTTCTTTGAATTTGTTCTTCATTATTATCACTACTAATCTTTCATTATGATGCGAGGCTTACCGGTCGAAAAAAGGGTGGTTTACCTTTCATACGTTTTGCATTTAAGTTATGTATGATTTTGCCAACATATGGGAACAAATCTATAAATTAAACCACAGTGTATGTAATATAGGCTTGGAAACACACAAGCGCTGCAAAGATTAATTCTGCTGAACAGGCGTTCTTCCCTGCCTTGAGGGTATTTACACCAAGCGCTGTAAGAATAAGTCAAGGACAATCATTAAGGATCCCAACCGTCCGGATAACAGCCTTATCTCCCTGTTGAGGTTTGGGATGGAGGCACCGGATACACCTGGCCAGCACTGAGAGGCTCAAGAAGAGCTCCTACCCTAAGGCCGATATAGGATCCTAATGAGTTCACCGCCTAAGACTGCCCATCGCCCCAAAATATATACTTGCTGCATACTGCAGGATGACATTTCCACCCCGGAATTTTACCTGCCATTAATACATGTAACCAATACATTAATGTATTGATCAAATGCAAGATCCTTTTCTTAAAACCATGAATTAGAGCCGCAGCAAATTATTAGATTCCTTGTGGATGTCATTAATCGCTTGTTGGTCCAACCAACGGTTCAAACATATTCTCTCAATCCATCAAGTCCTTTTTCATCTTTAAAAACTGATTCTGAAAATCAGAAATTATCGAAATATTTAAAAACAAAATCAGTCTACTACAAGTATACCATATTTACACATATACACACATACATATATATATACCAGGCTGCTAAATCCTAAGAACTGTTACAGGATGTGTATTTTGTAAATTGTGAAATTTTTTATTATGTTATAACTTTTTTTTAAACTTTAATACTTTTTTAATGCATACACATATGTAACATATGTAACATTAAGATATCTGTGGTTATTTTTCTGCTGTAACAATGTACATTTCCCCTCTGTGGGACTAATAAAGGTATTCTGATTCTGATTATAATAATACTCAAAGTGTCATCAGATGTTCAACTGCTGACACAGACCAATCTTTCAAGTTTGTTTGAAACTTTGAATGGCGGTTGTGTGAAAAATGAGCTTATTCTGCAGTGCACAGGGAAACTCCACTTCTACCCATGACTGACCTTGCGTGTTGAGGAACAGAGGAGAAAATAGGGATTTTCAGACACGCTGGCAATGCTAGAAGCGTAGCATTGATAGGTTTATGGACAAATTGGAACATTCCAGTTTATTTATTACATAAGCTTTCAGCCATGCTCTGCTCAGCACAGTGGGGAGAAAGTCTTGGATATCCCAGGAGTATTCATTTATAAAGAGTCTCTCCCTTTTCTCCTTTTTTTAAGGGTGCTCAGAATGGAGGAAGGAGACATTATTGCTTCGCTGCCAAATGCTCCAATTAGAGCTCCAATTAATGAGGATATTTTCTTCTTAAATGTTGCAAATCAGACAAAATATATTTAAAAAAAATACATTTGTTATGTAGTGGAGGCTTTGAACTAAATTTGGGATGGGGTCGAAAGTGTTTTGTGCACAAAAACCAGCACACTTTACCAACATTTAGACATTTTTAAAGATAGCATTTTTTCCTTGCAAGCAATAATCTATCTGTCAGTGCTGCTGTTGTCTTTCTGGGTGGGAAAAGTAAAACGTTGGTAAAAAAAAAGTGTGTGCATATTTTTCAATCTAATCTTTATAAGCTACATCAGTCTATCTTGTTGATATTTCCTCTCTTACCAACTTTTATTTATTTGTTTTTTAATTATTGTTTCTAGGTGCCGGGACCACAGTGCCGCTCTGCTGTCGGCAGTATTCTGAGCGAGGGCAACAACAAGGCAGACGAGGATCTTCTAAAGAGCTATGAGACATCTGGCTTTAATGTATTTTCCTTTCCCGAAGTCACACATGTGGTCACTACCTCGTTCCCCCACAAGAGTTTTGTCTCCGTCCTCCTGGGAGAAAGAAGAATTTACCCAAGGCTAAAGCACTACATCAAGGTATTGTGCATTTTTTGATATCACATTATCTTGAAAGTAAATATTTCATTAACTATAACCAATTCATTGTTCATACATTTTACAAAAACAAATCGTTTCAGGAAAAATATGATCAAATAGTATAAAATGCTTTTACATGAATGCCAATGTGAAAAATGTCTTAATTCCTTTGTTATCTAAATGTATGGGTTATGAAAATAAGAATGAATCCCTGTGCATCACAGTGGAACAAATTGTTTCTTCACACACACCCAGCATTATCAGCCTTAAGCCCTTCACATACAGTACTTGTCCCATGGGCTTTAATGTTCTCTTAAAGCTGGCTGCACATTAAGTTAGCACACAACGCAACAATAACACTCTCAAAGAGCTCAGATATAGATAGTTGGCTTTCAGTGTTTCTTTTCTGACTTAGTTTGGAATATAAAAAAATGGGAATAGGTTCATTAAATAAGAGTTATTGCCCACTGTCTGTGTGCTAAGAACACTTTAAAGGAAAGGAGCAATGTGAAATGTGTGTGTGCATTATAGAATGAATCATTGCTACCAGTAAGGTGGGCTTGGGAAACAAATGAAGGATCAATATCAAACTCTATGATGGTCACATGCACATCTGAGTCATACTGTGCATTTTCAGGCAACACAAGTTTGAATGTTTTATAAAAATATGCAAGTCAACTTCTTCTATTTTCATGGCCTGAAGGGTTGGGAAGTGTTTCTAATGTAATCCAGCAGGATGCGATTTAAAGTTGGAGAGGATATGGACGAGAACAATATAAGCTCCTTTTAGCACTGTATAACTAAAGCTGTCACGGAGTGCTGCTTGAGGGATGCTGGGAAAGTGAGTCATTGTGATGAGCCGAGAGTTGTGGATGTGGTTTAATTATGCAGCGTGCCTAAACAGGTGGCCACACCACAGGTTGTCTCTGTCACTCTGCTTCTGCTGAAGAAGTGTGTGTGTGTGTGTGTGTGTGTGTGTGTGTGTGTGTGTGTGTGTGTGTGTGTGTGTGTGTGTGTGTGTGTGTGTGTGTGTGTGTGTGTGTGTGTCCTGTCTGGCCTCCTCTACCATCTGCCTAGACTCTGTTTAAATGTGGCTCTGCTCCAATGGCACTTAGCCTGTCTGAGAGGTCAGCTCATAGCCATCAAAGGGGACATTAGTCTCCTTTTCCAGCAATATTATATCTTCTTCTGATCATTGTTTCTAAACTAGCTACAATTTACTGTGTTGCCTCTCTACTCTAAATATGGCTTGAGTTATAGTGATATAGCTCCATATAATGGGACATACTATAAAAAACACACTCTCTCACAAAATAGCATAAATACATTGATAAGTCTTGAGTGAGATAAAAGAATATAATGGTATTTGATTCACATTTTTCTACTTTTGATACTTAGTTAATTAGCTACACGCAGCGAAAACATAATGCAATCTCAAAGCCCTGAATTAAATCATACTCGTATAGAGAGGTGTTGATTTAAAATGATGGTCATTTTGAACCAACATACAGTATTAGAAACACCCCTCAGTACAATGTAACAAAGCACCAGAGACATCCTTCAAAATGGCCCAGAAAGGTTTAATCATCAACTCTCTAACATAGTTTCAGAAAAACTGAACTTTATAACTTCATGAAGAAAGACATTTGCTGCAGGCTGTTGTGTTAGACTGCTATTTCAAGTTAGACGGTCAGAATAAACTCAATAAGCTGAGCGTACAGAACATGTGTTTATTTTAACCAATATAGTTTCTGTCTATAATGTCTCATGTGGGCCAGCCATTATTGCCGGTTCAGCTATTGATATGCAACTCTCATATCCACCTTTTCTACAAGAAGGCAGGCTGAGAACGCGGATGATTATACAGTTGTGTCTCTATCTATATTTTAAGAGTTCTGGATCTTGGATTTCTGCCAATAGAAAACACATTTCATCGACAGCGATGAAATCCAGCATGAGATTTGATTCCAAATCCTATGGTCATGGCTAGAGGCTCAGGAAATATGTTTCATTTGAAATGTATCTTACAGGAATTACATCTTTGGGTGTAACTAGTAGGTTGGACAGTTCTTCAGTGCAGGTGGAGTTTGCAGCTGTTAGCTCTTTGTTTTTTTACATGAACTTGCATTCTTTTTTGCAAGAAAGCCATGTTTTTATTTAAACACAGCTGTGTGAGCTTGAGTATCAGTTCATCAGGGATGAAGTTATCCTCCCCTTATGGCCACTAACCTCATCGTGCAACATGTTCTTAATTTTGTTGGAAAATTGTTCCTGTGTCTTGCAATAAAACGGTATTAAATCCTGGAGAGGGATGACTTTGACCTTATTCAACACATTGACATTGAAATCCTAATAATATTACACATCAAAATTCAAAGAGAGACAACCACAAATATTATCTTGCAAATCAAGGCATTTTTAGCCATCAAACTCACTAAACCATCTGTCCATTGTGAAATGGTTTGGGCATTTAAAAGAGCCGCAGATATTACCTGTCATGTTCTCTTATATCTTTCTTTGCGCACTGGCACTTAAATGCTATCTTATATGATCATCATAGCTTTTCTATTCTTACTTGGATGTCACTGCATCTCCTGCCAGAAAACACTGTTGAGGTTCAGGTTTTCACATTCTAACATTGTTTTACCACTCTAGCTACGTTGGTGGCAAGAGCAACAAGTTAGCAGACTCCCAATCTTTTGAACTGTGTGTGTGTGTGTGTGTGTGTGTGTGTGTGTGTGTGTGTGTGTGTGTGTGTGTGTGTGTGTGTGTGTGTGTGTGTGTGTGTGTGTGTGTGTGTGTGTGCGCAAAGCCCACCACTCTTTGCAACACAGAGATCAAAGCAGAGGGGAGAAACTAGCGCGGCAGTAAATGATAGCAAAATGCAGTAAAAACTCTAAGACTGAGCCAAAATGAAATGAATGCTCATAAATTTGGTAAATAAAATATTTCTCTTCTTTCTTTGAAGGTCCTGTTGGGTTGGTGGGTATTTCTATATAAAGCCACACAAATATGTAAACTGAAAATATAGCTCACATTCAACAGAAGCAGCCTAACAGCTTAAACTGCTCTAAATCGGTTTCTTTTATTGAATAAAGCATGCTGTTGATGGCTGACACTTTCAATATCCCAAGTGGGGAGACCTTTTCAAACAAGCTCATCAGCATTTAGCATGCCTGGCTTGTCATGGCAGAATGATTCCTGTCTGTCAGACATTTGAGCCGCTGCCCCATGGTCGGGCCTGATATTTGCCCAGTCAGACCATCGATCGGCCCCAGTGTTTTTCTTCTGTGCTTTGGCACTTTAGTGTTGGGCTGCATCACAGATGCCTTGGCATCTTGAGATTTGCTCCGAGCACGGTGGCCAGGCCTTCAGACTGGATTGGGGACCTGGGTTGTAGAATGTTATTGCTGACATTCAAAGATCTAAAGGTTTGTGAAAGGCAGACGATGGAACATTTGTTCGCTTCAGGGCACTGAAGTTTCTTGCCAGCACAGAGGTTCTAGACTGAATATAAAGCATGTTTTCCTTTTATTCCTTGGAAATGGCCTTTTTAGCAACTGACACACATGGTGTGACAGGGATCATAAAGTCTTCCTCAGCACAATTGCTTTTAGGCATAAGGTGCTGGCTCTCACAGTTCTTATTAATGACATCCAAATGGCCAAGAGTGATGCAAAGCAGTTCACAGATGCTAGTCCGCAGGGCATGTTAAACATGCAGACTTTTGGCAAAAGGGGACATACATTCAGAAAGGTCATAAAAGGTTGTGAGGTTTATGTGCCTGAATTATGGTAGCAGTGTCAAAGGCTGAAAGATGTAGAGTCCGGTTAAATTATAATTCTGGATGGTGTTTAACTTTAGAAATATTCTTATCAAGTAGAAAGAGGACCTATTCATTCGGACAATGTATTCTCATTGGACGTTAAATCCAAAGCTCCTTAGGATGTTTTCCATGCGGACCGTTCGGAGCTATATCTAAGTGTTCAGGAGTTGTACACACTTATTTTTGTCCTTGATTTATTGAAAAAACTTGTATAAGGCTAAGTCTAAACAAAAAATGCCTTTTCGACTCTTTTGAATCACATTCCCAATCAAAAAGTGTACCTTAGTATGACTAATTTCACAATACAAAGTATTGTTAGTAGTAAGGTGTGAACTGGTAGAGTATCAGACCTGTTTCTGTCATAACACTTTTGCTGTGTTTTCTTTTTCTAAGAAACTTGTCTTGGGAACCGGAGGGTAGCCGGTTCAAGTCCCCAAACAGACCAAAGCAGGTAGTGTGGACTGGTTCTTAGAGATGTCTCAGTTCACCTCCTGGTGCCCTTGAGCAAGACCCCCAGACCCCCCCCCACTGTTTAAATACAGGGATCAAAATTCACTGTGTGTGCTGTGCTGTGTACCTGAGATGTGTGTCACAGATAAAGAGGGTTTTCTAGAGTACTATTGTCTTAGAAGTATCCTCCTGAATAATCCATTTCTGATTCTATACCCTCAGACCATCTATAATTTCTGTGAAGAATTTCAAGTATCCCATTTGTTAAATATCCCACTTATCTCTCATAATCTGTTTTTAAAAATTCCCTCCGAATGTCATGTAATCACAAACAACAATCATTGCATATAGTTAAAAGTATGTAAATTAATAATAATAAGTGCCTTATTACCCATAATGCAATACAAATGAGGGTGAACGCTTAGTTTAAGACCTCAGACATTCTATCAGCAGTGTTTATTTCTTCTGAGGATGAGGGCAATTTAGTTTTTATAAAGTCAATACCTCTGGTATGTTGTTTTATTACTGACCAATTAATTATATTAATGAACCCAAGTGTTTTTGGCCTCTTTCTTCAAGTATTTTACATCGTGATCGTGCAAGCCCATTCCCATGGGTTGCTCTGGAGTTTGCCCGTCAAATGTTCAAACATGGCTTTTATCCTCCAACAGCTGGGAATCTACAGTTGGTGGTAAATGTCACATCTACATATGATTGATCTGATTCAAACTTTACCCTCTTTGCACTGTCGCTCTGAATTAAGATCAGGCAGTAGGGTGAGAGCACCATTTTAGAATTATAGTTATTTTTGGACATGGGACAAATAGTTTGGGGCCAGCAGCCATCTTATCAATCACTTAGGATGTGAAAATGTAGCTATTGCTTAAAAGATGTACGCTGTATACTCTGATGTTATCATTATGTGATTGTGTGCTGTTTATTGTCTCCTTGGTTTGTCCTGCTCATGCAGTGAAGGTATGTTTTAAGGAGTTGACTGGAGTAGCTCTGCAAATAACCATTGTGGCCATAGTTTTCTGACTTAAATCCTTTAGAATGAGATACATACATTTAAAGTAAATACGAAGCTGTCTTATCTTCGTCTTTGTGTAGAACTACAATAACCCAAATCCCTCGAAACGTTCAAAGTGAATGTTCAGACTTTTAGAAATATTTGGTAAATAGTTTGGTGAAAAAAAAAATGATATCCTGCATTCAAAAGCAATCTTTGAAACCAACCTGTGGCATTAAACCTGCTGCTGACAGAAACAATCTTAGTTTTAGCTTTATTTGGACTAGACATTGCATTCATTAAGCTCTTTCAGTCTGTCTATCTCTGATGCTTGGAACAAAAAGAAAAGAAAACACACACACACACACACACACACACACACACACACAAACATATCTGATCAGATCAGGAAATCCAATCCAAGCTTTAATCTGGATCAAATCTTCAAAACGGGTAGT